>NW_026931824.1:0-491492 GCF_032062105.1 Saccostrea cuccullata
AGTTTATCTAATACCAAGAAGCAGAGAAGAAGACTTCAAAGAAATAAGGCATTTTCTTTATATAATCTATAAATAGCACCATCCTAACTCCAGAACCCCTGACCCTGGGGTCATGAAATTCATAATTTTGAAAGAGTCACTATTGCTCATCATAAATATACATTAAGTTTGTTTTTTTGATACCCAGGAGCAGAGAAGAAGATTTTCAAAGAAATACATGTAATGCATTTTAACTATATAATCTATATAGCCCCACCCTAGCACTAGAACCCTTGACCCTTGGGCCATGAATTTCACCATTTTGTAGAGGACTTAATGCTGATTACAATCATGCTAACAGTTTGACTGCTTGATGTCCAGGAGTAAAGAGGAAGATTTTTAAAGATTGCATCAATTCTAGTGGTTTTGGCCCCGCTCCTCAGCCCCCAGGGGGCAGGGGCCATGAATTTCACAATTTTTGTTCCCCTTCAACCATAGATGTTATATGCAAAAAATGGTTGAAATTGGCTCAGTGGTTCTAGAGAAGAAGCTGAAAATGTTCAAAAGTTTACGACTAATTGACGACGAACAACGAACGATGTACGACGGACGACGACGGACAAAAACAGATAGTTTTCAGTTTTAGAGTGACTCAGGTGACCTAAAAACCTAAATCCTTGTGCATTTTTCATGCAGTGCACTTTTTACTGTAAGGACGAATTCATTAAAAATAATAATATCACTTATAATTCATGTTAAAAATAACTATTTACTAGTAACTATTTACTAGGGCTTGGACGATACAACTTTTATCTATATCGATACGTATCACGATATTTGAGCCACGATACGATATGTATCACGATGTGTTTAATTGCTTATAAAATCTTTTTTTGCATTCAAATAAACAAAATCCTTTTTTTTTTGCAAATGAGAATAATTTATTCAGAATAGTTGTTTATATGTTGTTAAACAAAAATATTTTACTCAAGTGGTGTTAATCAATTTTATTTCATATCTATATTTATATTTAACATATATTTATATGGAAGGCAACTTTCAACACGTGACGATACCTTCGTCACACCTGTTCGCCAATCAAGTGAATGAGTCCGAAAGCATGCCACTCTAGTTACTTCTTTACGATTCGATGGCGATATCTCGATATATCGTCCCAGCCCTAATATTCACCAAATCTAGGTACATATTATTTTATTGATGTACTGAAGAAAAAAAAAACGAAAGAAACGGCCGTGTGACATGCACCTGATATGAACATGACATGTATCAACATGATCAAGTCAACTGCTGCCGTTTTCTACAGCTTTTCTGTCTTTCTTGGAAACATTCCATATTTTTGGCTTTACATTTGTGAAAGTGGGCGGGCCTATAAAAAAGCACCAATCAGATACTTTGTTGGATTTGGCAATTGAACGTCAGTAAGATTCAATTGTATATCAGTCAGATTCATTAGTGTCGTCACTCAACGCATCACAATATTGGTCAAAGTGTATACTTTGAAGCGAGTTTTGCGATAAACACATTAGCTTAATTTACACATAAGAATTCAATATCTAAAAAAAATCAGAATTAAAATTTAATATAACACTTTAACTTGCCTTGACGTTTCTTATAGATTAGCATTCCGGCAATTCCAACTCCAGTCACTACTAAAACTGCAACTATTACACCAGCTATTATACCAACTTCAGATCCACCATTTTCTTTTACATCTATTCCTGAATATAGAAAACATATTTGAGTGTTCCAATGAAATTATGTGTTGCCATCCTTATACTATCAATAAAAATTACAACAAATATACATATATATACAGTATATATATACCGTTTAAGCAGAATTTTTAGCGAGGATTTCATTTTGGCATTATTAGCGAGGTTGCCGAGATCGCTAAAATTGAATATCTCTAAAAATTAAGTGCGTTTTTCTTGTAATAGCTTCTTTAATATACATTTTAAAATCGCTAAAATAACATCGCGCTAAAAATATATTACCAGTTTTTAAGGACAAATCGCTAAATTTGCGTCTTGCTAAAATTTCCACTTATACGGTATATTATAAAGAGTGTCTAATTACTAAGTTTATTTTTTCAAAGCTCAATACCTTTAAAATTGCAATATTACGGTTTAAATACAAATCTTTGTAGGTGAATTATCGGTGCATACAATTATTTTCGGTAAAAATAGAAATTTTTAGATTGCTAGTATGTTTCCAGGGAAGTTCTGCCATGAGGTTTTAGTATAATATCAATGGAAGTTTGAAGATATAAGCGAGTCATGCGTCATTCCTCAGCGCCATGCATTGCTTACAAAATCCGAAAATGATGACGTTGTTAGAGTCATTTGAACGTTCTTTTTCCAATTATTGTCTTAAAATTACATTTTTAGATCAGTAAGAGTTACAGATAATGTTAATTTTGTATTAAAATCAAAATAATTTCAAAGGTGTACTGTCACACAAATAACTGCATGAAATTAAAAAGCTGCGCAAAGTGATGCGCACTCGAATTAGACTCGGTCTCGTTTAAACGAAAAAAAGGAAATGTAATCTTAAGGACTGGAATAATTATTTGTTTTTTTCTACTAGTCGGGAATGAAATAAGGAGAATCACATATATACGACTGCCTAATCTGACAGGCAGCAAAGAAGTTTTAAAGCGATCATTTTATTTTAATTAACCCATTTCTCAATTGATTTCAAGATTTTTCTCTATCTTATTCTCTCGAGTGTTTTTATCATCGAACATCGACCAAACAGGAATATGTAAATGGGAAAATAAAAAAAAATTCTCACGTGCATTTCATCAGAGGTAAGTACAATAAAGGTTATCAGCTAAAATGAAGCAATTACAAATAATCTGAAAGAGTCCCAAACCTGAAATCTAGGCTGTTATAGGAAACAATCAAGTAATGTAATACTAAATGCACTCGCTTGGCTATTAGACAGCTTCTTGTTTTGCAGGATTACATAGAAAACTGAATAGATCTTTATTTACATCTAAATTCCAAAATGCAATAAAGAACATACCTTCAACAGATTCGGGTACTTTGAACATTTGCTGTTCACATTTTCCGGCTACATTACAGCATGTATAGTTGACGGTTACACCACTCGTACAGTTTCTCACCACCATGTAACCATTCACTGTTTGTGTCATGTCTGTCTCGTCACCGTCAATCTGGAAATTTTATGTCACTTTTATTAGAACTTATGTTCCTCTCAGGAATTTAAAACCAGTTATCATATAAATAAGGAAACTTACCGATACATGGGTTTATTGGATTAAATTATTTTAAGTATTAGTATACTTAAATACGTAAGAGGCATGCATGGAGCTGGGGCGTAATAATCATTATATTATATATATTTTTTTAATCTTGTAAAAGGAACATATGGCAAGATATTTTATACAAATCATTTTCAAGAAAATTATTAATTTTGCAAAACTTAACAATTATCTAAAGTTCTTGGTCTCACTCGTAAGTTCCTTTGCAAAACGGTCCCCTGAACTAAACAAGTCTTTGCAATTATTAGTAAAAAAAAAATTTAGTCGATTTTGCTGGAAAACACAGTGTAATTTATTATGATTTATCATAATCGCGTTCTGTCAAAAAAGGAGCATGTAGACTTTAATTAATCAATCACAAATAATGATTGTCCAATTTATTAAACCTGTGTCGCTTGGTATGCATTGCAAGAAAATGAGATCTGAGAGGTTTTAATGTCACTAGATAAACAGTTATTCAAATCTTCAATATAATATAATTCAGCAGCATTCGCCCATCGTTTTATATTTTCTTCTTACTAATAAGAGAAGTATGGCAAATAATCATTCAACCGACATTTGTTAATTCAGGTTAAACCCACTTTCCTTTATATTGTATAATTTCGATGTAAAAAGGTGATACCGTTGTTAGGTTTCCGTTCTCTCCTGTAAAACATGTTGATACTGCGCATCCCTCTACTTGCTCGGGTTTTCCAAAGCAAAGATCTAAGAAAATAATCTAATAATGTTAATATCAATAGAAAAAGTTAATCGTGACTTCAATAAGAATAATGCTTTTAAAATGTATAAAATGCATGAATCTTATTATAACAATATGTTCCCCAACTTCGTTTGGGGAACATAATTACACAGAAAACAAAGGGAGTGTGAATACTGTCCATAAAGTAGCTTACAAGATTAAACATATTTATAAACCAAAAAAAAAAAATCCCCTTTTCTTTTAAATCTTTCTGACATTTATAATTGTATTGTGGCATATTTCTGTCCCCTACATGCAAAACAGATTATTTTAACATAAAACATAGTTATGATGGGAAGGTATGCGACTTATTTATGTCACCATACAAAATAATCATGCTGGCATGCAAGTTACCGATCTCTTTAGAGCATCTTATTTTAATATTATTAAACTTACCTACTAGCGCCATTATATGACATTTGATACAAGCAAGATGCAACAGGATGATGTTGACTTGCAAAATATTTAGGTTAACATGCAAGACAATTATGTTGTGATGCAACTACTTATGTCGACATGCAACTTATTTATGATAACATGCAAGATACATGTAATTATGTTAACATGCGAGTCATTTATACTAGCATGCAAGAAAATTATGTTAACATAAGAGCTAATTATGACAACATGCAAGCTATATGCGATGACATGCGACTTATTATCTTGCATGGTGACATTAATATCTAACATGTTAAAACATAACCCGCATGTTGACATTAATAAGTCGCATTTTGACATTAATAAAGTGCATGTTGACATAATTATCATGCAGATTGACATAAATTAGTCGCGTGTCTACATAATTATGTTGCATGTTTACATAAATAAGTCACATATTGATTTAAATATCTTGCATGTTTGCCTAACTATTTGCATGTTAACATAGATAAGTCACACATAAACAGCTTTATTGCATCTTGACAGGTACTGGCGTTAGTTAGTAAATTTACTCAGGTTACAATTTTATTCCCTTGTAAGATTGGTAACTTGCATGTTAACATATTATTTTCTATTTAGATGTAATTATTATATGTTGACATATTTTTATTGCATATTGACATAATTTATCCTGCAGGAAGAGGGCAAAAATATGACACCATATTATTGACTAATCAATCACTATAATGACAACTTTTTAAACTCTTTCTCTTGACAAACCTTTTACTGACAATCGCAAGAGATACTCCGATGTCTGCTGTGTGACGTTGACATAATTAATTACCAGAACATATTTAGACTCATCACTTTTCTGCACATTCAGTAAAACTAAATTTCTTAGCTGTGATGGATCAATTTGATTGTGGAGGAGTCGATCTTGGGCATCTCTGTAGATTTCAAACTTGTCTTCAGCTACAGTGTATTTGGCGAAGCTGGGATCCCCTGATACATCCTGTTTGTACCAAATATAGCTATTCACAGTAAGGTTCTTCTCAGGTAGATCAAAGGACAAAGTAACATTGTCACTTATGCAGCCTTCAATAGGTTTTTGGATATATTGACCAATTACTGCAAAGAAAATACAGACTTTACGGAATATTGAATATATAAGGTGTGAACGTTTAATAGATAATTAATAAAATCTTACACTGCATGTGTGTCTAACTTCTTACGTAAAAAAGTAAATTGAGAAAATAATTCATTTCTGAAATATGTATTTTATCCTTTTGCAATTGTTTTAAGTTATATTATTAGAGTAATTATTAATATTACAAAGAAAAAGGAGTGTATGGATACTTTTTATTTGGTTCGAACTCAGCACAGGTATACTGAATATAGTTATGAGATATATGACACTATAAATGGATTCAACCATACAAACCTTGATAAGCAAATGCACACACAACAAGAAGACCTGCTTGACTGCGTAGTGGACTCATAATAAGTGAAGAAAAATCAAAGACAAAACCCAAAGCTTTAATCGTGCAAATCATATAATAAACACATTAACCAGGAAATAACAGTAAAACATATGCTACAAAAAGGAAGGAAACGGATGATTAAGTGAGTAACGTTTCAACTTTCCTAAATAAATATGAGGCAAACTAAATCAATTTTGAGAAAAAGTATAATAACCGTGTCTAGCTAATTGAACTTTTTCATTGGACTAGATATACTTAAAGGACTTGCAGGTAATTGTATTTTTAGTCATTAAGCAGTTTTTAAGAATTTCAAAAATTAGAAATCTGTATTGCAGAAGTTAAAGAATCATGTTACTGCAATTGAATATCTTCATTGCTATTGAATATCTTCATTGTTATTGACTAAATTATGTAAGGTGTTTGTTTGGTTTCTTGGTTAGTTTATTTCACCTTTTACATCCCTTCGATATTGTTTCACTCATCCGGAGAGGTCCCTTATTCCCCAAGGGTAAAATATCCTAAAATGAAACTTACAGATGTGTCGGACTGGAAGTGTGGTGTCTTTTGTTTCAAGCTCACCGATTAACAATTAACACAGATGACAGGCAAACTTCACTATAATTTATCCATTTTTTGTGCTGTCACCAACTGATGATTGAATTCAAATACATCTACTTTTCACGCAGTTCATGACATAATTTACTTTTAAAGATGCACGGACTTCAATATTTGTTTTATTATTATAAATGGAATAATCAAATCGGTTTAATCTGACTTTTAAAAAAAAGCTTATGGTTTAGAATAAAAATATCATAGGATAAAAATTGGGTGATAAATATCCGGTAGGACATGTACCTAAAAATGAATGTTTAAAGAGGGATAGAAGTCTTCAATTTTTTGTATTCTGTGCTAAACCCTTTATATACACGTTATCTGAACTTTACACATATATCTGTGTTAGTTTATTACAAAGGTACACATGTTTCTTGCATTATTATGTTTTCTTAAGGTTTCGTCAAAGGTCAACATGTCTAAAATATTTTTACAATAGCTCCAAAATTATGTGTGATATAAAGTCAAAACGTTTACGGTTTATAAATATATCACTGATTAATAGATAGAAAGTATCACTTGATAACAAATAATTTAAAAAAGATATTTTTTGAGAAAAATTGTATCAGAAAATGTGCATATTTAAAGAAAAATGCACCTGCTTAATTCTTTCCTTTGTGTGAAAACCATCATTGCAGAAATAATATATGTTTATCATTGAAGGGCAAGTTGGACGTGAATGGTCTCTGAAAGGCTGTTATTGAAAGCATGACATGTATAAAGACAAGACACCTATAGAATCTGCCATTTGCAATGTACTTTCACTTTCAAGTCTTAATATTTGGACAAAATAAACAGGGAAAACAACTTTCCAGAGGCAATCCAAGTCCAACTTGCCCTTCATTGATCAACATATTTTGTTTCTGCAGTGATGGTTTTCACTCAGAGCACGGAATTAATTAGGTGTATTTTTGGAAAATATATGCATTTTCTCAATTAATATTATTTCCAAGTATTTTTTTTTATCAAATGATACTTTCTATCTGTTAATCAATGAAAGTTTGTTCACTGTAAAAGTTTTAACTTTATACCTCACGTAGTTTTGGGGCTATTGTAAAAATAAATTTTTGGACATGTTGACTTTGACGAAAACTTAAGTTATCTGTGATAGCTGTATAAGCTTCGTTCCAACAAGTCCAGTCCCTCTATGGTGGTGTATCTTATAATCATAAAAACTAGCTAAAAATTATTTTTATGCGCCCGGATCGATAGATCCAGGGCGTATATTGTTTTTGTCCTGTCTGTTTGTCTGTTGTCAACTTTAACCTTCGCCATAACTTTTGAACCATAAGAGATACAGACTTCATATTTGGTATGCATACTCCACTAATAAAATCCTCTCAAATGACATCAAGGTCAATGACCTTGTGACCTTGACTGTGACCTATATGATAAAAATAGCTTTTTCCACTGTTTGTCATAACTTTTGAACCATAGGAGATAGGGACTTCATATTTGGAATACATACTCCACAAATAAAGTTCTTTCAAATGACATCAAGGTCAATGACCTTGTGACCTTGACTGTGACCTATATGCTAAAAATAGCTTTTCCCCATTATTTTTGAACCATAGGAGATAGGGACTTCATATTTGGAATACATACTCCACTAATAAAGTCCTTTCGAATGACGTCAAGGTCAATGATCTTGTGACCTTGACTGTGACCTATATGCTAAAAATAGCTTTTTCCACTTTTGGTCATTACTTTTGAACCATAGGAGGTAGGGACTTCATATTTGGAATACGTACTCCACCAATTAGGTTCTTTCAAACGACACCAAGGTCAATGACCTTGTGACCTTGACTGTGTCCAACATGCTAAAAATAGATTTTTCAAAATTTTTGCCGCCGGGTGCATAGTGTTTCACAAACACATCTTGTTTTTCTTTTAATTTTTGTCAGAATGGAGGGATTTCGTATCTATTCAATGACAGGCAAAATCTCAATTAATATTCTTTACTGATGCTAATTCACAACATTCACAGTGACTAATTAATAATACATATATCAAGGTTTATTCATTTTTTTTACCTTTTCTCCTTCAAGGCACCAAAATTTTAGTAGTCTTTGATATTAACAAATTGCAATCTGATATTCCAAAGAAAAAAGTCTGATTATTTTTTACATGTGCGTAATTTTATATAACTGCATAAAATAAGTTCTCTAAATGGACTGATCTTCGCAATTTTGGTTGTTTCTTACATGCATCACCTCACTTTAACCTACTTTAACCTAAATGTTTTTCTGTTTTTTTAAAGTACGGAGTTTATCAGCCATAGTAATAGGGCATTCATACATTTTAAAGAATTACTCATTGAAGTCACGGCTAACTTTTACTATTAATATTGGATTTTTTTCTTAGATCTCTGCTTTGGAAAACCCGAGGAAGTAACAACATGTTTTACAGAAGAGAACGGAGACCTAGCAATATATGGTATCATATTTTACAGCGGAATTATCAAGGAGTGCAGGTTATCTTAAAATCTGCTAATGTCGGTCAAATGATTATTTATCCTATTTATCTTATTAGTAAGAAGAATGTATAAAGATGGCCAAATGCTGCTGAATATAATATTATACTGAAGAGTATTATATTATTCATCCATGTAGTGCCATTGAATTAAAACAAATGCTTTTAGATCTTATTTTCTAGCAATGCATACCAAGCGACACATGTTTTATAGCGCTAGTATTACTTGTATTTGAATAATTAATATATAACAAGAGTCTCCTTTTTAGCTCACCTCAACGAAGTTGGGGGAGCTATTGTGATACCCTCGGCGTCGTTGTCGGCGTCCCAAGTTAACCTCAAGTTTTTTGGAGAAGTTTTCTTTTTAAGGACCTCCATTGATTTGATATGTATGGAATATACTTCTAGTGTGTTTCATTGTACCGGTCAAGGTTTCAGATGCTGCAATTTCAGCAAAGGAATCATAACCACAGGTTAATGTTTTTGGAGCATGTTAACATTTTTGATGCAGTTTTTGGTGTAGGTCTCATTTTCAAGTAACTATAAGCCCTATGCATGGATGATACATCTATAGAGAGAGAGGCACACTACCGGATTTGCTTCGGATGCTGAATCTGACCTACATTTTCCGTATGAGTGAACAGGTAAATGGTTTTGGTGCAGATCTCATTTCCAAGTTACTATGAGCCCTATGTTGACCAAACCTGCATGGATGACACACCTAAGATTCCTCTAGTGATGATACTTCTCCCGACTTTGGTCATATTGAAATTATCATTAAATGTCATTATTGACATAAGATTGACATTATATAAATATTGCATGTAGTTGAGTGTAACATTGAAAATTTTCACCCTTAGAAAACCATTGTCAACCGAGGCGCAGCCGAGGTTGACAATGGTTTTCGAGGGGTGAAAATTTTCAATGTTACACTCAACTACATGCTATATTTATTATATTATACTGAATGTTTTATACAGATACATATTACAGTGAACCGTGCGCGCAAAAATTCCGCGCAGTCGCTATTTTTTGGAATACCACCCGTCGTCAAGCAATGTTGACTGTTGCTACGCAGGAGGGCGTGGCTTCATTATTCAGTGGGTAGTAGTGTTTTTTATCAAATGTTTCTCGACAAATCAGATTCAAGTTATTTACATGAAAGTATAATATAAGAAAATGGCAGACAGTTTAAAAAATGAAAAGCATTTATTTTTCATTGGTTTACACAATCATACTGCAAGGCATTAATGCACAAAAATACTCTGAATATCTGTCTAGCGAACGCACTAAGCAAATATACATAATTAAAAAGTACTGCAAAATAAGATGCATAGTACAAAAATTATGACTTAATTCTACTGCGCCACTTTATGTTAATTAAATATAAGTCAATGGTTGCGAGCAAACCATTTTATAATTTACACAGATAATTAATTAACTCTCACTGTGATAAACCCATTTTTTGTGGATATCAACCGATGCTTCCTTAATACTTGATTTTAAATACTTTTGACAATCATACACGTAGCCCCCTACTCCATGACAAAACTTTATTTGGATACATGGACTTCAATAGTTCTTCTTTTTGAAATTATCATTATTAATGGGATAATCAAACAAGAGGCCCAAGGGCCTTGAATCGCTCTTCTGATAAATTGTACAATCTATCACTTCTATTTGAAGCCTCTAACCCTAAGTATCCTAAGACCCAAGTTGCATCAACTGATAAAGTTTGATGATTCTTAGCCAATTAGGACTGAAAATATTTTTAATAATAAATCTATAAAAAACCATAAGTACATCACAGTGACCTTTATTAAGATTGAAGTTTTCTGAGGACTCAAGATGCATTAATAAACAAAGATTGAAGATTCTAAGCCAATTAGTATTTGAGATATTTAAAAGTAGGTCACCGTGACCTACTTTTTTGTCTACATTCTTTGCAAACCCAAGATACACCAACTGACAGAAGTTTGATGATTCTAAGCCAATAAGTCCTTGAGATATTCAAAAGTAAGTCACCATGACCTACTTTTTGGTCGACATTCTCTAAAAACCAAAGATGCACCAACAAACAAAATAAACCAGTTAGTACCATAAATACTTGTATAAAGCCATAAAATGTCAAAAATTAGGTCACCATGACCTACTTTTTGGACATCATTCTCCGAACACCCAAGATGCATCAACTTACAAAATTTGATAATTCTAAGCCAATAAGTACCATAGATAGTTAAATAAAGCCATAAAATGTTAAAAGTAGGTCACCGTGACCTACTTTTTGGTCGTCACTCTCCGAAAACCTAAGACGCATCAACTCACAAAGTTTGATGATTCTAAGCCAATAAATACCTAAGATACTTAAATAAAGCCATAAAATGTCGAAAGTAGGTCACAGTGACGTACTTTTTGGACATCATTCTCCGAAAACCCAAGATGCATCAACTCACAAAGTTTGATGATTCTAAGCCAATTAGTACCGTAGATACTTAAATAAAGTCATAAAATGTCAAAAGTCGGTCACCATGACCTACTTTTTGGTCGTCACTCTCCGAACACCCAAGACGCATCAACTCACAAAGTTTGATGATTCTAAGCCAATAAATACCTATGATACTAAAATATAGTCATAAAATGTTGAAACTAGGTCACCGTGACCTGTATTTTGGTCGAAATTTTTCAAAGTCACAAGATGCATCTGCTGACCAAGTTTGATGATCCTAGGTCTGAAGGTAATCAAAATATGCCTTTTAAACAATTCAAAAACAAATGCCTGCAAAATTCAAAAAGTAGGTCACAGTGACCTACTTTTTCATAAATATGTTTTAAGGTCCTAAGATGCATCAATTTACAAGATTTGATGATTCTAAACCTCTCAGTGTCTGAAATAATTGGATTAAATGTTTTAAAAAGAATTAGCTATAAAGTTCAAAAAGTAGGTCACCAAGTGGTGACCTACTTTTAAGCTGACGTTGTTCAAGGACCCAAGATGCATCAACTGACAAAGTTTGATGATCATAGGTCTTAAATTGCCCGAAATATGCTTTCAAATCAATTTGAAAATAAATGCTTACAAAATTTAAAAGTAGGTCATGCGATAATATAAAATAACTAAAAAAAATTTTTTTTAATTTTATTTTTCTTCTATTCTTTGTCAATAAGGAAGGGGTAAATATTTATGCAATGACAAGAAAAATCTATCTAAAATTAATATTCTTTACCAATGCTAATTCACAACATTCAAAAATATGATTCCGTTATTTTGAATTCTTCTCCTTCAAGGCACACTCACATTTTAGTAGTCTATGAATTGAAGAAATTCTAATCTGATATACAAAAGAAAACAAAATCTGATTATTTTTAAATGTGCATAATTCAGATAACTGCATTAATTAACTCGGAGTGGATTGATCTTTTATAAGGCATTCAATACTAATCTAACTTGCAGTACCTCCCTTTGACCTACACGGGTAAACTTTAAAAGTACTGAGTTTGTCAAGTCTCTTTCCCTGGGAAAACAAAAACAAAGCAATTTTTACTTTAAATCCTTAATACTTAACATATTAATTTGGATATTAAACGGAAAAAAGTAAATTTACATTTAGAAAGCAAAATCGGTTTCCAAGCCTGAGCATTTTTTTTTCTCTCAATAGCTCATTGAATACTTGATGCTATCGGTAAAGGGTATAGGGTTAGCAAAGATACAGTGTAAGCATCTTGTATCAGGCAGTTTAATAAATACCTTGATAAAAGAAATGGTTGCTTTGCATACTTGTACTTGTAATAAAAATATAAACTATTACAAAATTGTAAGGTTACATGTATAAACACACAATATACAATACGTACTACAATTTCTTACAGGAAAAAAAAAAGAACTACATATGCCAGCTCTCAAACACCTTGCAAACATTAAATATTACAAAAATATAAGTCAACAGTAATAGCAAATTGGCTAATAAAACTTGACTGAAAAGAAAAACGCTTAAGTCATTGATCAATATTTACATTTGCTGTGTTTTTCTGGTAAGCCAACTGTGAAATTGATTTGAAAACCATATACTCACGCGTAGAAATATACACGGAGAAACGTGCGCTAGCGTGACGTCACAATGAGGCTACAGCGACGTTAGTAAAAGTACAAGGATATAGGGTAGCGAGAAATTCAAATATTGAGTATATTTTTAGTGCTTCCAAACTTGTAAAATGTAAATATAAGGAATGTTTTTACGTTTAGTGTGAATTATTGGTGTGAGAATCATACAGACTTGCACGTAGAAATATGCCTACGTGACAAGTCTGTGTGATTCACACACCAATAACTCACACAAAACTTAAAAACATTCCTTAAATAACTCACACAAAACTTAAAAACATTTCATAAATAATTCAAGGGTTTCCACTGCGCAATACTTTGCCAATCAGAGTAAAATGATTGACAAAGTATATTTTTAGTTGTAATCTCAATTAAATTAGTAATAAAATGAACATTTTTTTCTGAATTTTTGTCTGTAAAACATGTTTCTTCTTTAAAACTACAAAAGTATTGCCATGAATTTGTAAAATGTTAATTAGTAAACATTATATATAAATACATATATTATATTAATATGCATGTATATTAATACGTAACACTTGTCAAAACAAATTTCTTTTTTACAGAGAGGAACAGTTTTTTTAAAATGCTTTCCCAAATACTTGATTTCTAGAAGGAAAAGGGCATGTTTTTTTATGACATTAATAACAATATTTCTCTTTAGATTCCAAATAAATTTTATATAATGTGAAAATCCATTAAAATATCAATATAAATACTAACCTCATTCAAATATATTATGTTTCGAAAACTGACTTGGAGGCAGAGAGAGAAATAAATGCTAACATTCACAGTTCTAAAGAATATTATGCACTAAAATCTTCATTCACATCATCATCTTACTAGCACAACATAGAAATTAAAATATTGAATTAAGCAATTACTATCTTATACAATCTTTTTAACAATTACATTCTAACAAAATGTGAGCAATCAATACGCAATTATGAGTGTTCAGTTACACAGTTACTGTAGAACATTACACCGAGACAAGAATACCATTGGGTCTCTCACTAAAAATATTTTTTTTAAGATGTAAATGTATAACTAAGCTTCACACTTTTCTTTATTTTAATTTTTTTAAAAGTAAAATTATATAGTTGACATGCATGCATACTATATCGCTAGCTGTTGACCCAATCTACAGATACTATTCCACTTGGGTCAAAACCTGTGAAATATTATAATGACAAGTTCCATGCTAGTGTGACCATTTAGCCAAACACATGACAAGATGTTTTAACTCTTTACAACTTACAGAATTGCTATGCAACATACACTGAATCCTCACATCATAGAAATATTACTTTACCATTTCCCCGCAAGCACTTTATAGCAGGGTACAAATTTCTCTAAAGTTTAGCGTAAATAATATTCTGAAATAATATTTTAATTAGAAAATAACTTTTCTTATTTTATGAGATTCAATCAAGTATAAAATGGTTGGGATTTGGCAATAAATTGAAGATTAAATGAACTTTTTGAAGTGCGTGAAAATGCGTGATTGCGGGGAAACGGTAAATGAGTGATTTTGCGTTAGAAATAGGAAATGGTACAGTATATGCATTAAAATGCGTGACTGCGGGGAAGGGTGTTAAGTAAAAGTTTATATGTTAAAACCAGCACTAGTGATGCTGCCTTCACAAAATCATCAATTGTTCAAATGTGCTTTTTGGAATGAAACTGTCAACATGCTGCAAAGGATGCTCTACTTAACAATGCTCTTGGTATGTTCTCTTTGTAGTCAGGAAATACACATACAATACATATAATGTACAACTGTAGGTATGCTGGTATATTAATGTTACAATTAACATGTTAAAACTTTTTTTCTGATCTCCCACACATAAGTAAGCATGGTACACAAAACTACAATTTATTGTAACATTACATCTATGTCATTAAATTCAGCTGAAAAGATGCCTTTGTGAGACACAATGCTCACTAGAATTACCTGTTTTCCCCCTTCCTCATGAGGCTATAATATAATGAGAACAAATACTTTTTAAGCCATAAATGACTTGTCAACGACCAGTTTATATTGGTGATTGTGAATTACTTTGATGCCACATTGTTTTGTTTGCAGGATATCACTTGCCATCATCATTTTTAAAAAATCCAAAAAAAAAAAGATCCCCTTCTGTGAAAACTTCATTGATAACCTGTGCAAAGCTTGTTACAAACCCAAAGTTGTTCTGGGGATCATCCATAATGAGGAATCTTACAGATATCCTTGATCATCAATCTGTTTTGTTCTTATTTCCTAGTTTCAGGGTTTTCAGTGTTGACAAACACTTGAGTGTTTTGCTTAGACAATAAAATGATTACTCTCGTTTATGCATAAAACAAAAAAAAATATCAACACTTGCAAAATAATTCTACAACTTTGTTTTCCAACAAATGGAGGAAAAAAATAAAAAACAAAAGAAAAACACCTCTTATACTCAAGGGTACCATGGACCACAAAACTCACCTGAGTCACCTTTTTATATTTATTATTACTACTAATTGTTGAATGCTATTCTTGGAAAGGATTATTCAAAAGCATTAATTTCCCTATATATTCCATGTTAATACCCAATCCTCGATTGTTGTCTCACCCTAACCTTGGCAGTAATGTTTGGACAATTTCAAATTCATACTCATAAAGTTTTAAAATTGGTTCTGGAGAAATTGAAATCTGAAAATTTACACATGACATATGGCAGATAAAAGCTTGACACCCTTCAATCAAAAATGCTGAGCTGAGCCTTTGACTCAGGTGAGCTACTAAAAAACAACCAAGGCTCCATTTCAAAATTGCTGTCATAAGAAGCACACCATTAAAAATTAAAATCAAACTAACAAAATGAAACATAAACACATACTGACATATGGTATACAATGGTGACAACTGAGGTGAAATCAGAGTTTGTGACAAAACAAGGAAATTCATATACATCTGAAACTATTACAATCAACAGTTCTAATCATTGCTTTTTTTCAAATCCTTTAAACATCCTCCTTGCCTTAGAGCATGACTTTTTCTTCACCTGAAAATAAATAACAGATATAAAAAAAATCCGGTACATGTATTTTGCGAAAACATTCATTACATTCATCAATTAACAAACAAGACACAAATGAACTTGGAAATTGAATTCCACAACTTGGTTTCCTATTTATGAGTAAAAGATGTCTGTGAGGATGTACATGTAAGTAGTACTTCAAAATTTCAGCAAATTTAAATGTATGTTCATGCGAGTTCCCAGAGGCAACATGGAAAAGCATGCAAGTTTGGTCTTTTTTGGATTGATATTTAACCTGGAAAAGGATTTTCTAGAAAATTTAACCATATCACTAAATAACATCTAAAAAACAAGTTTTAGAGTTAAAGGGTAAAATACTTACAAAGTTACTACAAAGAATTGCAGATGGGTAAAGAAAAACAGATAGACATTTGTCATTCAATTTTTGGTCTTAAAGGTGTCTTTGATGTTAAAGAATTAATTATGACCTTAACTTAAACATTCATGTATTGACAAATGGTGTTAAATTTCATTGATAAATCCTAAAGATCATAAATATCAAACAAAGACCATTTCCATCAAGAAGTAAGGTCTTATCATCGACGGAGTATTTTTTTGTATGGAATGAATTTCCTATTAAATTTTGATCTTTCGGGCTAAAAATTAATGGGCTCTTCTTAAGGCTATAGGGAGCTGTATTCAAAATTTTATTTTCAAAGCTCAAAGTTTTCACAGATATCATCCATAAACAAAAAGTTTTACACACACAGTTATAGACAAGTAGACAATCTAAATATTGCCTACTTTCAGTGAAAACAGAGCTAGATGATAAGGTCAGTCAAGGACTCAAGGTTAATCACTGTACAAAATATAAACATGTACTATAGAACAGGGTTGGCAAAAATGGGAACTACTCCTATTTCCCAGGACAGTGGAAAATACTGGAAATTCCTGGAATTACTGGTATTTCTCTAAAAATACTAGTGCTGGGTATCGCGACGGAAAAATCGTATCGCGATATATTGCAATATTATATTTTGTATTGCAATATATCAAGATATAAATATTCAATATTTTTTGCTTTTCGTCAAGGTTAAATGAAAACACAACCTCAAATAACATGTATTTTCAAGTTGATATTCCAATTGCCTGATCACGTTATGTCGGCGCAAGCGGCAAGATAAGTTGTTTTGAGGCACAACTTGTTGAATTCAATTAAGTTGTAATATTCAGATTCAGCTTTAACATGAAGGGGTTTCATATAACAGTTGTCGTCGTTTAGATTTTTAACAAAAGGCCCAGGGGCCACATTGCTCACCTGAGCAATTGGCTCGGAAAAAGCACATATCAGATCAGAACTGAAAGTTTACTGGGGGGTGGATGGGGGCTTGAATTTTAACCTCCCAGGGGGTCATGATTTGAACAAACTAGAATCTACAATACCTGAGTATGATTCCCTATAAATATCACTAAGCATGGCTTTGAAGTACTTGAAAAGAAGATTTTAAAAGGTTTCCCAATATATTCCTATGTAAAACTTTTATCAGTCATTTGGCCCCACCCTACCCCCGGGGGGTCATGATTTGAACAAATTTGAATCTACACAACCTGGGGATGATTCCACAGGAGTTTCATCTTTCCTGTCTCGATGGTTCTTGAGAAGAAAATTTTTCTTATATATTCCTATGTAAAACTTGGATCGGCCATTTTGGCCCCACCCTACCCCCAGGGGTCATGATTTGAACAAATATGAATCTACACTACCTGAGGATGATTTCACATGAGTTTCATCTTTCCTGGCCCAGTAGTTCTTGAGAAGAAGATTTTTAAAGATTTGTTCTATATATTCCTATGTAAAAATTTGATCGGCCATTTTGGCCCCACCCTACCCCCAGGGGTCATGATTTGAATAAGTTTGATTCTATACTACCTGAGGATGATTCCACATGAGTTTCATCTTTCCTGGCCCAGTGGTTCTTGAGAAGATTTTTTATGATTTGTCCTATATATTCCTATGTAAAAATTTGATCGGCCATTTTGGCCCAACCCTACCCCCGGGGGTCATGATTTGAATAAACTTGAATCTATACTACCTGAGGATGATTCCACATGAGTTTCATCTTTCCTGGCCCAGTGGTTCTTGAGAAAAAGATTTTAAAAGATTTTTCTTATACCAGTGATTTTTCTACATTTTTTAAAAGGGGCCTGGGCCTTTACAATTGGGAAAAATCGTCGACATTTGTATCAAATTGGGAAAAATTTTAAAAATTGTCATGTAACCTTAATTGGCAGGTAAAATAAACTATGTAAGTAAATGTAACATCATTCATCAATTTATTTGCCATAAAATAATAAGTTAAACACAGTTCTATATTTTTAACCTTTTTTCAAATCTTTGAAAGTTGTTATTGTGACCAACCTATATCAGTTTACCGGTACATGTATTTCCTTTTTTTCTCTGACATTATGGTAGACATAAGAGAAAATCCTTCTTGTAATAGCCATGGTTTAAGATAGAATAATCTGACATGATTTATTACAAATCATTTATTTTTCAAAGTAATTATTAAAGCTTTCTAATTACCCTAGCTAAACAAAATACTGCAATTTTTCTCTGCAATACTAGTTGCATCTGCCGGATGTAGAAACAGTTTGATTTTCGTGGAATCAGGGATGCTTCTTGTAGAACTATTAGTACTTGGATTTACAAATAAAGCTATGTTTCGCCGGTTAACATGCATCTTACACTTTCTAACGATGCACACAAGTTTGACAAGGAGACCCATGTGTTTTTCTAAGTCTTGTAAACGCTAAGAGTAATCTGATGTTCCTTACTTTTATTTTAAGAGTCTTAGTGACTGAGAACAATAGCGTTCCATTTTAGATAAGTCGTACGTAAAAAATTCAATATAACAAAAACAACAACGGTTTTGTGTTGGGAAAAAAAGCAACAGAAATTGGGAAAAAATCGGTAATTTTTGAGAGGGGAAAGGGCCGATATTCGGACCTAAATTGGGTGTAGAAAAATCACTGTATACATTCCTATGTAAAAATTTGATCGGCCATTTTGGCCCCACCCTACCCCCGGGGGTCATGATTTGAACAAACTTGAATCTACACTACCTGAGGATGATTCCACATGAGTTTCATCTTTCCTGGCCCAGTGGTTCTTGAGAAGAAGATTTTTTAAAAATGCCATTATTTTTTCTCTAATTCATGATTATCTCCCCTTGGAAAAGGGCGTGGCCCTCCATTTGAACAAACTTGAATCCCCTTTACCCCAGGATACTTTGTAGCAAGTTTGGTTGAAATTGGCCCAGTGGTTCTTGAGAAGAAGATGAAAATGTGAAAAGTTTACGACAACGACGACGACGACAACAACAACGACAGACGACGGACAAATTTTGATGAGAAAAGCTCACTCGAGCCTTTGGCTCAGGTGAGCTAAAAAAGACATGTCTCTGGTTTCTGATCACACTTCACGTCGCTTGTTGCCATACTTTACCTTGAAAAGGGCAAACAACTCTTTTTTTAACAATTTATAGCATATCGAACCCGAAACGGTATTCACAAAAAAATACCGCGATACGTATTGTGAAGAACGAAATCGGGATACACCGGTTAACCGGTAATATCGCACAGCACTAAAAAATACTGGGAAATAAGTAATAGCTACCATATATAAGTCTCCTATAAGTCCGATTTTTGGGAGTTAAATTTTGTTCAAAAACTCTAGGTCCGACTTATAGGTGAGTTATAAAAAGACTGGTATTTTAGAATGTTAATCCTCTAATATAAGCTTAAGAATACATCTGACTTATTGGTGAGTATATACAGTACATATTTATACTTTTAATCATATTTGCTTGGGTCAAAACATGTGGTACACATAAAGAAACATATTCATAAAGAAGTCACAAGTGTCATGAACTGAATCTTTTTTTTTAATAAGTTACAATTGAAATTACATCCTAACATACCAGCATTTTTTTACCTAAAAAAAAACATTGACTCTTATAAAAAAAAACCAAAGTCTCCAACTGGGAAGACCAAGTAATGTTCTGTATCAGTAACACCTTACAAAACAAATCTTACCTTTTTGATCCTCTGATTTTTTCTCCTTTTTATCTATTAAATACATAAAACCCCAAAGTTATAAATAATTTTAAAAATATTACACCACCACCAGTACTCATAAGCAAATATTCATGTCAAAAAAGCAAAGTCTAAAAAAAGTCTATCAGGAAACTGTAAGTTAACTCCGAGCAAAAGACCCATGGGCCAGATCATTGCTCATCTGAGCACTTTGACTAGAGACTAGTAATTATCAGTTCAGATTTAAATGAGATCTGCATCACGGTGACATATAAAATGCACAATTTGGTAGAAATCTTATTCAACCATTATGTCTGCATACTGAGAGTCTAATGCTAAATGTCCTAGTATAGGCATAAGTTATAGTTATGCCTTGCCCTCATACTATTATTTGAAACTAAAAATAGAATTCTAGATATAATTATCATTAATTCTACTCAGTCAGTATAAATGCATTCTTTTGATTAGTGCTGAGTAAAGTTATTCTTTTCAATCTTCCTCTCAAACTTCTGTGTACTCTACTATGTGTTCTCTCTTTGATTCAGATCTAATCTAAGATTTTTTTTACAAATTACATACTACAGTGAAACTTGTCTAAGTTGAATTTTATATAACTGAAGTGAAATCTGGCATTATTATGATGTAAACTTCAAGTCCCTTTCAGTAACTCAAGTCAACTGTTTTTGTTATTTATCTGAAATGTTGTCCAATACGCCATTTTCCTCAGAACCAGTGATGTTTGGATACATGTAATACATAGAGGATATTCAATGTTTTGTAGTTGAATATGGAATTTATTTCACGAGTGGGACAGGATTTTTGATATTTTCACGAGTGCGAAGCACGAGTGAAAATATCAAAAAATCCTGTCTCACGAAGATTGAAATCCTGTCTCGCGAAGCCCTCGGGGAATATGATTTTTCTTGGCTGAATAAGTCTTCATATTTCCCTCACTATCATGCAATAAATGTATATTGTCTGCTATATTTGATTATTCACTCCCTCTATCTAAGGCCCCCTATATAAGCCGCTCACTTTATCTCTGATCAGTGTAATCAGTTGTCACTGGCATACTAGATGGACACTTGCTTCACAGCACAAAGTAGTGAAAAAAAATAACTCTGTACCTTTTCTACTGCAGGAAAGAAAGATAATAAACCAGAAGTCTCTGTCGAGACTGTAGCTCTACTGGATTGTACTGATCAAAAACCGATGCACAGAATTATGTATCTTAGTGTAGTCTACTTGTGTGATAAGTTATATTGAAATCAGACCAAAACTGTAGAAGGAGTAGCATTTTAAAGGAATTCCACAGATAATTCTACTTTTAGTAACCATGGCAACACCGTTCATTGAAATCAAAAACCGATGCACTATTATATGTAAATTAGTGTAGTTTACTTGTGTGCCAAGTGATAATGAAATCAGACCAAAACTGTAGAAGGAGTAGTGTTTTAAAGGAATTTCACAGAAAATTCTATTTTTAGTAACCACTGCAACACCGCTCATCGAAATCAAAAACCGATATTTTATGTATCTTAGTGTAGTCTACTTGTGTGCCAAGTGATATTGACATGAGACTAAAACTGTAGAAGGAGTAGCGTTTTAAAGGAATTTCTCAGAAAATTCTATTTTTAGTAACCATGGCAACATCATTCATCGAAATCAAAAACCGATGCATCATTTTATGTATCTTAGTGTAGTCTACTTGTGTGCCAAGTGATACTGAAATGAGACTAAAACTGTAGAAGGATTAGCGTTTTAAAGGAATTTCACAGAGAATTCTATTTTTAGTAACCATGGCAACATCGTTCATCGAAATCAAAAACCGATGCACTATTTTATGTATCTTAGTGTAGTCTACTTGTGTGCCAAGTGATATTGAAATGAGACTAAAACTGTAGAAGGAGTAGTGTTTTAAAGGAATTTCTCAGAAAATTCTATTTTTAGTAACCATGGCAACATCATTCATCGAAATCAAAAACCAATGCATTATTTTATGTATCTTAGTGTAGTCTACTTGTGTGCCAAGTGATACTGAAACCAGAAGTCTCTGTCGAGACTGTAGCTCTACTGGTTTGTACTTATCAAAAACCATTGCACTATTTTATGTATCTTTGTGTAGTCTACTTGTGTGCCAACTTATTTTGAAATCAAACTAAAACTGTAGAAGGAGTAGCGTTTTAAAGGAATTTCACAGAAAATTCTATTTTTAGTAACCATGGCAACATCGTTCATTGAAATCAAAAACCGATGCACTATTTTATGTATCTTAGTGTAGTCTACTTGTGTGCCAAGTGATATTGAAATGAGACTAAAACTGTAGAAGGAGTAGTGTTTTAAAGGAATTTCTCAGAAAATTCTATTTTTAGTAACCATGGCAACATCATTCATCAAAATCAAAAACCAATGCATTATTTTATGTATCTTAGTGTAGTCTACTTGTGTGCCAAGTGATACTGAAACCAGAAGTCTCTGTCGAGACTGTAGCTCTACTGGTTTGTACTTATCAAAAACCATTGCACTATTTTATGTATCTTTGTGTAGTCTACTTGTGTGCCAACTTATTTTGAAATCAAACTAAAACTGTAGAAGGAGTAGCGTTTTAAAGGAATTTCACAGAAAATTCTATTTTTAGTAACCATGGTAACACCATTCATCGAAATTAAAAACCGATGCACTATTCTATGTATCTTAGTGTAGTCTACTTGTGTGCCAAGTTATATTGAAATCAGACCAAAACTGTAGAAGGAGTAGCGTTTGAAAGGAATTTCACAGAAAATTCTATTTTTAGTAACTATGGTAACATCGTTCACCAAAATCAAAAACCGATGCACTATTCTATGTATCTTAGTGTAGTCTACTTGTGTGCCAAGTTATATTGAAATCAGACCAAAACTGTAGAAGGAGTAGCATTTTAAAGGAATTTCACAGAAAATTCTATTTTTAGTAACCATGGCAACACCGTTCATCGAAATTAAAAACCGATGCACTATTCTACGTATCTTAGTGTAGTCTACTTGTGTGCCAAGTTATACTGAAATCAGACCAAAACTGTAGAAGAAGTAGTGTTTTAAAGGAATTTCACAGAAAATTCTATTTTTAGTAACCATGGCAACACCGTTCAACAAAATCAAAAACTGATGCACTATTCTATGTATCTTAGTTTAGTCTACTTGTCTGCCAAGTTATATTGAAATCACACCAAAACTGTAGAAGGAGTAGCGTTTGAAAGGAATTTCACAGAAAATTCTATTTTTAGTAACCATGGCAACACCGTTCATCAACATCAAAAACTGATGCACTATTCTATGTATTTTAGTGTAGTCTACTTGTGTGCCAAGTTACATTGAAATCAGACTAAAACTGTAGAAGGAGTAGCGTTTTTAAGGAATTTCACAGAGAATTCTATTTTTAGTAACCATGGCAACATCGTTCATCAAAATTAAAAACTGATGCACTATTCTATGTATCTTAGTGTAGTCTACTTGTGTGTCAAGTAATATTGAAATCAGACTAAAATTGTAGGAGGAGTAGCGTTTTGAAAAATTGTTTACAGACAGACGGACAGACAGACAGAGAGACGGACGGACGCCAGACGCATTACTATCGCATAAGCTCTTCTGGTCTCTGACCAGTAGAGCTAATGAGACTAAAACTGTAGAAGGAGTAGCGTTTTAAAGGAATTTCTCAGAAAATTCTATTTTTAGTAACCATGGCAACATCGTTCATTGAAATCAAAAACCGATGCACTATTTTATGTATCTTAGTGTAGTCCACTTGTGTGCCAAGTAATATTGAAATCAGACCAAAACTGTAGACGGAGTAGCATTTTAAAGGAATTTCTCAGAAAATTCTATTTTTAGTAACCATTGCAACACCGCTCATCGAAATCAAAAACCGATGCACTATTTTATGCACCTTAGTGTAGTCTACTTGTGTGCCAAGTGATATTGAAATGAGACTAAAACAGTAGAAGGAATAGCGTTTGAAAGGAATTTCACAGAAAATTCTATTTTTAGTAACCATGGCAACATCGTTCATCGAAATCAAAAACCGATGCACTATTTTATGTATCTTAGTGTAGTCTACTTGTGTGCCATGTGATATTGAAATGAGACTAAAACTGTAGAAGGAGTAGTGTTTTAAAGGAATTTCACAGAAAATTCTATTTTTAGTAACCATGGCAACATCGTTCATCGAAATCAAAAACCAATGCACTCTTTTATGTATCTTAGTGTAGTCTACTTGTGTGCCAAGTAATACTGAAATCAGACCAAAACTGTAGAAGGAGTAGCATTTTAAAGGAATTTCTCAGAAAATTCTATTTTTAATAACCATGGCATCACCGTTCAAGGAAATCAAAAACCGATGCACTATTTTATGTATCTTAGTGTAGTCTACTTGTGTGCCAAGTTATATTGAAATCAGACCAAAACTGTAGAAGGAGTAGCGTTTTAAAGGAATTTCTCAGAAAATTCTATTTTTAGTAACCATGGCAACACCGTTCATCGAAATCAAAAACCGATGCAATATTTTATGTATCTTAGTGTAGTCTACTTGTGTGCCAAGTTATATTGAAATCAGACTAAAATTGTAGGAGGAGTAGCGTTTTGAAAAATTGTTTACAGACAGACGGACAGCTAGACAGGCAGACAGACGGACGGACGCCGGACGCATTACTATCGCATAAGCTCTTCTGGTCTCTGACCAGTAGAGCTAAAAAAACTTGCAACAATTGCAGAGGTCAGTGCAGTATCAATCAAACACAAATACAACTGCAATAAAATGTAAACAAAGGTATTGTAAGAAAACCAGTACAAATGTGTTGCCATTCAATGCTGATACCCCTGACAATAAAGTAGTCAGGTGTTTCGAATGCAAAGGGTATACCCCGTAGATGATATTGTAGATAGTATATTGATCTAATATTGCAAATGCCTATTTACAAGTTGTGTTCAGCTTTATTAATGGCGACTAGTGAATGGAGCATTTATAGGAATTCAACATTTTCAACTTCAGAGAATTATTTGTTAAAGTGAGATTTATGTTTTGACAATTGTCTAGGTTGTTTGCTTGTTTCCAGAGTAGTTCAGACAGGTAAGTCCAATAGGTTATTCTTTTTTCTCTCAATTTTTAGGTCACCTGAGTAAACTCAGGTGACCTATAGCTATCTGTTTTCGTCCGTCGTAGTCCGTCGTGCGTTAACATTTGAACATTAATCAGCTTCTTCTCTGAAACCACTGAACCAATTTCAACCAAATTTGGCATATAGCATCTATAGGTAAAGGGGAGCAAAAGTTGTGAATTTCATGGTCCCTGCCCCCCTGGGGCCTGGGGGTTGGGGCAAAAACCACTAAAATTAGTGCAATCTTTAAAAATCTTCTTTTTTACTCCTGGACATCAAGCAGTCAAACTGTTGGTATGATTGTAATCAGCATCAAGTCTTCTACCAAAATTGTGAATCTAATGGCCCCAGTGTCAGGGGTTCTAGTGCTAGGGCGGGGCTAAGTAGGTTATATAGTGAAAATGCATTATTTCTTTGAAATTCTTCTTTTCTGCTCCTGGGCATTAAATAAACTAACCAAGTGCATAGTTATGGTGAATAAGGATGCCTCTTCTAAAATTGTGAATTTTATGACCCCAGGGTCAGGGGTTCCGGTGTTAGGGTGGGGCTCTATTGATTATATAGTGAAAATGTATTATTTCTTTAAAAATCTTCTTCTCTGCTCCTGGGTATTAAATAAACTATTTAAGTACATAGTAATGATGAGAAAGAGTGACTCTTCCACAGTTGTGAATTTTTTGGCCCCAGGGTCAGGGGTTCTGGTGTTGGGGTGGGGCTCTATTGTTTATATAGTGAAAATGCATAAAATCTTTAAAAATCTTCTTTTCTGTACCTGGGTATTAAACCAATGAACTATGTACATAGTTATGAGGAGGAAGGATGCCTCTTGTGAATTTCAGGGCCCCTGAGTCAGGGCTTGTTGTGTTAGGGAGGGGCTCTAATGTTTATATAGTGAAAATGCATAAATTCTTTGAAAATCTTTTCCTTTGATCCTGGGTATTATGGCAATGATCTTAGTATATATTTATGACAAAGAATGCTGCTTCTTCCAAAAATGCTTAATTTCCTGGCCCCTGGGACAGAGGTACTGGGGGGGGGGGGTCTGAAAATGTTTTAATGCTTTGAAATCTGCACTTTGGTATAAATCAACATGATGAAATAAAATTTATAAAATTTCGAAAAGTTTGAAAGATGTGGCCCCAGAATCAGTGGTTCCTGTGGGATTGGGTGCACAACTGATAATGATAAAGTGGAAATGCATTTTCTCTTTGTTACTGTGATCTACATGTACCTCTGGGTATTACTAACCAAAGTAAGTATGAGTGCATAATTATGATAAACAATAGTGCCTCTTTCAAAATTGTGAATTTCATGGCTTCTAGATTAAAACATGAATCAAATTCAATTGTTGGAAAGTTGTTGCATGATACTCAGGTGACCTATAAGGCCCATGGGCTTCTTGTTAGTTTACTTGTTCTTGAAAAGAAAATTATTAAATGACCTCTCTAACTTCTCTATTTTTTTTCATCCTTACACTTGTATGGCCCTTCATTTTAAAGATATCTGGTGGTAAATTTGTTTGAAGTTAGCTATTTGGTATTAGACAAAACCAAATAACAACCGACAATGATAGAAATATTAATTGCAGCAAGTCATATCTCATATCTCATGTGCCTTTAAAAACATTAACATTATTTGCATATATAACAATTCTACATCTGAAGAAACCAGGGGCCTGTTTTACAAAAGGACTTACAACTTAAGACCAAGTTTAACTATTCATATAACTTTTTAATTAGCATTATATCGAAAATTATTTGAAACTTTTAAAAAAGAATGTGGTAAGATATTTTTACACAGACAATTTCAAAGAGAACTAGTGCTAATTGTAACGGGGACCGTTACAGATGTTCCCCAAATGCTCCCCAACTCCCTTTTGGTGCCATATTAACTGTAAGCTTCATGAAATAAGACAAACTCTATGCATCTGAGATTTTAGCAACATTTACAAAGAAGTGTACAAAAATCATTTAAACTTTAGCATTGCACGCGTGCACATGTGAATGCATTTGCGTCATGACCATATCATCTTGTCAACACAATCTATATTTTTAATACACTCAATATTAAAGTATTTAATCCAAAAATATTTTTAAAAACATGCTTATTCAAGTGTATGTTTGATTTTACTCATTTTACGTGCATGCACGTGCATACATGAGCATGGTGACCATACCTTTATGTAGAAGTCCATTACATCTATTTATGTTCTAAATTCCACCCCGTTTGGGTGAAAACTAAGGGAGTTATAGCTGTTTAAAGTTTCAGCCAATCAGATTGCAGCACATGTACACGCACGTGTATGCATGTGCATGGTGACCATACCTACTTAAAGAAGTCCATTATATCTATCTATGTTCCAAATCCCATCCTGTTTGGTTGAAAACCAAGGGAGTTACAGTTGTTTAAAGTTTCAGCCAATCAGATTGCAGCGCACGTGCATGCATGTGTTTTCATGATAATTGCTTTATTTCATGTTGTAGGATATCCTAATGCATGGCTATGTTCAAAATTTCAAAGGATTTCGTCAAAAAACAAGAAAGATATTGAGACTTTAGTTTCAGCCAATCAGAGCGAAGTGCATGTGCATGCGCGTGAGATCTTGCTATTTTCACCATGTCGTCATGTCTATACTACTAATATATCCTCACATTATGAGTTTCAAAGCATTTCATCTAAAAATAGAACAGTTGTGGCTATATCTATTATATTGGTCATTTCACGTGTTGCACGTGCACGCTCTTGCAAGCACGTGCGCGCAAAATGACCTTGATTCCGCAAATCTACATAACATGTCTACTAACCCTAAAAAGGTTTTACCTACATCGGACGAACAGTTTACAAGATCATTCCCGGACAAAAAAGTTCCAGGAAGAAAAAGAAGAAGAAGAAGAAGAAGACTAGATGTGAAACTCGTTGCGAGCAACGAGTGGTCTTCCGTCCGATTCCGGAGAGAAAAAGTAAAATCGAGCTGAAAAAGTAAAAAAAAAAAAAAAAAGATTTGCACACAAGGGGGGTTGGACCCAAGTCGCCAGCATGAAATTCCAACGCACTAAATATAATGTTCTTATAGCCTAAGATTCGAGGTTTAGAAAGTACATTTAACACATTTTACAAATTCCATATTGTATATATGCATGTAACACTAAAGCGGTGAAACAGTTATGATTTTTTTTCAATTTCCTGTTTATCCCCAAAGTGAACTATCCCGATTAGTTAATCGAAAAAGTTTGAAACGTTTCGCCGAAAAACATGGCTCGCTCTACGACGGTCAAGGAATCAGATATCATTTATGCTTAATAACTTGAATCACGTCTTTGAGACAAGAATGCTCAAATAAACTCCATGAAGCGATCTTTAAAAAAATCGTTTTCTTATTTCTGTTTTATTTATTAGTTTAATATGACACAAGTGTGCATGGGAAAAACCGAGTGGTTAAGATATATACTGACAATATTACTTGATATTCCTTTTTGCGAAAGTATTACTTATAAGTATGATTTAAGATCTGTTTTTCCGTAATGCACAAAAAATATTAGGTATCGAATTTCATTTGCACATTTAGTCTTTTCTTTCTCTACTTTGAAAACCAGCCAAAACCAATTATAGAAGACGTTAGTTTGACACAGAACTGCAACGTAACTACGACGTGACAATCCAAGTATTCCTTTACATTTCATTTATTCTTATGTTACTTTCAAGCAAACGCTCGGCTGACTCCATAAACCCCTATTGCGAAATGTCGGCGTTGACTGAGACAGCCGCCATTTTGGACCCGCTTCAGATTTTTGAATGCTAATATCTAGAGTTTAGATTTATCAACACTCAAACAAATTATATAGTAACCATTAAAAGGAGGGTTTCTATTAACATACCAAAAATAAATGAAAAATACTGAAAGATAAAAAAGTTAGAAAATACGTTTTTTTTTAATTTGCATCTCGTAAGAACCGGAAGTACTGACGACGCACGAAAAGGTGATTCTGCAAACCAGAAAGTCATGATCTATCATCTCCAATAAGTCTCCAGTTCATATACTTAGCCATTTTCAATAAAAAGGGGCGACAAAATCGCATTTTAAAATCAGGAAATTGTCCATAACTTGGCACCAGAAGCGAATTTTCCAAATTTCTCTTCGAATGTAACAACTTCATATAATGACACATATTTTGTGAAAGTTTCATGAAAAACCGCTGAATAGTTTTCGAGAAATCGCCTGCACAAAATTTTGTCAAAAAAAAGAATAATAATAATAAGAATAATAAGAAACAGTAGAATCACTATAAGGTCTTCCGTGAAGACGGAAGACCTTAAAAAATAATAATAACTAGATGCGATCTCGTTGCAAGCAACGAGTAGGTCTTCCGTCCGATATCTGATGGAATAAGACCTGTGTTGGGATAATTCCACTGATAGGATAAAAAATGTCAAAAAGGCACAAGAATTCTTCAAAATATGTTTAGAAATACAAAAAAATGTACGATCTATCAATTCCAATCAACTTCCGGTTCTACTTCTTCACTTCCGGTGCGACCGTATGTGCTCAAAACTACTTTCAACTCTACATCAAGCAAGCAGTAATGATCCCTGAAAGTTTCGATGGAAAATACTCATATTTAGACAACTTCCGGTTTGAACAAAACGTACTTCCGGTGGAAATATTAAGATGCTACGCATTCTTTAAATCTCTATTATGAACAATTACATTCATTAGAAAATGAAATAAATCGCTATACATGTACATGTATTTAAATTACATGTACTTCCGGTTTACAACGGAAGTGTCCACGGACAAAATGAACAAAATGAAAGTATGCATATTGTTGGGAACATTATTTTGACCTTCTTTTGTTTAATACTGCTTATCAAAATATTCACGCTTTTCGAGATATAAAACGTCAAAGATTTAGCATTCTAGCCCCCTGTGACCCTTTATTACGTAACATATGATCAAAGTTTTAGCATATATTGTTGCAAATAGTTAAGTTGAATATCTTTGCTTCAGTAATGTATCACAAAATATTGATCATTAAAGAGTTAAAGACGAGAGACTTTTGGCCCCTCTATGCCCCTAATTTGAAGGGCTAACCCCATTTTTTTCATATCAAATGAAAGGTCTTACTTTATTGCACATTTTTTATTATATATGTCTTAACAAAATATTAACCAGTAAAAAGATATAATAGAAAACGTATCAATTTTTGCGAGATGCGTATGAGCCTATTTTTCGGGCCCAGGCGAGCGTCGATGCCTTTTTACCTGGAAAGCTCTATATGCAAAATGTCACATCTACTATCCTTCCTCTACCTTCACTGAAAATCTCAAGTCGATATCTTCAGTCGTTTAGGAGGAGATCTCAGGACAAGCCGACCCTCTAAAAATCAGAAAATCGTCCATATCTCACGACCGGAAGTGACGTCATCAACGACAAAAATTTCCGACAAGGTTCAGATAAATATCTATCAGATCTGAAAGTTTGGTAAAAATCGGGCGAGCCGTTTCCGAGAAATCGCGTGCACAAAATCGGTAAGAAAAATAATAATAGGGAAAAAGAAACCGAACGAAAACAATAAGGTCTTCCGTTGGAAACGGAAGACCTTAATAAGAAACAGAGTAAAAACAATATGTTCCCCAACTTCGTTTGGGGAACATAATTATCAATTTTGCAAAATTTTACAATAAAGTTTTTGGTCTTAGTCGTAAGTTCTTTTGTAAAACGGGCCCCAGAATAAAATCAAACTAGAACTGTCCAAACGGGACAAAATACCCCCCGCTGGGTATTTCAGAAGTAAGTTTTTCCATAATAAAGATATGTATTAGACATGAATTATGAAATTTTTCTTCCAGCAGTGATTTTTCTACATTTTTTAAAAGGGGCCTGGGCCTTTAGAATTGGGAAAAATTGTCGACATTTGTATCAAATTGGGAAAAATGTTTAAAATTGTCATGTAACCTAAATTGGCAGGTAAAATAAACTATGTAAGTAAATGTAACATCATTAATCAATTTATTTGCTACAAAATAATAAATTAAACACAGTTCTATATTTTTAACCTTTTTTTTTAAATCTTTGAAAGTGTTATTGTGACTATATCAGTATACATGTACTTCCATTTTTGCTCTGACATTATGGTAGACATAAAGAGAAAATCCTTCTTGTAATAGTCATGGTTTAAGATAGAATAATCTGACATGATTTATTACAAATCATTTATTTTTCAAAGTAATTATTAAAGCTTTCTAATTACCCTAGCTAAACATAATGCTGCAATTTTTCTCTGCAATACTAGTTGCAAATGCCGGATGTAGAAACAGTTTGATTTTCGTGGAATCAGGAATGCTTTTTGTAGAACTATTAGTGCTTGGATTTACAAATAAAGCTATGTTTTGCCGGTTAACATGCATCTTACACTTTACACACAAGTTTGACAAGGAGGAGACCCATGTGTTTTTCTAGGTCTTATAAACGCTCAGAGTAATCTGCTGTTCCTTACTGTTATTTTAAGAGTCTTAGTGACTGAGAACAATAGCGTTCCATTTTAGATAAGTCGTACGTAAAAAATTCAATATAACAAAAACAACGATTTTGTGTTGGGAAAAAAAGCAACAGAAATTGGGAAAAAATCGGTAATTTTTGAGAGGGGAAAGGGCCGATATTCGGACCTGAATTAGGTGTAGAAAAATCACTGTCCAGTGACCTTGAAGTTCCCCAAATGACCTTGAGTCAAGGTCATGACACATCCTTGGGTCATGGGCAATCTTTGTGTGAAATGAGAACATACCAAGTTTATCCATAAGATAGATATGGACCAAACACGAATTATGAAATTTTTCTTCCAGTGACCTTAAACTTCCCCAAATGACCTTGGTCAAGGTCATGACAAACCCTTGGGTCATAGGCAATCTTTGTGTGGAATGAGAACCTACCAAGTTTATCCATAAGAAAGATATGGACCGGACACAAATTATTAATTTTACTTCCAGTGACCTTAAACTTCCCCAAGTGACTTTGGTTCAAGGTCATGACACACCCTAAAGTCATGGGCAATCTTTGTGTGAAAAGAGAACCTACCAAACTTATCCATAAGAAAGATAACGACCAGATACAAATTATGAAATTTTTCTTCCAGTGACCTTGAACTTCCCCAAATGACCTTGGGTCAAGATCATGACACACCCTTGGGTCAAGGGCAATCTTTGCATGAAATGAGAACCTACCAAGTTTATCCATAAGAAAGATCTAGACCGGACACGAATTATGAAATTTTTCTTCCAGTGACCTTGAACTTCCCCAAATGACCTTGGTCAAGGTCATGACACACCCTTGGGTCATGGGCAATCTTTGCATGAAATGAGAACCTACCAAGTTTATCCATAAGAAAGATCTAGACCGGACACGAATTATGAAATTTTTCTTCCAGTGACCTTGAACTTCCCCAAATGACCTTGGGTCAAGGTCATGACACACCCTTAGGTCATGGGCAATCTTTGTGTGGAGTAGTAGATTCTAATGTCCCTCCGTAAGAAAGATATGGACTGGACACGTTTGCACAAACAGACGGACAGACAGACAGCTAGACAGACGGACGGACAGACAGCTAGACAGATGGACAGACGGACAAGGTGATTCCTATATACCCCCCCCCCAAACTTCGTTTGCGGGGGGTATAATAAAATAATTTATCTTAAGCTTACCTTTACGATGTCTATAGAACACTACAGCCACGGCACCAAAAACCACTAATAAAAGTGCAACTATTACAACAGGTATTATTATACCAACTGGAGATCCACCATCTTTGTTAGCATCTATTGAATATGGGAAAAACAACAACATTTATTAGAGTGTTCCAATGTATAAATGTTGCAAGCTTTATAGTTTTACTAAAGAATACAATGAATATAATATGTTGACGGTGCGACCATTGGGGCGAGCGCAGATCATACTTATCCAGTTTTCATTTAGATTGGGCTCGTCAAACCGCACATGACATTCGGTGTATCTAATACTCTCATGTCACATGACGTCGTATGCATGTTGCTTAACCAAACTGAAGCCTGCACAGGGCTGATTTTAAGGTAGACACGTTTTATTAACTATTTTTCTGCAACAAATTCATTAAATAAAGGCAAGTTTATTATTTGTTAAACGTTTGTTCTCATTCTTGCTAGAATGTTGCTTTAGCTTTTGTGTATGGAGTGAAGCATTTTTGGTCCAAATTACTGTGGAGTCAATATGATCCAGCTGTTCTTAACCAGCAGATTTCTATTATATATTTCTATCTGAAATGTTTGCCTCTTTTGTGACAATCAGCATTCTACAACAATCCTTTTACTTAAAGGTCATACAAAATGGTTCAAAATATATGTACTAGGATTTTACTTTAGAAACATAAAGACTGGTATGAAAGAATGTCAAAATATGTTTGGTAAAAATTTTCTGCCTTTGCTTAACAGAAAAATAAAGGCCTAAAACTTGTCCACTTGAAAATTTGTTACTCGCTTATCGTTCTTGATTTTGTGTTTTTATGACGTCACAAAGACCCATCAATGTAAACAACGTATTGGATCTAGTATAATTTTACCGTATTTTATTGAGTTAATTTTTTTGTCTTTTTTGTGGATATAAATGTGATTATGATTTTAGAAAAGCTATCTGATTCTAAAGTACAGGTTACTCTATTTAAACTGATCGTTAAATAGGCATGGCAATTAAAAACGAGAGGTTTTTCATCGTAGGATGAGGACTGATGAAAACCCCTTTGAAATCAAAATTTTTCTCCTCCAACTATGAAATTACTTATTTTGAATTAATACCTTAGAAACAAATATCTTTTTATATTTATTTGATACATATATATGATATAATGTTTTTTTAATCATTCCCAGTGAAATTATATAATTTACAACAATAATAAAACAAGAGGCCCTGGGGCCACATCGCTCACCTGAGTACAGAGGCTAGGAAAAAGCAAAATCAGTTGAGTATAAAAGCTTAAATGCATGAGTGGTCCCTTTTATCCCCCAATTGTGGCCCCATCCTACCATTATGGTCATGATTTGAACAAACTTGAATCTACAGTACCTGAGAATGATTCCACATGAGTTTCATCTTTCCTGGCCCAGTGGTTCTTGAGAAGAAGATTTTTTAAAAATGGCATTTATTTTTCACAAATTCATTATTATCTCCCCTTTAAAGAGGGCATGGCCCTTCATTTGAACAAACTTGAATCCCCTTCATTTAAGGATACTTTGTGGAAAGTTTGGTTGAAATTGGTGCAGTGGTTCTTGAGAAGAGGATGAAAATCTGAAAAGTTTACAACGACAACGACGAGGCTTGATCATGAAAATGCATTGCTGAGAACTACTTCACCCCCAATAAATCACGAAATAAAAGTTGCAAATAAAAATTGGTTTACAGTACACCTTGGTCTCTAACCCTTCAAGACTGAATTAACAGACATTGGTTCCAACAAATGAATTTTAAAGGTACATACCTTTACCAGGTACTTTGAACATCTGCTCCTCACAGGTACCTGCTGCATTACAGCATTCATAGCTCATGGATACACCTTTTGTACAGTGTCTTATCACTTGGTAACCACTCACTGTTTGGCCTGTTTCATTATTCTAAATGAGAGAGAAGATATTCATAAAGCTGATAAGTTCCCCATCAATTAATTTTGAAATATGTCATTGATAAATGTTTCAAACTAAAATTCTCTGATGAAATGTAGCTCAACCAGTGAACTTAAACAAAGGGTCAGAGAAGAGCAGCACTTAAGGTAATCTGATCCTCTGGTTCTGAAAATCCGACATTGAGTAATTGAAAATGCTCACAAAGATGTTTCTAAATTCTCAAAGTAAAATATATTTACCCACGGTGTTTCTTAAAACTTCCATCTTGAAAGTTAACCATATGATGTAGGGAAAATTATCAAATCTCAAATAAATTTTCAGGAAATGCGATTAGAACTACCTACTGCATATTATCTAATTGATAATTGATCAATAAAAACATTTGAGGAATAAAAACCATAGGTATCCAGGCTTTTAATAAAATTGCATGATTTTTAAACTTATTTGGTACTTTCGTTTCTCCTACTTACTTCCATTGTTTTATAATGCATATATATAGTGTATGAAGTGTTTCCTATCAAAGAAAACACAGTTAATCACTTCTGATTTCAAATTATGTTTATAAATATTGGTAACTAAGGCTAAAAGAAAAGAACTTTGATTTTTTTTTAACATGCAAGTTTTACTTACTTTTATGGGGTACAAATGTCAACTTTTAAAATACCATTTATAAAAATTTTAAAGAACATTGAATCATACTTAGAGGCATATGATGAAAATTGTTGCATGAAAAAAATTTCAGTTGCAAGCTATATTTTAAGACTTTTTGAAATAAATTATAAATCAAAAAGTTATCCTTCCTGGCTGATGATTGGATATCCTTAAATTAAAATTTTCAGTAAATAGAATTATGTATCTTAGTGTTAAGTCTACTTTTTTGCAAAGTTATAATAAAATCAAAAAAATGTATGAGGACTAGCATTTTGAATGTATTTCACATAAATTTCTATTTTTCAGTAACCTTGGCAATATCTACTTTCACTGCTGCAAAACTGTATAAATATATGTATATAAGTATATAATAAAGCTTGGTACCATTGTAAGCATCCCATTTTCTCCTGTGAAACAAGTTGAAGTAACACATTCGTCCTCTTCCATGGGTTTTGCAAAGCAAACATCTTAAATTTAAAGAAATACATTGAAAGCAGCATTAGAGCAAATAAATGTTTTTAACAAGAAGTCTGTGAGCCAATGCTCACTAGTAATACCCCCGCTCTGATGTGAATATAAACTATCATGTTACTATACACAAGTTCAATTATGGGCAGATGCACAGATAAGTTGACATCACAAGTAAACAAAAATTAATCCAATGATCTGGAATGCCTAAACAAAGAGGGTACTAAAATTTCAAGCATCTGCAATGAGTAGTTGCTGAGAAAACTGCGACGAAATTTTGTTTTGTATGAAACGGACAGATGCAGGGACAAACAGGAAGTTGATATTAGATTTAAACAAAAATAAATCCAATAATATGGCGTGCCTCAGAGAAGATTGTGTAAAAATTTAAAGCATCTGTGATGAGTAGTTGCTGAGAAAACTGCGACGAAAATTTGTTACACACAGACGTACACACAAGGGTATAACAGTATACCCCTCTCCTTCTGAGTGGGGGTATAATAAAATGTTATGAATTTGATTTTTAATTGAAAAGGCCTTTCTTAAACTTATAGAATTAAGAAATCTATAACTATAGATAGCATTCTTAGATCCAATATTATACACAAAAGTATTCAGGCCTATATATGCATAATATATATTTAAATTTTAAAATTCTTTGTCCAAGATAAAACTACAAATAGTGAAAATACTTTATTTCTACACAAATCTACTGATTCATCAATAGACTTGCTTAAAAAAAATTTTGTGGGCGGGACAAACAAAGTGGGGTTTGTAGCAAGTGAATTTGCAGAATCAAAAGCATATAAATGTAAAGAATAACTGTTAGATTTTTTTGTTTCATGGGATGATCAATCGATTGGGTTGTGTCAGGTAATTTTATGCATAAACATCTTCAAGGTACATGCAAATTATCATGCAAGCCAATCGATAAATCACATCATGAAATCACAAATTTTAAGACAGGTATTCCTTAAATATATACACTGCAATTGATGTTCTCCAAAAGCATTAACCTCGTAACCAGCAACATAACAAGACATCAGGTCATGAACCATCTTTTTCTCATGATGGGTTTCCAATTTTCATCTTTCAGATATTGCACAGCAGAGGATTCAGAAACAAGTTGAAAGGGGGTGGGTTAAACCAAAAAAAACATTACTGTAAGTACTAATTTTCAATGCCTTTTTTATGTCTACATGTACATGTACTTTTGCAAAAAATTGGGGGTAAATCCCCCCTCCCCCCTTTCTGATGCCTATGCACAGTAAGGAATTATATATGTACAATTTTCTGTCACATGCAAACTTTGAGTATGGGTTTTCAATGATTATCTGTTACAAATTATGATGGAGATATACTGTGGTTTCATCATTAGTCGTGGAGCAACAATTTTTCAAAAATTTCGTTGTTGAATCAATCCACAAAATCAAATGTTCATCAAAGTTTGGTACCTCCATTTAGTTAATCATGGCTAAATTCACGTTATGAAATTATAGTTCATGACATATTATCAAGTGTTATATTAAAATTTGTCATTTGATGAAGCATGAATTTCTAGTACTTCTCTATACTATAAGAAAGTTCGGTACCAGACAAAAAGCATTCACTTTTTTATGCTACTGACCTTGAACTTGCGAAAATAACCTTAATGTATAGTTATGACACAGCTCAGATCAAAAGCACTCTTTGTGTCCAGAATTAGCTTTCAATGAAAGAAAAAGTGAGCAAGCTCACATACCCAATGCTTCCCCAAAACTCGAAGTGCTGAAATTCCCAGAAGAAATAAAGCAATCTGAATTTCCTGGTAATATGCACATCTACACATTGTGCCTTAAATATCTGCAAAAAAAGACCAAATGCTGTGCAGTGGTTTATAAGGGGTTGTGCTGACAAACTGTTCATCTCTATATTCAAGATATGGCCAAAAATCTAACTAAGTTGAAAAGTGTAAAAATTTCCAGAAAAAAATAAAGGAATCTAAATTTCCTGTAATATGCACATCTAAACACTGTGTCTTAAATATGAGCAAAGTTTGACCAAATTCCATGCAGCGGTTTATGAGGAGTTGCGCTGACAAACTGTTCATTTCTATATTCAAGGTATGGCCAAAAATCTGAGTTGAAAAGTGTTGAAATTCCCGGAAAAAATAAAGGAATCTGAATTTCCTGGTAATATGCACATCTACACAGTGTGTCCAAAATATCAACAAAGTCTGACCAAATTTTATGCAGCGGTTTATGAGGAGTTGCGTTGACAATCTGTTCATTTCTATATTCAAGATATGGCCAAAAATCTAATTAAAAAGTGCAGAAATTCCCAGAAAAAATAAAGGAATCTGAGAATTTCCTGGTTATATGCACATCTACACAGTGTCCTAAATATCTGCAAAGTTTGAGGAAATTCTGTGCTGCGGTTTATGAGGAGTTGCACTGACAAAAAAAACAGGACTGATGGACTGACTTATGGAAGAGTCAAAAACATTACCGTAAATCTGGAAATTTTTACGTCGAATCTGGGTCAAAATGCTGTTAATTTTTACGCTTCAAAATTTTTTGAATGACCACTACTTTGTTTACATTTTCTTATTGTTGAATTATTTTCAAGAAAAATATTTTTGCGAATGCACTAAACTCGCAAATTTGCTAAAAATTTATCTACAGCAAAAATTTCCAGATTTACGGTATACCTCACGTAACTTGTTGCATGGGGTATAATAATTATCCATATACATGTACATGTATATGAAAATGGTCGGACCCAAATGCATAGACAGACAGATGAAGGTGTGTAGAAATTATTCCAAAATAATAACTCTCCCAACTTTGTTTGCAAGGAGGTGGTATTAAAATGTCACCAACATATTCTCTAGATCTCTTTATTATTTCCTTATTATCCTTGAATGAGGATGTGACTCTTCATTTGGAAAATTATTGGATATGTTTTGTGTCTAATTTGAGAAGTTTTTGGACAACAAAACAGATGGCAACACAACAGATGGTTGAAAGACGCTTTTCAGTCAAAAAGATCACTTAAACCTTGGGCTCTGATGAGCCTAAATTGACTAAATACAGATACATTTCAGTAGATCTTTAATATATTTTCTCTCAAAGAAATTTGTACCTTTTACTGACAATCGTAAGAGATACTCCGATGTCTGCTGCGTGACGTTGACATAATTAATTACCAGAACATATTTAGACTCATCACTTTTCTGCACATTCAGTAAAACTAAATTTCTCAGCTGTAATGGATCATTATGATTGTGGAGGAGCCGATCGTGGGCATCTCTGTAGATTTCAAACTTGTTTTCAGCTACAGTGTATTTGGCGAAGCTGGGATCCCCCGATACATCCTGTTTGTACCAAATATAACTATCCACAGTATGGTTCCTCTTCTCAGGTAGATCAAAGGTCAAAGTAACATTGTCACTTATGCAACCAACAATGGTTTTTTGGATATCTTGACCAATTACTGCAAAGAAAATACAGATATATTCTTAATGCTTTGAATTGATATGTACATATATCCAGAGGCCCATGGGCCACAACACTCACCTGAGTCACTTTGCAGTTTGCATCAGCAGATTTTTTTTAAGAAGAGGCCCATGGGTTTTACTGATTATCTGAGAATCATGTAACAACTTTACAACCATGTTTTAAACCAGCGGCCATGACATTCACAATTTTGAAAGTGGCACCATTGCTCATTTTAAGTATAAACTTATTATCATGCTTAGTTTGGTTACTTAATACCAATAAGCAGTGTAAAGAAACAAAAAATGCATATCAACTAATTAGTAATATTCAGCAATAATCAGTCGTGCCACATCCCACAGGAACCCCTGACCCTGGGTCCAAACATTTCACAAAAGGCACCCTTGCTCATCATAAGTGTTTGATTAATAATAAGGAGCACTAATTTCAAAGCATTTACATTTTCAGTATACATTTAATCTTGTTATCTCAAACTTGAAGGGGGGAGGGGGGATGTTTTAAAAATATTTTCAGTTTCCTGTTGATTTCTATAGTGAAAACACAATTAGGTTTTACCAAATAGAGTTATTTCTCTTTGTTTTCCACAATAAGTAATGTTTGATGAAAATCAATATAAAACATATCTATAAATATTAAAAATTATACGATATGTTCACTTTTGAAAATACACTTAGAGGTAGGCTGGAGAACAATACAATCCTTCGCCGTTCTTCCTAATTTATTAGGAGGAATTTATCATCATTTGTAATACTTAGGCATTCTGCATGCTTTGTTCACCTATCTCCTCTTCTCTGAATACAGGCTCAGGTTTCATATTCTATAAATGCTAAAAATGCAAGATATTTTTTGTCATTACCAAGTGCTGTATAGCATACCACATAAGTAGAATTTTTTAGCGGGATTTAATTTTGGTAATATTAACCAGGATGCTGAGATCGCTAAAATTAAATATCGCTTAAAATTTATTGCGTTTTTATTTGTAGTAGCTTCTTTAGTGGGCAGTTTAAAAGCGCTAAAATTACTTCTCGCTAAATTAAAATATCAATTTTTAAGAAGAAAATGCTAAATATGCGTCCCGCTAAAATTTCCACATATACGGTACTTATCAGTCTAGTCGAACCCTCAAACGGGGGTAAACGGAAGTAGGAAATCCATACCTTCAAACGGGGGTACGCGAAATTGTTTTGATCAAAATATAGACATTCTCAAAAAAAAGTGCCGTTTTCACGGAAAAACGTGTGGTCCACAAAATATGCTCGTGCAAAGTGATGGATTATTTCGTAGCTCTGTATGTACTCAAATTTGATAGATTAAAGATGTTTAAAGAGATTGTATTGCGAAAAAATATATGTTTATTGCAAAAATCGAGACTTTTTCTCTCCCAGAGTTAGCGTATTCTGTGCCTTAACCATGTTAACCACCAGGTTTGATACAGACTAGATTTTTTATGCATAATTTAATAAAAACGGATGAATAAGGCCATAATAAAAATATTCCTAGATTCTCATCCCCGCCCGCCCCGATTTTATACCCCCGCCTTGATTTTTTTTATTTCTGTTTTTCTTCGTCTTAATTCTGATCGGGATCCACGGTATTCATCTACCATTCTACTTTCGTTTTAAATCCCGTAAAAGTCGACATGATTTTGACAGCTGAAAAGATGGTAATTGCTGTAATACATGCGTTTATATTTTAAACAAGGGTCATTGGTTGAAAAAGATCGGTGATTATGTGAAGTAAGAGATAATTGAACCATTACTATGACTTTTATTCGGGTGTTGTAGATAAAATTACATCGATTGACCAGGTCAATAAAAAATCTGCAAAATTGAAAATAAAAAAATATAAAATAAAAGCCGCCCGCCCGCCTCGATAAAAAAAAAATTCGGATGAGAATCTAGCTATTTATTTATTATGGCCTAAACAAACAGTGTTTTGTTTAAAGTTAAACTACATATAATTCCGTTCCCCGGTATTACAAATTTTGTGGAATGAACATGTTATTAATTATTTTTCGACACTTTCTTCTGTGCCCGTCAGAATTTCCTCTGTCCTGTAAACAAACTTTTGTGCTTCAGAAATGAGGTAAATAAAAACGAAAAGTAATTTATTATTTTTTTTAAATTGAAAACAAAGGTGTAGACGAATCATTTTTGCATGTTTGTGATTTTAAAAAAAATATATATTTTTTAAATAAGAAAAGTTATCGTTCTTGACTTTCGCGCGTTGCATTAAGGGAAGGAAAACCCTCGTTTGGGGGTATACCCCCGTTTGAGGGTTTGACTAGACTGCTTATTATTACATTTTTCTACTCTAGTGACAACTGAATACACTGAACTGAACAGTGACTAAGTGACCTGCTTTATAAAGGGGCCCTCAGATCTAGCTAGAGACTCATCCAATGTGGTGAAAAAATTTCTTTTATAAATTGTGTTCAGCTTTAAGTTTATTGCCAGATGCAGTGCCAGAAAAGATAATCTAACCATGACCTCCTGATCACAAACTTTCTAGATGAAATGTTTATTCAGGCATACATTGCTGTTGATAATTAAATTTTAAGGAACTGACTGATTCTCATTGATTTCCACAACTGTTATGCTCAAAGATAACTATACATTACACTATACATGAACTTTATTATATGATTTTTTTTCCTTGAAAAATATTGAGGGGCACATCCCCCTCCCAAAGTTCTAACAGCCATTTTCTGCACTAGATATTATCAATAATAAGTAAAGAAGAAAAAATCTGCCCCATGCATTTAAAAAAAAAATGTTCCTTTTCCTTCCTGACACGCAGAGTTAATGAATGTACTTAATCAGATTAGCTACTTTTTTATACCCTATAAACATGATAAAAGAAGGAAGTATTTCATTATTATCTACATGACTATGATACAATTTTTTTTTTTGTTTAATAATTAAGTAATAAATGATGATGCTAACCTTATACATACTCCATATTTGATAGGTCATTATACAAATGTCGATCAGAACTTCCTAGATAGAATGAGTTAGATAAATTAGCATTTGTCTTATTTGTTTGTCTTTTAAAAATATTCCCACTGGCTCATCAGGCTTAGTCCTAAACCTAATTTTGTATCCAGACCCAAGCCTGATTGGCCGTCTTTAAAGAATCCTAGATCTGCTATTGAACACCAATACATTTTCTTAGAAAAATTTAAGATACATTACTTCACTTACTGTCAATCTTTGCAAAGATTTTTTTTTAGCAATAGGGAAGTATTTTCAGAATTAGATTATCAATTTGTATATAGATTGTAGATAGATTGTAGCTACTTTTATCTAACTTATTAATAATTTAATTATTTTATTTAGTTTTTAGCAGGTTTTGAGTAAACTACAAATAGAAACAGGTTCCTTTTTCATCTTTATGCTCTGAAGATGATGCATCCCCAGAAATTGAATTTAGTGAACTATTAACATGATTAAATATTACAGAAGTAATTGGATTAAGGTCAAGATCTAGACTAGTAAATGACTTAAGATTGTCGTTAGGTGCTAATTCTAATTTTGATGTCATAGTAAATTTAAACTTCCTTTTCCTGTACTTTACACCTCTAATGAGTTATGTAGGAAATCCAATAATTTCATAATAAATAATATACCCCGAGTCAGAGCAAGCAAACATTATGTTAAAGATTCCCTGACCATAATTGCATTTAAACTTATGCAGAGGAACTAATATCAATTATGTTGATTAGCCGTTTCTCTTGTCTACATAGAAAATACATGAAATATCGGGACTAGATCTATTCTTTACTGAATATGAGTCATTAATGGGTCATATTATGTATGCATGAAATAGTCCATAAAAATTAATACTACAATTTGTGCTCTTTATTTCATGTTGCTGGGAATGAAGTGTTCAATAGAAGCTAGGCTATTTTATGTCTCGGAAACCTGCTAAAAGTAGTGGGGAATTAGTCTGCGTTTATGATTAGCCTGGCCCTGGGGTTGGGTGTGCAATGAGAAGGTCGTTTTAATATGCATCGGTAACTGCATAATTTTATGACAACATAATTAACCTTGTTGAGATAATATTTTACATACCAGCTTTCAATCTCTATTTTTTTAATTATAATTTTGACATTCTGTATTTTCAACATGTTCAATGATTGTGATATTTACTGATAAATCTATTTTTTAGTTTTACACAGAATATTGAAAATGAACATGAAACAAAATCCGATAGATGTCCGATTTACAACATATTTAAAAATGTATAAGACTATTTGACATACCTCTGTCTGCAAACACAAAGAATACCACAAATAGATACAGAAACTTCATGTTCATCGGCATCATCCTGCTATCGATAGAGAAAGATGGATTTTTGCCGCAGATTAAGATTTGGTTTCGCTTTCAGCTCGTTATGCATGGACGGGACTAAAATGTCGAAATGTCTTAAATGACCTGACCGACAAAATGGGTGAAGAAAATCTGCCGCTAGTTGTTATTTATTAGCTAATCGGATATATTTATTTTATCACTACAGAAAATGACAGGATTAGTAATCCTGTCATTTTCTGTAGTGATAAAATAAATAGACAACAGACACTATTTTATTTCCATTAAAAACGTGTTTAGTTCAGCCCTGGACGGCTGCATTATGTATGTACTAAAGAATACCTGTTGACATTCCATTTCTGAATTCATTTTAGTCTACTTCAGCTACCCTCATTGTGATTGATCCAGATCAAGGGTGCTTGAGGACAGAACCCCCGCACCCCACCCCCTTTTCGATATATATAAACCCTTAAATTGGGCCTTTTCGACTTTTTTCTCATAAATTATTTTTCAATGTCATATTTGTGATAAAATCTACACCAGAAATGCGAAAAATTACCTAAAACAAGCGTTTTATAAATCAGCCCTACATTCGATATAAAATTTAAAAATCAACACATATAACATATATAATCATGAGTAGAGTGGGGTAATTTTTTTTTAAAATAAAATGTTTGTTTAGGCAAATTTTCTGAATTAATCGGATAGATTATATCACAAATGTGTCATCCATATAAAATTTATGTGAAAAAAGTCTAAAAGGCCCGGGGGTCTATATTGGGGGGGGGGGGGGGGGGTCCTGTCCTCAAGCACTGACATCAGGGGCTCGTAACATAAAGGGAACTTAAGTCTATGACCATGCTTAAGTAGGACTTAAGTACAGTCTTAGCCTTAAGACCGTAACTCGAAGCGTGCTAAGATTTGACAATCTCAGCAAAACTTAGGCGGCCGGTTGAGGTGACTTAAGTATGTCTTAACTATCTAATCTACATATTTAGAAGTAATAAATATAAAAATCTCGACGTTAAAACATTTCTTTGTTCATACTATGCATTAAAAAAAAACCAATTTACCAAATGAATGTAAAATAGTGATAAATGAGTTCTAGCTTTTTGCGGGGGGTGGGAGTCGGGTTTGAAAACAGATTTATTGAACACTAATTCTAGTATCAGTCTTGACATGGCATATATGTACATGCTAAAAAATTTTTTTGAAATATTAATTAAATTATATAATTTATGTTACTTACTATCTGTATAATTTGGAAAATAAATTGTGAATTATTATGTTGGTTGTGACATTGTGAGATATAATAGACTTTAAAGACAGAGATATTGTTGGTACGGTAAATTAGAAAATGAATTTTCTCAGATTTATTTCATGTAGGTCTATAGATAAACGTTCAATTTATCGTGCAACATGTCCGCGACTATGGCAAAGCGAGTGAATATTTTTCAAAACAAAAGAGTGACAACAAAAGGTAACTGAAAACATCGCAGTCTAGAGTGATAAACAAAAGTCATGTTTTTACAATGAATCATTATTATAATTTACAATTTTCAAATATTAAGAATAATTTTCAATTGTATTTTTACTATGAAATCTAATCCAACCTAACAAAATTAAAACCGATAGGTTATTACGAACATCAACTTTTATACATGTGTATATTTAAAAATGTAACTGATTAATTTTTTAAGCAATATATGTAAATTACGTGAAAAACTAGGGTTATGTATGAAAAATAAAGTGAACTTAAGTTTGACTTAGTTAAGACCTTGCTAAGTTCGTTTTATGTTACGGTTTAAGACATACTTAAGTAGTACTTAGGCATGTCCTAAGATTGGGCCTAAAACATACTTAAGACCCTACTTAAGTTAAAAACTTAGCAAGCTTTATGTTACGAGCCCCTGATCCAGAAAATCCACCTGTGACGTCATTCTTTTCTTCGAGCGCTCCATTACTTTTAAGGAATGGAGAGTTGCAAATTACATTGAAAACGAAATTTGTTATGGTCTAATTCTCCTTTCCGTGCCTCTACCAAGGAAATAACTTGGAAAATTTTAGAGAAGAGTTTTGAAAAATTTTAAAGGTTAGTTTCACATTAAGAAAATTAGATCACCCATGATGAGAATCGAACCCGGTACCCTCATCATAGCAGTTCGATGCTCATTTCACTGAGCCAACGAGGCAGTTGGAAGACTTGTGTTTAGATTAAATTCAGTACACTTTTTTTAGTTTTTCTTTCTTTATTATATATAAATACTACTACTAATATGTAAAAAGTATTTACAATGTATCATATAAATATTCTTTATTATGTATTAACAAACAATAAAAACAAGCATTCAGAAAGGCGGATTTTACGCGGGTTAATATACTCGTAGCGCTCCATTCCTTAAAAGTAATGGGCCTTGGCCCCTTCGGGGCCTCTGCTCCATTACTTTTAAGGAATGGAGCGCTACTCGTACATTAACCCTTACGTAATGCGCCGGCCTAATTTCGGAATGGTTTAAATAAAACAAGCTATAGGTGTTTAATTCTTTTTTTATGTGGGCCGGGAGAGAGGGCTGATCTAGATCTTCGAAATAAGAAAAGACCTCCGACTCTGCATTTATAGCGGGTTATTCGTTATATATATATATATTTTCAACTTTTCAACCATTTTTCAGTGAAGAAGAAAAAAATCTCTTGTCATCCTAGAAATAGTCTTGAGGCTTAGTACTATCCAAGAATGAAATATATGGAGATAAAATATTATTATACAAATTGTGTGTGGTCTGTTTTGTGAATGCATGGTCAGGAATAAATAACCCCCCTTTTAGAACACAGGGACTTGAGAGAGTCTTAGCAAAATCGAGTATATAGTATACTATATATCCGATTTTGCTAAGACTATCTCAAGTCCTAGCTGTGTTAAATTTTAGAATAAGTATAATGACAGTCATACATGTACGGGGCACTCCTACTTATTTTACTTCACATAAGTTAAAGGAGGGGGGGGGGGAGAATAAGCACCTCCTACAAATATTTGGTCTGGGAACCCCTGTCAATCATTTCAAATTAAGCCTGCTATTGGAGGCTTGAAAATGATTGACGTTTAGCAACTAGTTCTTGTGTATACCTTGTCTACCTCAGTACCTGGTCTGGTGATCGAGTCATTCGTTAAAGTAACTTTCAGTCATTTGATGCTTACCGCCTATATATACAGGGTGTCCCATAATATATGATACCATTTCATGATTATATAAAATATAATGTAATGAATTTTGAATAACAACAAATGCACCATAAACATTGCATATACTGTCCAATTTTATTCACACAATGTGATGATCATTGAAAGGAACACGACAAAATGAGTTCACTTTGAAAAATGCTATCCTTTTTCAATTATGTCCCCTACATGACGTCAAATCTGGGTAATGATTATGTCAAGACATTGCACAAAATTCCATAACTTAAGACAACAGTGCGGTTTTCTTTGGTTATAATCTGGATTTTCATTGGAAACATACCTTTTCACAAATTTAAGATTTAGATTTAAGTTTAGTAACAATATCTTAAGACTGGGTTTGATAATTAGCTTTTAAATGAGGGTATACCAAGCTTGTTTGTCAATGATTACCGGTAATCCATTTTGCTTGACATGCATTTTTAGCAATCTTTGACGTAATTATGCGGCTACATTATTCTAACTATGTGACAATTTTTAACTGAAATTATTTGTTGCTAAAAATTGTATTTATTCAAATATTAAATGAGACAAAATTCAAAGAAATTGGCCAAGACTTGCGTTTATGACAATAATTTAAAATGGTATCATATATTATGGGACACCCTGTACAATTGTGCGATAAGAAAGTTTTCGATACGGGAATAGCGGCTAATATCTTTATTTGTTCATGTTCTAAAATAATTTTGACGCACAATTCGTCAGATGATAAAATAAATTATTAATATTTCATGCTTAGATTTTTTACGAAATTAAAAAAAAAACGGTATTTATGGTATATGACTCAGGCGCGGATCCAGAAATTTTTCAAAGGGGGGGTTGAAGTATTTTTCAAAAGGGGGGGGGAGTTGAAGGCGAGAACAGTTAAAACGTAGTACGTTGTACACATACATATAGTTAAATAACTCAATAGAATATGGATACAGGGTGGAGTATGGTTTTTGAAAGTGGGACGTTGATCAATCTGGGAAAATGTACTTGACTGTATACATTACCAGAAAGTTTTTGAAAAAAAAAGGAAAATAAAAAACGAAAATCCTATTTTGTAAAGGGATGGGGTTTTATTTTGTTTTTACAACCACATTTCTTTATATATTACATTAGCCTTTCACCTTACATTTTCTATAGTAGAAACACAACAAAAAAATTAGAACTTTCTTATTTCTCTTACTCTTTTGCAAATTCAAAGGGGGGGTTGCAACCCCCGTAACTCCCCTTCTGGATCCGCCACTGTGACTTTTTTCATGCGTGCCCCTATAGGCGTTCCTTCGCGACTCTAGAGCAGACGCTCTAACCACTGTTGTAAGGTCAAACACTGACAAATTCCAGATTTTGGACAGTTGATGATTTTTTTTTTGGCTTGTCCGTCAGATTTAATATTCTGGGACGTTGTCCCATCCCCTTTTTGTTTTTGATCAGTTAGAAGTTTGGGGGTCAGTAAGATTTTGTTGTTTTTTTGGGGGGGGGGGGGTGGATTTGAACAAAACTTCTGAAGGCATGCAATTTCAATAACATATCATTATCCTTCCTCCAAAAGCATTTGAAATTTAAAAAAAAAAATAAAAAATAAAATTTCGACTTAGTGAGGATCCGGACACATTACTTTAGTATGTAAATAATAGGAACGAGTGGAAGGTGGACGGCTAACGATGAATGAGAGAAATTGTAAAGTATATCATTTAGAACGCCTTATTCATGTTATTAAACATGTTAAATGTGAAGGGCTTAAGGTGTTTCCACCCTCACAATTTTAATGGTTCAAAGTACAAAAACTGCATTTATTTTCAATTAATATACTTAAAATTTTACAATTATTGCAAAAAATGTATAGGTTACCATATTATTTAAATTGCCAAACATAGATAAACAGAAGTGTATGTCAACATAAAAAATCGCACATTTTTTGTAAACAGTATAATGAAAAATATGTAAAAACTGGTTAAAATTCATAATTCTGATGCTGATGTTCCTAGATACTTCCTACTTATAAGATACTTTTAAATTGTGAATACCAGGGACACTATTTTACATTAGAATTACAAGAAAGCAAATGTGTGAATGAAGAGACCCTAGAAGGAGTCATTGCCCTTGTCAACATTTTCAAAAGATTTAAATAATTGTTTAAATAAAAAATATGCATTTTAAAAATTCTTTTACTTAACAATATTTATCATTACACTTATTGTAAAGCATTCTTCCAAAAGATATTGTTTTATTATGTATTAATTTAAACTAATTATAGTTTTTGCATGCTTCTTTATTAAATTACTTAATCTTATTTTACATGTGAGACTGATTAACACTCACTGAACTAATTATTGTAATTATTATAGCATTACGATTTTATCTTTATGTACTGAAAATTTCGGTAAAATTGATAGGTATATATACACTGGCACTCTGGTGGTCTGCCAAAGGGAATTGATTATTGTATTCATGTATAATACAGTATACAGAAATCAGCTGTTATATCTCTTGTATAATAAATGCAGCTTCAAAGAAGGTGCCCCCGGCTTTTGTGTTTATCCCTTGAAAAGACCAAAGTTTTGTACTGAACTTGAGAAGGATCCGAATGCTACATGTATACGGTCAATTTAAACCATATCTGCGTTCCATATTTGTACATTCATGTCTAAATTTACCAATTTACTCACCGATGTAATGAAGTACTGTATTTGTTAATTACAGCCTAAGTTTAGGACAAGGTACGTCCTTACGAAAACTTCTTAATAAAAAAAACTAGTTATTTATTTAATGTTTAACTTTACCCTATTGTAAATTAAAAGTTAATTCATATATTATGCTCAAGCTTGTAGGATCTTTGTTTATATACATAAGGCCCCTAGGCCTAGCCTGTAAATAATAAATTATACTTCTAATGTTGATTACTTTTCACAGAAAATGTAATTTAGCTTAACGCATTGTCATTCAAGATTTTCAGGTTACATATACATGAACAGTGCACTGTCAGTAAAAAATAAATTATATAAAATTCCATTTCGTAATCGCTGACAAGTTTAATACTCCTCTACGGCGGCTTAGAAGGGTCTTGATTTTTGGTCATATCAAGGAATAGACGCACATTTTCAAAACCCTACCCAGGTTAATATTTTACCATATTGTAAATACTGTAGGCCTAAATATCAGTTGTATTTCAGTATACTTGCTAACGTCTATGCCTTTATGAAGTCAAATAAAAAGAATTCGTTGCAACACGTATTGCATTCATGATGGAATCAGTTATTTAAAGGGCCAGTTAACCCTTAAGAAAGAGGACCTGAGCATTGTATGAAAAATCGAAAATTTCCATTTTTTGTCATCAATTTCCTCAATAGACGAAAAAAGAAACTATCATGTTATTTAGTAAGTCCAAACTTTAAAATAATTTTAGAGTACATGTGAACGGAGGTGATGGACGGAATTTCTCACATGTTTGCAGAGACTGGGGATAAGGGCTGTAATCGTAAAAAGTTCCGTATTGTTCACATCTCTGACACGCACATGGAACACGACAGCATGATCCAGAGCATCCCAGACGGTGACGTCATCATCCATTCCGGGGACTTCGGCAAACGAAGATTCATGAATTTCTTTTTTGATGATTATCGCGATTCAGAGATGTTGCAAAAAGTCAATATATTTTTCAAACAACTGCCTCACACGTATAAAATATATGTGGCAGGAAACCATGATACTTTTTTAACAAGATTCTCAGCAGAAGAAATTCAAAGTAGAATGCCTAATGTGACCTATTTACAAGATTCATCTGTTGTTTTTGATGGCGTGAAATTTTATGGAAGTCCATGGACAATTGCATCTAGCAAAATTAAAACATCCAAAGCCTTCACGACAGATTCGGCCGATCTGCAGGACCGATGGAATGCCGTAGAAGAAGACACGGATGTTTTGATAACTCACACCCCTCCCTACGGGATGTTAGATTATTCCCGTCAACGAGGAGACAAACCCTCAAAAGATGAGTGTCAGTTCTGCGATAAAGTTCACCCGAAAGTGGGTCATGCTGGATGCTATTATCTAAGAAAAAGTCTTTTGCGAAACATCAGGTATACCTTCTACTTAATATTTTACATTTTCATGAGGACGATTGATTTTCTCCACACTTCAAATTTAACCTTACAGGAACTGATTTATAAAAATAATACATCATGTCCTTAATCACGAAGTACTATCGTGAATGAAGCTGTGAAGATAACAAACAGGGATTGTTTTCAAATGTCCATAATGAACAGAGTCACCCGAACCTCTGAAAACAGGGGTGGGATTTGTTGCCAATGTGTAGTAAGCAACCCCTATCGATCGGTCAAACCCACCGTGTGGTCCTTACATGGTTTAATAGAATTAAGCGTAGACTTTTCAGAAGTAAAAATAAATTCGAATGCATTAAAAGTTTTGAACAACACATATCAAGTGTTTTTACTCATTTTAGAATGATGACTTTTTGGTTCACTAAAGACATGGAATGTAAAATTGTTGGCTACCAGAAATGTGTGTTATTTAAAGTTCTGCTTTGTTCTAATCACAGGAGTTCGCGTACCTATCAATTTTACCGAAAATTTCAGTAAATAAAAAAGATACGTAATACCTATAATAATAACACAAGGAGTGCAACGCATTTTAGGTCACCGGGGAACCCCTTGCTTAATATCAAGGCTGTCGCACAATTAATCTTCAATCGAAAATTATCAAACACAAACCAATCTTTTTGGAAGGGACCATTCTTTATGCCTCTTAATGCATATGATTTCAAACGAATGTTTTACAGCAACAGCGGTGACATTTCCCCACAACTTCGCTCAAATATCCGTTGTCCGCGACGCCATTCCGTGACGTCACGGGCGCGTCCATTTACCCCAAAAGGAACAAAACTGCCTGAAATGCTAATCTAGATAATTGAGGTCATATGTGAAAAGAAACCAGAGACAAGTTAGTAAACATTCAAGAAAATTTAAAACGGGGAGGCACAAGTACTTGTACTCGTATGTAAACGTAATATCGTTATCTCTAGTTAATAGTGTATGATTATTTTTTGTTCCTATTGGTAAATGGAACGCCCGTGACGTCACGGAATGGCGTCGCGGACAACGGTTGCACTCCTTGTGTTATTATTATAGGTATTACGTATCTTTTTTATTTACTGAAAATTTCGGTAAAATTGATAGGTACGCAAACTCCTGTGGTTCTAATCTTAATGCCCAAGTTAGTGATTATAAAAGAATGATTATAATATTTGCTTTTAATTAAAATATACCGAGTATAATGCTCTACCTAGAATTTAACTCGTATGGAAGAAGAAGAAAATCTTTTCCTTATGCATTTTCTTTTTTTGCAGACCAACGATTCATCTATTTGGCCACTTGCATGGTTCAGCAGGGTTAACAGAATATGACAGCATCACGTTTTCCAATGCTGCATTTGCCAACAAACGCCAAATTAATGTCATAGACCTATACAAAGATTTAATAAGTTCATTGTAGACTACACCTTCTTTAGCTATTTTTTGATTTTAGACTTCATTTAGATAGCTATTTCTGAATTGTAGAATAGACATGCATGTACATTTAATTCTCGATCGTGGACTTCACTTGTACAACTGCAAAGTTTTTTTTCATACTTTTTAATTTGAAAAACCAAAATCGCTTTTAAACATTTCTTCACATGTTTTATTAGATATTAATACATCTGTATTCTGCATTAATTCACAAAAATTTAAAATCTAAAAAAAGACATTTTTTTCATACTCGTATTTACTGTAAAATAGTTTTACAAATAGCGATTCCTCGATCGTAGATTACATATATGCATGTACATGTAGGCCTATAGCCATTTTTTTCTGAGCCAGAAAACAGAGATATTGTTTTGACTTCCATAATATTGTTTTCTTACTAGAAAAATTAAATTTCCAAAGGGTGGCCATTCGGAAAGGCAACTTGCTAATTAAATGGTCTGTTATCGATGTTGTTTAGAAAAAATATACATGTCAAAATATTTTTATATTTATTGTCATATTTAAGATGATATTTTTATTGAATGTGCCAAGAATTTCAATATATGTGATTTATTTATTTATTTCATTTGCAAACAATGTTATTGCCTTTTATATAACTTATTTTTTTTACTTATATGTTTCCAAGATTTGATCAGACTCTGCAGCAAAGAGGATTCTTTCAAGAAAATCACACAGGAAAGATTTATTGATTATGTCTTATATTGAAATTCCTGTAATCTTCAGGCACCTGAATCACTTTGAATATAATACTAAGTAATAATTAAACCTTTTTTATTATTAAAAATAGAAAATTAGCCTAGGATAAATTTCTGTTATCTTTTTATTGCTGAAATCTTGGCCCATCAGATCTCTACACGTCATGTATATCTTCTTCTTTAACTTCTGTAACATGCATGTATTAATCAGTAGCTCGTCCATCCTCTGAATTATTGAAGTGTTCAGTAGAACTGCATCTTCTATTACCTTTTCTTCCTTAAACCCAACTGAAATATGAAGCAATGGCCAATAAAACTAAATGTGACATGTAGTGTTCTGTAGATGCATGCAATTCAGTATAAAAATTTCAGCTTTTACTCTAGGAAACCATTGGATTGATTGATTGTATATTGTTTAACGCCGAGTCGGCAATTTTTCAGCCATATTTCGGCGGGGAAACCATTGGAGGTTGAAACTATTCTTCTCAAGTTCCACTTACATTTTAAGCAGTAGCTCTTCATCTTTTGAAATATGTAGGGTTGTATTTTATAGATGTGAAATATTTTTAATATTCTTCCGGAGGGGTCTGGAAAAAATGTTTTCCAAAAAAATTTGATCTATAGAACTTCCCTTGTATTTACACAGTGACAATTTTAAACCATCTTTTTGAAAATGATTAGTGTTGTTCTATATAGATGTGCAATACTGTCCTAAAATCGGTGCCCTTACTGCCTATTGGGGGTCGAAAACATTGTTTTCTATAAATTCTTCTCTCAAGTTTCTTTTACATTTTCAGTAGTAACCAACTCATCAATTGCAATATGATCTTTACGGAGCGTCCCATGGATGTGTACGTGACATGCTGGGAAAGAAAGTCTTTTGTTCAAAAACTACGTCGAGGAATTGACGTTTTAATAGGGTAACATGAAATTAAAACCTTAATGTACATGTACGCCTACAGGAAAACACTGATCATATTCCAAAAGATGAATTATCTACTTGTACATTAGCTGCAGAAACTGTAGCGTTATGGTTTTACATGTTAGTCTTTGACCATTGCGCTACAGATCCCGTAATGCAAATATTAAACATGCAATTTACGGCGCAAGATTTTCCGCGCACGTTTTGGCGTACATGTATATTTCTCTATTTTCCAGCATTGGATTTCAACTACCTTTCATTCCATATATTCTGTTAGTAATACCAACCTATATATTTGATTCGCCTAGTTTAACCATTCATAATCGTCCCTACAGACAAATTAACTCGCTTGTTTTGAATTTTGTTCAACCTGACAAAAATTTCAAAACGAACGTTATTATATTTTTTGGATTGTATAGAAGGTTATAAAGGAACAGAAAGTAGATAAAACATTTAGGTTGGTCATAGAATAATTATATCTAGAATTAAGGAATGAAAAGAACATGTAGTTGGTTGTCCAGTGCTGGAAAGTAGAGGAATATACATGTACGTCCGAATGTGCGCATAAAATCTTGCCCCGTAAATTGTACAATATTTGCATTACTGGATATGTAGCGTTATGCTCAGAGATTAATGTATAATAAAAACCATAACGCTTCAATCTCTGCGGTAACTGGGTACATGTAATGTGTGAGAGGGTATAAGAAACCAGGTTTTGTACATTTACCTCATTTTCGACTCGAAATCAGACCTTCAGTAATTCTTAACTTTGTTGCTCATCTACAGGGTACTTCATATCATATTTCAAAAGATGAATTAGCCAAAGCGTTACGTTACAGTAGCTTAAGAAAGATTTTAAAGAAAAACGAAATCCAATAAGCATATAATATAGGATAACATAATAGCATAAGATGCCTACCTAACCATTCATATAAATACAGTATATAGCTACCTTTATACATATTAACAAAGTAAAAAGGAATATGATTATAAAGGCAAACACTTCTTATGTCCATATATTGATTTTTAAATACTAGTACTAAGTTCATGTATAGTATTTGTATTGTTTAATTGGACTTTTGAGTTTGAATACTGTATTTTATCTCCATTTTTATTTCATTTAGGTAATAAATTAAGTTTTTTTGTTTTGTTTTTTAATTTTTAATCCTTACAGAGGTATTTTTCCCCAAATACATGGATTCATGATATATACTTGTACATATATACACAGAAAAAATATGACTGAGATACGTATTTTTCGTTCTAAACGACATTTATACAGCTAAGTACATCCTGAGTGTTTGTAAGTGCTTTAAAAGTGTATCACTATGAAACATGAAGAAGAGCTCTCAACTGTCATGACAACACTTAGGACCTCTGTCTTATAAGTGTATCAAATAAGGCAAACTACACTGTAGAACCCCTTTTAACAGGAAAGTTATAATATTTACAATGCGTTTTCTTTATATCATTAAAGCTTATGCTCTATGTTTATTTTGTATATTTTTCACAATTTCTGATTTTAAAAAGTCAATATACGTCCATATAGACCATACACACATGTATGTATATGTTTCCGCGTACTTATATAGAGACATCTTATGTTTAGTATGTAACCGAAATTCTTAATGGAAATATTTTAAAGAACATAATCAAAATGTAAAGAAATTAAATTTTTTTATGTGTGATATCAAATTTCAAATTTTCTGTTAAATCTACACTTTATAAACTAGCTCCCATTACAATTTAAAGTTTAAAACTCCACTGGATAGAGGAAGAGCTGGTGTGCCAGTGGGATGTCTGTATAAATAATTTTCTGTTTACAACAGTATCAACACAGAGCCAAGATTACAGGAATGATTTCATACATACACGTTATCATAAACTAACAAGGTCTTACTTCACACTTATATCTGATGATTTTTTTTTAAATATAAAATGCATTCTATGAAATAAATTCAGATTAGAGTTTTGGGAGAAACCATTGTGCAGGTTAGCACAGTGCAAAATTAGATCAAGGAAGCTTTCCGTAAATACAATATGTGTGTTGTATAGTGCTACAAACGTATTTTAAATATTAATTATATTTGAGGTTCAGATATTAATCTCGTTAAAGAAGTTCTGAAAGTATAACCTGATTATTCGTCAAGAGAAATAAGAACGCATTCAAAGCATTCATAGTCATATGCACCAAAGGATGTGGTGTCTCAAGATTTGTTAGCAAACGATGTTTAATCACTTAGCAAAGAAATTGTATACCTAAATCTTTATGCTACTCTTGAAATTACAACGATACATTGTTGGTTCCAGTAAATGTCCAACCAAGCCTCTTTCTTTACTCCTCACTAAGATATTAACAGTATTGATGGAGAAACTTCAAGAATACTGTGCAACAATATATTCAAGAAGTGATATGAATCAAATGTGGATACTAAAATTTCCTAAGAACTTTTGGACAATTTGAAATCACAAGATTTCACCAAAATCAACAGCTTAAAAACTTACGACTTTTTAACTTTATACACAACAATTCCCGACGATAAATTAAAGTCCAGGTTTTTTGATAGCATTGACAGCTGCTTTTTCGATAAAAATGGAACTTGTAAATTTACTTACCTGGTCATTGGTCATTTGCAAAATTGTTTTGTTAAAACACATTCTGAGTACACACACAAGTACTCTGAAGTTGACATCAAAAAGATGCCTGAGTTTCTGATTGACAATATCTATGTGGTTTTTGGGTACCAGGTCTTCCAACAATCTATTGGAATCGAAATCGGTACCAATTGCGCTCCGTTATTAGCTGACCTAATTTTGTATTCATATGAAGCAGAATTTGTGCAAAATCTTATGCGTGAAAAGAAGAAAACATTTTCTGTGGTCTTTAACTCGACTTATAGATATATCGACGACATATTGTCAATTAACAATGGTAATTTCCAGTCCTATGTCGCTACGATATATACTGGTGAGCTTGAGAAAAAGGATACCACAGAGTCTGACACATCTGTTTCATACTTAGATATTTTACTTGAAAAAGACGTTACTGATTATCTAACTACCAAGCTCTATGATAAACGTGATGACTTTAACTTTTCTATCGTCAATTTCCCTTACTAATGCAGCAATATACCTTCATCACCTGCAGAGTTTATATATCTCAGTTGATCTGATACGCAAGAGCATGCTTTATGTATGAAAAATTTCTAAAACGATGTAGATTATTGACAAACAAGTTGATGAAACAAGAATATCAGCAGTCTCGTTTAATGTCATCATTTCGTAAGTTCTTTGGTCGATACAATGACCTTGTCAGCATATACAATTTATCACTGAGTCAAATGCTAACTTACATATTTCATACTAATTGTCACAATTATATTTTCAGATATTCTTACACATTTTTATCAAGTGAGCGCTTTTGTTCTTTGGTTGCTATATCAATCAACATTGGGAAATGTCACGTGACTGTATAGATACCTAAACTGAACGATCATTACAAAACATTTCATCTTTCATATCAATGACATGTTAGAATCTACGATATCGTAGCTCCAGGTTGGACCTTATTGTAATGTAAGTCACGCTCCTTGCGCTCTTCAGTTGGCTGGAAATGATATCAATAATTATATTTATGACCTGATGTATAATACAATTTTAGAGGTTTGAATTTTTTTAGTAAGATAATACTATAACAATAATCTGACATCATGATGACCCTTAGAAATATGAAAGCCATAGCCCCACCCACTCAATAGTTAGAGGTTAGGTTAAAGTTGACAATAGAAAGACATGACCTGAATAAGATGTAAATATTACACAAATGAATACTTTTGCAAACTCAACAGACAATATTACATACATGAACACACCAAGAACACATTCATTGATTATTTGAATTTTCATCTTCACTTTTTGAATCCTTGTGCGGATGAACTTTGTTTATTTCACTGACATCCATCGTCTTTCTTTCTTTTTGGAGTTTTAGATATCGTTGATGGAAACTGTTTTGACTGTAATACTCAGAAAAGTTGGATGCGATGATCGCTACTGGCATGGCCAACAGCAAAAGGCCGGATAACGCGCACAACACCCCGACAACATAACCCGCAATGGAGGTGGGATATACGTCACCATAGCCAACTGTTGTCATGGTGATAATAGCCCACCACATTGAAATGAAAATACTCGAAAATGAATTGGTATTTGTAATCTCAGCGTAGTATATCAACGTAGCAAAAAATAACATTCCAATACAAAACGTTATGGCCATCAGCAATAGTTCTAAGAGACTGTGCTTAATGGCGAGGAGAAGAACTCTCAATGCGCTAAAGCGGCGGGCGATGCGAATGAAGAGGAGCAGTCGAACCATGCTTATGGCTTTAAATATAAAATAAAACCATCGAGCCACCTCGTTTTCCGCCAGAATTGACTTGAAAAACTCCATAACGAAATTCATTAGCATCGCAAATACAAGAACAAAGCTGACAATGTGGGTCCATGACGTCAGGAACTCTCTTTTATTGGGACATACAAAGAATCCCACGCTCCACTCCACCAAGAAAAACAACAGACATCCGGTCTCCAAAGCAAAAAGAGCCGGAACAGGGTCAGTGAGAATTAAGGTGGTCAGTTTGTCGTTTCCAGAGAGATGTATATCCGGGTAGTGGTGGGTGATGATTTCTGAGACATACAAATCTGTACGGAGGTCCTGTATGTTCCAAATGCAGAAGATCACGATACTCATGAACACAACACATAGGTATAGACAATACCAGGTCTGCAATGAAAGAGATAGAACTTGCATCCAGATTGCAATCGTTACAATTCATGTATTTACCGTTTTAATCAGTTACAGTGTATATTGTCTAAATACATGTACATTTATTTCTTGTTGAAAAAATACACGTAATTTATAAACCATGAACTTGTATTCACCTGCAATGGCATTCTTAATAAGATACATGTATATAAATTATTATCAGCATGTATTTAAGGAATCACTGTCTAGTTAGTATAGTATGCCAGGGCATCAACGACAGTGGGAAACATGAGATAATTTGCATGTTTCCATGTTTCCCACTATTGTTGATGTCCCTGGCATACTATACTAACTAGACAGAGATTCCTTATATTTCCATTTCATTGTGAAATAAAATTGTAGATTTAGACTTCAAAAATGTAGACATAGATTTAAATTATTCGATGATTCCCATTCCAATTTCAATAGTCATCACCCACTGACGTCAAACACAAAGGCAGCCGCACAAGATTTACATGCATATTTGGCCTCCTTAGCGTAGTCACAGAGACAGATGGGAACGAGATTTGCATGCATATTAGACCGCCTTAGCTCTTGATCTATCGACCTGCCTAATTTACATTCCGGTAGAATTATCAAGATATCAACTCCGCTAATTTTCAAAGAGTTATCACAGAGAATAAATTAGAAATGGAAAGATTTTGATTTTAAGTTCATTTTTGTCTATTTATTTATTTCCCAGCCCGTGTTCCTTATTAATTATGATTAGAAAAAAATGATAGTGCAATCTTAAAAGTCACAATCCATGATATCAACTAACGTCTCCCTCAAAGGAATTCAATAAATTGAATAAAGTCCGTATATGTTTTTCAAATAAAATTTTTCTTTCAAAATATGACATCAGACCCACCTGAATATTGGAGACCTCACCTGTGTATAATCTAGTTTAATAAACTTACTTAGTTTAATAAACGTACTAGACAATGTAGTCTATGTGGAATAAATAATGTTCAAAAAAACTAGTTTAGACCACAATTAAATATCCATTTCAACACTTTTTTGTCTCGCACGTCTTACAACCACTTGACTATGGTCTCATCTGGCATAATAAAAATATTTGATAATTTCATAAGTGACTAGAGAAAATATTAAATTATCTCATTACTAGTCTTCAATGGTCTTTTAGAAACAAAGAACAATGTTTAAACTTAACATTGAAAAATATATTATAATAGTTGATAAAACAGACGAGTATTAAATAGAAACGCAGCTTGGTAAACTAATATACTTACCCAGTACCCGACACCTTTTTGTTTATGAATTAGATTCAGTAATTTTAATATATACTACTATATCATTTAAAATAGAACTTTATGTGATATACGATATTAATAGAAATGTTTGAATGAAATAAATCGTCTCAAATAGAATTGGGACCGTAGCCTCCCAAATTTAAGCAAGGAATTTATTGTTTCATTCATTTGCTAGAAATCCTTTCAGGACATGAAATACTTGTAAAATCTTTTGATGAACAGTCATTACACAAATTTAAAGGGTGTGAGCCATGTAAAAATATTAAATATTAAAGTATAATAAAAATAACATACATGTAATATCGAAAAACGTACCTTTGCGAGTTTTGAAGAACCAGGATTGTTTAAGACAAGCCAAATTCTCTCCTTTAAAGTTTCACACTCTGTCCAAGAACTTTTTAAATCCTCATGTCGAATAAGATCGTTTAAAACGGCCATGTCATCCTCATGTTGGAAATACTGCCTCCAGCAACACTCCCTGACATTTCCATTTTCGATCTCCCAGAAACTCAGTTCGTCCCGTAACAATGCTCCACAGATATGCTTGGGAACATGCAAGTTCCCAGTTACTAGAAGATTCAAGATCACATTAAAGAGTTCCGGATCTCTGTCAAAGAAATATTCCTGCTTCTCTGTATCATATGACGTATGATCACGTGTCAGTTTTGCAAGTTTCGAATTTGAAATATTATTTAATGTTGAAGCAAAAGTTTCGAATGTCCTGCCTCTGATGTTAAATTTAACTCTGTGTGCATTGTTCTCCATCCCTCTCTCATTTACTCGAACAGCTTATTGTATTAGTGAAATAAACCTGTTCCATACTAACTGAAAAAAGTAAGTAATCCAAATCAGACATAAGTACATGTATACAGAGGAAATGCAGAAACGTTATTTTGGGTATTAATGTAATCTACTTTTTCAAAAGGGCAGTACAAACAAAAACAACAATTAACATGGGGTGTTATGCTCATAATAAGAATGGACAAATATAAATACATAAAGTCTTTAGAAATGGATTTTAGAAACTTTTGAACATTAAAAAAGAAACCACTGTACAAGCTGATTATAAAGACTGGTGACTTCCAGATCGCAGGTATGTAAGCGTACAACCAAAAATGACCACACTGAATCGGAATTTCATGGCAGGAATGTCATATCGGAAGAAAAAAATATGCTTAAACAAACTGAGTTAGCTTGGAAACATTTACAAGAAACATAACAAATTTAAAACAAAAACAAAAGACAAGAAACCATAAAAAAAAATAGTCACATTACATTTTCAAAGATTTGTGATATTTCGATTTACCAAACCGAGGAGTAGAATAATCCGACAGAGGAATCACACAATGAGATATTAATATCACAAACGATGGAATACTTTAAAGATACATTGAGCATCACTATATTCAGACCTTGCCAACCATCAACAATTTGTTTCAAATTCAAAAGTATTCAGCCCCTGCGGTGTATAGCGGTAGGGCAAAGGTGGTATCTAGAGCGTCTGCTCTAAAGTCGAGGAACAAGAAGTTGATTCTTACGTCATGGGTTCGAATCCTACTTGAGGTTGAATTCCACTTGACATTGAGACCGGTGCTTCGGATTAGACAGTAAAAAACCGAGAAAGCGTGTCACAATTAGTGGTAGCACGAACGGGAAAAAAAAATCCCTGACCATTCAAAGGCCATATCCCCGAGTACGTGTATTAAGGAAATTGGTGGCGTCTCAGTGAGTGAAAAATTCTCAAAAGGGACATAAAACAAACAAAATATTTTGCTAATCAAAATTAATGGGAAAACGGCAATAAACTAAAACAATGTAAAAGTTTGTTCAAACGAACAAATGTTTGTACATTCCGCTTCTTTTATCAGTGTAAAATTCAATTTCTTTTGTTCAATTAGTTCCACAATGTGAAGTTTATATAATGCTCCGAAAACATTTTGGTCATTACATCTGTGTGATTAAAATTTATGTGTAGAATATGGGGATAATTTTAACAACAGCGTACACGTGTATCTAAATGGAGGATTTCACACTCAAGTAATATAAGTATTTTTTGAACATCATCTGTAATTTTAGAGATGCTTTAGATTCTTGCTTGTTATTTTGGTATGTTGATTATACTACAATATGTGTAAAAGAAAAGTTCTTTCGTCTTCGCTAGCCCAGGATTTTCTAATTAGAGTGAATCAGAAACCCTTGGCCAGCAAAGATGAAAATGGATTTTTCATTGTCAAACAAAAGCGGGGTGGAGAGAGAGAGAGAGAGAGAGAGAGAGAGAGAGAGAGAGAGAGAGATTCTTTTGAGCTTTCCCCAAGATAGGTCTCACAAATTAGAGTGATTTTTATAGTACTTAATTGTCTTATACAATGTACTCTTATTCTATCGAAAATTAAGTGAGCAGATGTCAACATTTCCATAGAGGAACGTAATAAATATTCCAAAGAAAATCTATACACTCATTACAAGAAGGATGTTAAATTATACCATAATGTATTAAATTCTTCACATTTATCCTCCAAAGGAATCGTATAATATCCATTAACAAGATTATAATCGATGAAGAAATGAAAGGCGAGAAATATATTTGACAATCAAGACACACCTTGTGCGTTTTTCAGCTGATCTCTTAATGATGTCTTTATAAAAGATTGTTCATTTTCTGTGTACAGTATTATTTCGTAACACTTTAAGTACTCTGTAAAATGAAGGAGAAATATTGAACTCTTATAGTTTATTAAATCTTCAAATGAATCGAGAACTGGAAAATGGTGTTCAGAACCCTAACCATTTTAACCATTGATGTAAAAGAAAATCGGAAATAAGAAAAAGAAAAAAATAATCTCCTTAAAGGTTAACTTACTATTCTGGTTACTTTCTCCAAGATCTGCTTGGTACTTTGCCTGTAGCCAAAAATTCAGAACTAACTGTGACTTTGTTAAGTCAATTATAACGATCCATTATTGAAGACCATGTTATGAACATTAAGCATTGCGTTCAGCATCGATTCTTTTCACACCAATTTGTTTGATACCTGTTGGACTTTCAGTCTCTATAATAATTAGGTTTTACACGTTATGAATGACACCTTCACTGATTAATTAAGATATCGAGCCGGAGTATTTTTTTTCTTTTAATTACTAGTACTATTTCATCCATTAATCACATGTGAAAGGATTGTTCATTAGCAAGATGTTTATTCTCATTATATGAGGCCCTGAGCTAAAAATTCCAATATTAGTATTAGCACAATAAACAACTTATGAATAACATGCTTAGAAGCTTCACATCTAAATGCGTTAGGTAAGCAATTAAATAAAAAAGTATTACCTTGGAATATGAAAGTAAGGATTAAAGGTAAACTGTATTAGTCTCGGTCATCTTTCATAGTTTATAACGGACTACAAATGCTATCATATTGGATTTCACTTTTTTATGAATAAAATTCAGAGAGAAAGAAACAATATTATATGATTATGAAATTTAACAAGATCCGAAGACTGTTGGGATCAATTAACTATTTCCAGAATCAGATATCGTCTATTAATTTTTTTCATTTCCCGAAAATGTGAATAGAGCAAACAGGGATATGTAGTTTAATAAACCATTAAAAGCTACTGCAATTAAAAGATTAGCATACATGTTGCAAATACCGGTATATTATAAACTGACATTATCAACCATTATTCTTTAATTGATCTATGTTATGTTTAATTAATTTCCCCCAGATCTCTCATGTCCAAAAAACTGAAATGTTCCAAATATGAAATGTTTCATACAAGTTCAATAAAATTTTTCCAAGAATTTTTAGAGCATTTTATTTGCTCGTTTTATCATTAAATGATAATTGACCAGGTTAAGAGAAGGATGCTATATATTTCAAAGAAATATTAATATAGGAACAATTTTCTAGTGAGAGTATTTTTTAAAATTTTGTTTTAACACATCTGTTTAGTAGCACCGTATGTAATTTATAATCAAAAAAGATATTATACAACTACAACTTTCAAAATAGGTTTTGGACGAAGGATACGTGAAAAATCTTAAGAATACATGTATACTTTTTTCTTCATGGCTCCATTTTTTTATCTTGGTAATTAAAATATTTTTGGATCCTATCTTGGTTTAAACATATAAATTATCTACAGCTAGAGGCATTATTACTCAAAAATGAAGTCCTAATATTTAGTAATATATGTGCTTTTTAATACTCTCAATTGTATTCAAAAAACAAACCTTCATAATTATGTAAGCAGAGCAAAATATGTTTCATTTAACAGATTTATAATTTTTTTTTACAAAGGGAGGGAATTGCTATGTTCATTTTTTTCTTTTTATTATCAGTTTAGAAATATCGTTTAAGAGTATACTAGTATTTATATTCAGATTCACATTACTACATTTAGCAAAAGTCAACATTAAAAAAATAAGTAAATCGTACATGAAAAAAGAAATTTCTAAAAGGTTGCCTTGAATTTAGAAGACATCGCATGAGAATATCGTATATGAGCATGATACTTATGAAAAAAAATAAAGCTCATCTACTAAATCAATAATGCCTGTCATTTACCTTCATACATGTTTTTCTTTGCGTACATAGTTCGTAATAAAAATTATATTAACATAATAACATAAATGTCGTATATAATCATTAAACTTTTTATTAAAATCTATTTTATAGCTTACATGTACATGTATAGGCTAATATAAGTCAGCTGAACTTTAAATTAATTTTAGACTGCAGTTTTAATGAACGTGCAGTATTTGATATCGTAATAAACTCTATAGCTCGAGGAAATTTTCCTTACCTTAATCAGAACCTGTATCTAATAAAGCATAAGTTACCACTCTTCGTTTCAGTTCATTGAAAGGACTACGATCTAAGCACACATCTAGCACTGATGACGTAGTCATCACCGGGTTCCTTAATTTTTCCTTGTAAATCGCCTTGAGGATTCGAGGTTTGCCCCTAAAACACCTCTTTTACCACTCCCCTTCTTTCTTAATATTAATCTACTGCTTTCGGCAGAAAACGTCAATAACATATTTCATTGACAACTTAAACACTGCCGAGAGATCTGACGTATCACAGCTATTGCCATCCAGTGCTCATACGAAGAACTGCTTAAAATCCCTAGTTTTTATCCTTAAAGAGAGAGGTTTTCAGAAAAGCTTTTATAGTTTACCCCATAAGGAACCGATATTATTTCTTGCTTCCCAAAGGGATTATTTTACGAAACGAAAAAATATGAAAGCTTTTAGTCAAGCCATTTTGTTTACATGTTGATTGTGGAATAAAAGCCATTATACATGCATGTTTCTCTTTATTTGGCACATATTATTATTTAAGTGAAAGTATTTAAACATTATAATTTGTACGAGGATTGTTCAAAAAATAATGCAATAGGTCATATCATAGTTAGAAAAGTACATGATACATATTCTGAACATTTTCAATCCCTCAAAGCATTCACTGTTACCTTTTACACGTCCGTATTTTTACACCGGCAAGACCAGAAAACTAGTATACTCTAAAATATGTTGAGATAACGAATTGAACAATATTCGAGCTCAGAAATCAATAAACATCACAAAATAGGAGCGGAGCAAACACGGACCTCCAAAGCATTAGAGGTGTGATCAGGTGCCATGAATGAGTGAACATCCCCTGCTGACCAGTCACACCCACCGTGTGCTCCATGTCATGATCGTTGGAGAATAGTGAAAAAATGCGTGAACAATTCAATGTGTAAATAATGGCCTAACAATTAGTCTGAATAACGTCAGTGGGCATTTGAGTCAATGAAACATTGTATTTGCTGACAAGGTCATCTGTTGTGATGCCCTTAAGACACTCATGAGTATCCTTTTTCATGACATATCTGATATTATGCAATCTTCCTTTGATTATTCTCGTACGTTTTTGGAATGAAAAGAATAAAAAGATTTCGAAATGGCTGAGAATATTAGGGATCGCAAAGCTCTGGAAACTTTCTTCAAACTACATTTATTACTCTGTGTTCTTAAAAATGAAAATTAATAACATATGTTTGGAGCCCTTGTTTCTCTGTATTATAATAAGAACGATATCTAGCTTTTTCTTCATTCCTTTAATTATTATAAAATCGATCATTTTTGCTGTTCCTTCAATTTTAAATCTACCATTTGACTGATATTTTAACTCGAATTTCTCCATTTTTACATTTGCATTTCTAAAATTTGAATCAGTCTGAAAACTATACAGCGTTAAAGATTATTCTTCACTATTTGACATATACAGTATTTATATTTAAAGATATTTTTATCTTTGCAATCATATTATATGAATTTTATTAAATTAGGTTCTAAGATACTGCCTTGCTCTCTTATTATCACTTTCATGTATTCTAACGATCGATTTGAGTAATCAAGAGTAATTATTTAAAAAAATCTTTATTTCAATTACATATTTCAACAAAATCAAATCCACAAAGAATTACTTATATAAAATTAAATCTGAATAAAAACATATTTTTGATTAGAAATAAAATGGTATTAAAAAGGAGAAAACTTAAAATAGCTTTGAATTACAAATCTAGTCATATGTCCAAAAATATACATGTATTTTATTGACTAGGGATAAATACAGCTGATACAAACTGTACAGAAAATTGAAGCTTTCTGATTGATTACATTACTCCAATGATTAAAAAGAAAGCAATACCGTATTTGATTTGCCAACATCTAATATAATGTGTATTTCTCCTTTCTGTAACATTTGTGTTTACAAAAGAAGTCAAAGGTTGGACAGTGAAAATTGATTTTGTCCAAAATTATAAAAACCGTAAAGCAAAAGTATTATTTTGCTGAAAACAAGATGTTGATTTATTTTAGACTGCTTAAAGGATACAAAGCCAGGTAAACAACGCTCTTTGGAGTTCATCAGTTAACCTATAAAGTTATTTTTTGAAAAAGTCGCGGTAATATAAAATATCTCAGCTATGTGATTTTAATCATCTAATGCATTCTTAGGAGAAGATTGTTCTCGCATTCATAAAGAAACTATTTTTGAAATCAGGGTCCTTATTGGTATTGTGCAGCAACACAAATTTCTGCAATTCTCCCCTCCAAATCTACTGAAGGTTTTTCTATTGAATGTTGCTTCTTGATACCAATGAGTTCATATCTGCAGGAATATCAATCCAAATCTTGCAGTGTTATCAATTCAAATCCTATGTGAATATCATTCAAAATCCCACAAATTAAATCCTGCAGGAATATCAATTCAAATCCAAAATAAATATATATAAGATCACGTCCTATTAATCTCTAATTTGACGATTTTCCCTTTCAAAATACATAGCTTTATTTCTTTCAAAATTTAACAAAACGGATTGGAATCAACAGTCTGCAAGTTTTCATCATAATTGACAATAGAATATGATAAAATCACATCAAACAGATAATAACATATAATAATTCTTAAATGTAAATTGATCTAAATTATTATTTTAAAGTAATACATTTCTATTTTTTTCGTAAACATGAAAGTCAAATTTGTTCAGGGTTCTCTTTCAAAGAGGATAGAGTGACTTCAATTAATTATTATCGGAGAATCAGATTAAAATTTCATACAATTTTTGTTTAAAGGCTATTTTATGTAGATACACGATTGATTACATTTGATTAACTTTTCCAAAAAAATATCATTTGAAAACAGCAGATTGTTTGAATTCAATCGTATCATACTCTCTTCAAAAAATAAATGTGTTTGTGAAACACTGAGGCCTCCGTGTGTAATTAAATAATTTTTATTGCTCTTCTATTTAATAAAGCTCTGAGAAAATTAGCATTTAGTTTTTTTTAATAGAAACAAGTTTATGAAACACTAATGCGTATGGCAGCTCAAGGCGAAGGTTAAAGGTTTTTTATGAAGGTCAAACTACAAGGTGAAGGTCACGAGTTCAAAAATTTGTTACCAAAAAAAGATCTTGTCACTAGCAATAAACTTAAAAATAATTTCCAAAGATTTATTTCTTTTCAAAAGCTGGTCACACTTAAAGGCTCAAGGTCAAGAGATAAAAAATATTGCAACTAAAGTAAATATTTTGTCACAAATAATGCTGAAGCACTGAGGCCCTGGTTCCAATCATTCCAAAAGGCAATAAACGAAGGTCAAACATGTAGGTCAAAGTTAGAAAATAAAAAATATATTCATATTAAGGTCTTGTCTTATGGAATACTCTCCAGAATTTTCAGCTCCATATGGCTCCTCTTTTCTTCTTTATATGATCCAAATGCTACAATGAGGACCACTTGCTATAAAACTTGATCATTGGCCGTTGTTTTATTATGTAATTACCCTATAATGTAAAACAAACTAAAGCCATGACAAATACAGTCAAGCTAAATGTGTTTATTCTTTCAAGATAAATGCCCCCTATTCTTTCATTAGGTGGTCGGGGCACTACAAATAAGATACTCCAATCAACTGCAATCATACCATGTTTATCTAGTTTTATAAGGGAGTATAAAATGGCAAAATGAATAGTTCCAATGCTTCAGATATAACCATCTTCTGCTTAATTGCGAGTATAAACTAAGATTCACTGCTTATGAAACAATAAAACTTGCTTTTTAAAGTTGAAAATTACTACAAAGCACAGGATCATGAGCTCCTACATCAAAAAACCAATTTATTTGTCAAATGCTAATATAGCTGCAGATCTGTAGCGTTATGGTTTTATATATTTGTCTTTGACCATTATGGTCAAAGACATATATAAAACCATATAGTTTCAGATTTGCAGCTAATGCTAATAAAAATGATTACAAAATTTTGATTCACCGAACATAAAAAAATCCTTGCTGATATCAAAATATAAGAACTTACAAGTAAGTGCACAAATCGATACATCCTAAATACATAGATATCCATGATCCCACTTCAGACTCTTTGTTCCACTGTATGATAATGATCGGCAATTAATTATCTATCTTGTTAATTATAGCGATTGTTTATCAATAATTCAAATAAGATAACATTCAGTGTGAATTATAGATCAATGAATCTGTAATTTGAACAATATCGATCTTAAACAAAAGAAATTCAGTATTTTTTTTTTTTGTTTTAATAAAGAGCCCCTTTAAGAAGGCATACAATGCTTTTTTGTTTATAATTGGGTTTGCTTGATGATGTTCAAAGACTCATTTTCTCTTGGCAAACGCCGTCATTACAGCGATCTTTGAAAAATCAGGAATATTTTCAAAGGTAGCGATCAATTTAAAATCTTGTTAGTTTTTCCCAAGCAAATGACGTTCAAATGTAACCGGAAATAATTTATTATCCACATGGAATATTTCAAAGTGTTGTGATTCACATAACAAATTACTCGGAAATGAACCCATTTACCTGTAAACTTTGATACTATTTAATCAAATGATTTAGATAAGAAGTCTTTGGAAAAATCGTATAGAGTTTTGAGGTTGAAAATTAAACATTTCATAATAGTTCTTTTTTATAATTCTTTTTTTTCAGACTTACGATGACATTTAGCTACCAAGTCTAGGCATTAATATTAATTATAATCAGAGCCCAAAGGAAAAAGTGGAAATTGTACTTTGTGAATTTCTAAATCGCAGTTTTGCCTGCAAAATTTATCATATGTGATACATTAATTAAAAGATGTAAACTTCATTGTGGAACTTTATAGTCTTTTTAGTTTCTTATGAAAAAAATAAAAGAAATTTAAAAAAATTTAAATCAGAAAGATTACATGAAAAAAAATGTTATGATTCCAGGCTACCAGCAGACAATGCTTCTGGGAATATTGTCATTGTATGAAAGTCTCATAATTATTAACTGTACTACAGAAGAAATATTTCTTATAATTCTAATTCTACATGTACGTCTTGAAATCGATCTTTCACTCTAAGTTCACTAAAAATAGATTTTTTTTTAAATCGTATTTTTTCGTTTAATGCTTTGAATATTCTACTCACCCAGGGTGAGCTTGAACTACGCTACCTATACTGGAGCCACAAGTTTCATAAATATATTACATTTGAAAATTGTTGGGTCAAACAAATGTTCTCTCCTAATCCCAAATCTTTACGCTCCAAAAAACCTTAACTGCTGTAAAGGAGAAACTTTACACTTATTTGCCTCAGATTTTTTTTTTTAAAGTTGTGTAGATATAGATTCACAACTCTTCAGAACTTTTAGAAATTTTAAAATCACATGTTTTTTAATAAAGTCAAAAACATAAAAACGTAAGAGTTGTAAGCATAATTAATTAAAACTTTTTTTTTGAAAATATGGAAAACAGCTTTTTAAAAAATGTTTAATTTTGAAATCTATCATTCCAAAGTTGCGTTGTTGAATATCACTATGATGCTACATACAAGTATTCTGAAGTTTACATATCTATTTTAGAATTCAAAACTTCATAAGAATCCTTACACTCAAAGATACATAGCAGGTTCTAGTAAATCATCAACCAAGCCTCGTTCTTTACTCCTCACTACGATATTAACAGTAGTCAGGGGCGGATCCAGCAATTTTTGAAAGGGGGGGTTCCAGGGTTGTGTCCCTCTAAACCCCCCCTCCCCTTACACACTCTCAAGCAAAGATTCACACACACATGTATGGAAAAATATAAGATTTTGGAAAATAATATCTTTGTTCTACGTCTTTTTTTCTTTGAATTAAAAGGTACCCCCAGTCCGTATAAAAAAAATTAACACATTTAAAAAAACTACTGAAGCCTTAAAATTGAATGGATTTACAACATTTCCGAAGAGTAGAATGAACCTTCTTAAAGAATTTGAAAATCCTTTTTGGGTTGGGTATAAAACAATGAATTAAATTTTAGTTCCTTCATAAGATTTAATTTAAAAAAAAAAAAGGCACCTTCTTGTACATGTATATAGCCAACACAGCCAAATTAAGATCGCGGGAATCTAATATCAAATTTAACCTCGCATGTTACATATCGTATATAAGATATATAAAATTAATTAAGTAGAATATTTTCTACCATTCACTCATAAAAAGTAATAGTGAAGGTGAATGGAAATCTAAATGTGTAAGAATCTATCAATTCAATTAACATATCTAAGTTAGACGTACAAATATTTATTCTCGGGAAACGCTTTTAACCCCCTTCTTTCTCTCTCTTTCTCCACTTGGCAAAAAATAAAGGGGGGGGGTCCAACCCCCGGAACCCCCCCTCTGGATCCGCCAATGGTAGTGAAGGAGAAACCTGAAGAGTAATGTGCAATATTATATTCAAGATGTGTTTTAAATCAGATGTGGATACTTAAAAATTCCAAGGAACTTTTGGACAATTTGAAATCACAAGATTTTTACCAAAATCAACAACTTAAAAACTTACGACTTTTCAACTATATACACAACCATTCCCAGCGATACATTAAAGTCCATGCTTTTTTGATATCATTGATAGCTGCGCGCTTTTTCAATAAAAATGGAACTCAAAAATTTATTTACCTTGTCATTGGTTATTCGCAAAATCAATTTGTTACGTGAAAAGAGGAAAAAGTGTGGCCTTCAAATCGACATTTATAGATATATCGACGACGTAATTGTCAATTAACAAGGGTAATTTCCATTCTGATGACGATACGACATATCCTGGTGAGCTTGAGATAAAAGATACCACAGAGTCTGACACATCTGTTTCATATTTGGATATTTTACTTGAAAAGAAATTAATGATAATTTGACAACCAAGCCTTATGATAAACGTAATGACTATATCATTTCCATCGCCAACCTCCCTTACTTATGCAGCAATATATCTTCATCACCTTCATACGGAGTTTATATATCTCAGTTGATTCGATACGCAAGAGTATGCTCTACGTATGAATAATTTCTAAAACGAGGTAAATTTTTGACAAACAAGTTGATGTAACAAGAATATCAGCAATCTCGTTAAAAGTCATCATTTCGTAAGTTCTATGCTCGATACAACGACCTTGTCATATATCAGCAGTGTCGTTTACAGTTCTATGGTCGATGCAATGACCTTGTCAGCAAATACAATTTATCATTGGGTCAAATGCTGATTGACGTTTTTCATACTAATTGTTAGTCCATTATTTATACACTGAATCGACGACGGCTTTTTTCCATTATTTCCTGATCATGACAAGGAGCACACGGCGGGTTTGCCCGATCGGCAAGGAGATGCTCACTCCTCCATGGCACCTGATCCCACCTCTGATGTTTTGGAGGTCCACATCTGCTCTGTTCCAATTTTGTATTGTTTTATGGACTTTTGATATTGAATTCTATTTGTTATCTTCATATGTTTCATCTAAAGTTCCTCACTGACAACATTTTTGTATCCTTCGGGGACTAGGTCTTTCAACAAACTGTTTGAATTTCGATTCGCACTGCTTGTGTTCCTTTTATAAGCCGACTTGTTTTAATGTTCCTCTGAAACTGAAAAACCTTCGATAAGAAAAATAAACAACTTCCCGTTGATTTCAACTCGACATTCAGATATTTCGACGATATATTTTAATTAATTATAACTATGCATACAGTTAACTATCATTTACCCCGATATATCTCAGTGAAAATGAAATAAAAGACACCGACCGCTGAGTCTGCTACACATGTTTGAAATTTTGGTGTTTTAATGACTATAGACAATATGGGCCAAGTACCGACTATATTGATTGACAAACGACATGACTTCATGTTTTCCATTGCCAACTTTCCTGATTTATGTACTAGTATTCAATTCCGTTATCAAGCTCTGATCAATTTTCGAATCGAGGCAGATTACTGACAGACAGATTGATGTTACAGTGATTTCAATAACAATATTTAAAGTCAGCATTTCGTAAATTTTATGGTCATTACAATATCATTATATCTCTCATTTGATTCGATGCACTAGACATGCTCTACGTATGAGCAATTTCAAAAACGACTTGAGTTATTGACAAACAATATGAGAAGCAAGAATATCAAGTACAGTTTATTTCATCATTTCGTAAGTTCTATTGTCGATACATTTAGTCATTTAGTCAAATGTTGTCTAGATTGTTTTCATACTAAATGTTTGCCCATTATTTACAAAAACAAATTGTCGACGGATTCTTCCGCTATTTCCTGATCACAACAAGAGCACAAGGCGGATATGACAAGAGCACAAGGCGGATGTGACCGGTCCGAAAGGGATGTTCTCTCCTCTATGCCACCTGATCGCACCTCTGATGTTAAATTAAGACTTCCGTGTTTGCTCTGTTCCAAAATTTGTATTGTCTCGTGGACTTATATAGAACATATTCAATAAATGTTTTGTTATACATGTACCTTTTCTTTTATTTTTTATTTTTTGACATACATGTATTTTGTACTGTCTTCCGTGATGTAACTTCAAATCCGTCAATTTTGAACAACAGCGAATGAAAATGAGACTAAGCACGGCCTATTCTTTGACGTCAGCGGTCCAACATCTCACTCAGCGGGCCAATATCGATTTTTTTATGCCCGCTTAGCAAAACATTAGAAATGTTAGAATTTTTTTCGAAATGATTTGTAAAGGAACAAATTTTCAAAGGTATAACAATAGTCTTTATCAATACTAGATTTCAATCAGTTACAGGGCAAAAATCATATAACATTAAAAAAACGTATCAAGGCCCTGCGCTAGATGAAAAGATTTTAAGCATGTGCATGCTGGAAGAAGGGTCCCATCTTTTTCTTCAAATTTAACTCTAGGTTCTGTTATAAGATTATAAAATTTGTTGTGCATTTTCTTTTAGATTTTCTTGCAGTTGTTCTTCTAAATTTTTCAAGGATAAAATTGACCTCTTTTTTTTTTTTTTTTTTTTTTTTTTGTGAATAAAGTTTACCATTGTGTGAGATTTTTGTTTTAAAAAAACAAGTTTTAAACATACTTTGTATGTTACAATATTGCATTAAGCGATTGAGGGTCAAAATTAAAACCTTATCCTTCTGTGTTCAGTAATTCAGAATTAAAAAAAGAATTAGATAGATCGCACAGTCAGTATTTACTGATCCCTACTGACAAAGCAGATAACAACATTGTCTTTACTTGTAAGGCTCATTATTTAAATTGTATTTTAGAGGAACTATGATTCCACCAGATGAAAATCCTCAAAATCATGCCAAATTAAATATTTTTAATATTCCTAACAAACAGAATGAATATGAATTACAATATCTATATTGGATTTACAAACTTCATAAAAATCCTTACAAAAATGATACATAGCAGGTTCCAGCAAATGTTTAACCAAACCTTTTTCTCTACTCCTCACTAAAATATTAACAGTAGTGAAGGAGAAACTTCAGGAGAACTATGCAACAATATATTTTAGAAGTGTTTTAAATCAGACGTGGATGCTTAAAAAATTCCAAGGAACTTTTGGACAGTTGAAATCGCAAGATTTTACCAAAATCAATAACATTAAGCTTACGAATATCAACTTTAAAACATACAACATTTCCCCACGATAATTTAAAGTCCAGAGGACTGTTTTACAAAAGAATTTCCGATTAAGACCAAATATATCTATAGTTGATTGTAAAATGCAAAAGTAATGATTTTGTTTGAAATTTCTGGAATAAAAATATCATGTTCAATTCTTTTTAAAAAGAATAAATTGTTTTTCGAATCAACTTAAAATAACAAGTTATCAGCATAGTTTAATTTTAATCTTAGTCGCAAGTTCTTTTGTAAAACGATCCCAAAGCTTTTTGATATCACTGACAGCTGCTTTTTTCAATAAAAATGGAACTCGTAAATTAACTTACCTTTTCAATGGTCATTTGCAAAATTATTTTGTTAAAAACACATTCTGATTGTACTCACAAGTACTCTGAAGTTGGTTTTAAAAAGATGCTTGAGTTTCTGATTGAAAATATCTATGTGGTGTTTAGAGACCAGATTTTCCAACAGTCCTTTGGAATTCCAGTGGGTGCCAATTGCGCTCGTTATACGAAGACCTAGTTTTGTATTCATATGAAGCAAAATTTGTCCAAAATTTTATACGTGAAAAGAAGAAAACTCTCTCAGTTAAAGAAAAATCTCTCAGTTGATTCGATATGAAAGAACATATGATCTATGTATGACCAATTTTTAAAACGAGGTAAGTTATTGACAATCAAGTTGCTGAAACGAAAATATCAGCAATGTTTTTTAAAGTCATTATTTTGTAAGTTCTATATTCGATATAATGACATTGTCAGCAAATTTATACAATTTATCAAAAAGTCAAATGCTGACTGACGTTTTACATACTAATTGTTAGGCCATTATATTCACACTGGATTGCCAATGGATTTTTTCGATATATCCCGACCATGACAAAAAGAACACAGTGAGTGTGACCGGTCAGCAGGGGATGCTCACTCCTCTATGGCACCTAATCCCACTTCTGATGTTTTTGAGGTCCGTGTTTGCTCTGCTACTATTTTGTAATGTTTAATGGACTTTTGAGCTGGAATACTGTTTGTTTTCACATCTTTAAGCTAATTTTTCCGATTTGGAAAAACAGGTTTCTTCAATAGTCCAAAACTTATTGTTTGTGTCTTTGATTCATTTAAGTAGCAAAACTAATTTGAATTTCATTCCATAAACTAGTCTTCAACATGAATATACCCTTGAATTGGAATACTGTCGTAATATCCCCTGATACTGATTTCAATAAAATAGTTCAATTTTACATTGAGATTGGTACTTTGAAATAAAACTTTAATTTCCAGTTCTTAAATCTGATCAGTGTAATGATTTTACCAATTATTAAACAGAAGAGAATTCGATATCTGATAACCAGTTATACATTTCTGCTCTTTCCAAAGTGTCAAATTTTGTACACCCAAACCCCAGCTGAATTTTGAAGTTTTTATTCACATACATGTACAGTTTCCTATACTGTGTTTGCAATGTCAATGACTTATACCGTTAAGTCATACTAGCATCTCAGCAGAAGGAATTAATGAAAAGATTTTTAAAAAATTTCAAGGTCGTAAGAAAATATCAAGGGGAAACCTTAATTGAAGCAGATTTTGATTTTCATCAATAATTTCATGAAATCAATATCACCTAATGTTATGAAATCAATACATGTATCATACAAAGCAATCTGGTGTGATTCAATAATAAGTTTTAATGAACGACATCAGATTCCAAGCAAAACCTTTAAATTAGAACAGTCTTTCCTTCATTATTGATAAAAGTTCTTATGCATGAAAGATATTTTTCGAAAAAAAAATTCGATTAGGGATCAGTTTTCGAATTAGACTTAACCGGCGTCAATACTTAATAGTATATGCTGACAGCGAATTAATTAAGGAAAGTTGTATGCTGAAGTGTTAAAATTGTTGAGAAGGGAAATTTAATGTATTTAACATGTGTATAAAAGTTAAAGAGCTCATTAGATGCTTTAGTTGTCGGCAAGTATTCAAAATTAACATACATGAGTAATTATTGCACAGTAACTTATGAGCAAAACTACCTTCACATAAACATCGAGTCATCATTTGTACTGAAAAATTATTCGTTTGTTCCTAAACACCACTCCTTTATTTAAAATGCAAATGAATGGTTTTCCTGTTATGGTTTAAACATTCCCATTTTCATGTTGAGGTCTAAAACATTTTCCTTGGAACTCGACATAAGAGACACCTCATATGCTGACACATCTCATAATTAGAAATATTATTGAAAAAGAACAGTTAGTGGTAATCCTACCAAAGAACTTAATCATAAGCTAGACTGATTCAACTTTTCTATCGTTGTGGGTATGCTCTGCGTACGAATAATTTCTTAAATGAGACAACTGGCAAACAAGTTGATGAAACAAGGATATAATGTCTCATTCAAAGTTAAAATTTCTCAACTTAAATGGCAACACAAAGCTCCCACTGGCAAACACCTATAATTAGGTCTTTCCACCTTTCTGTGGAAAGACCTCTTGAAATGCTTATGTTTATTATTATTCTTCTTCTTCTTCCCGGACTTTTGAAACCGCAAGACTTATCGAAAAACTTTATAGTTCATGAAACTGGATATCAAGAGTTATTCTGAAAAACGACAGCCCTTGTTTGAACTTTGACCCCTTTCGAAGTTATTGCCCTTTACGCAAGAAATGCTTGTTATCACTACTCCTCTGAAACCGTAAACCGTATAGACACCAAACCTTCACTAAAGTCTTCGATTAATTGAGAGGACTCTGGAATCTATTCATTGCGAAAGTATTCGGTGACTCCTTCAATGAGTTATTGCCCCTGAAACTTTTTGAATTTTAGAAATTATTAAAAATTTTCAAAACGAGAAGTGATAGAGACATGGGACCAACTGCATAAGATTCATTGAGCTTTGAGCTTAAAATTCATGTAAAGGTCAAAGGTCAAGGTCATTCCAAAATTGAGAAATTGAGCTTTTTTTATATCTTTTTTGTCTCTTAACATAAGGAAACTGTCTTAGCATCATTAATATGTACCCTTAAAACTATTTGAAAGATTCAATTCGTATTCCGTAAGATTGACCCTATTAAAAGTTATCGCCCTTTGTGCGGAAAACCTTGTTATCGCTACTACTTCGAAACCGTAGACCGTATAGACACTAAACCTTCACTAATGTCTTAAGGGTCTTAAGGCCTAACTTCAGTATATAAGTGCAAAAGGATCTGATGACCGCTTATATGAGTTATTGCCCTTTAACTTCTTTGTACTTCCTAGTTAACCTTATAACTTGAAAACTATAAGTCGTAGAAGCATGGGGTCAATTGCATTGTGACCCTTTACCTTTGACCTTGAATATTTTTTCAGGGTCAAAGGTCAAGGTCATTTCTTTTCTTTTTTTTTTTTAAATTTTTGATATCCTTTAAGAAAATTTTAGTTTCTTATTCATGGAATTAAATTTTAAAACAAAATTGAAATTCAAAGAAGGTGGAAAGACCTCTTATTGTTCTTTGAACAATAAGTCTACTAGTTATTTGATCAAATGCTTACTGACTTTTTTCAAAGAAATTGTTAGAGCATTATTTACACACTGAAATGTCCACGAATTTGTTTTTCATTGTGAGATCAAGACAAGGAACCACCGCGCGGGGTTTGTCCACTCGACAGGGGATGCTTATTTGTCTTTGGCACCTGATCCCACCTCTGTCCCAGATTTGTATTGCTTCAATGAAGTTTTGCTACTGAACTTGATAACTGTTTATTTGTTCAACATTTTACGTAAAATATAATTACACGAAAAGGAAACCGCACAATTTTTTTTAGTTTAGTGAAGTGTGGTTTACATGTATGTAATTAAACGAGATTTTTGTTTAATTTAAAATTAATTTCGACGAAGTAGTAAATTGTACGAAGTTTTATTCTCTAAAAATAGTGTTACTATTAATGATGAAAAAAATTGGATCTCATTTCATTTGTTTTAGAGTTGATTATCGGATAATAAGATTTGATCATGAAGGCAATAATTATAATACAAACAAGTACTCCTCAAAGTATAACAGTCAGACCAAACGTATTTTGTAAAGATGCGGGATTATTATTTATAAGATATTGCTTCTATACTTTTAATTTACAGATTTGAAATTGTAAAAAATATCAGATTTGGTAGTTTACATAGGGCCAGTCTTCTGGTTTTTTTGGTTTTCTCTTTCATTTGTTTTAATTAATTTCTTAACTTAGCTTTATACATGTACTAAAGAATGATGGATGATATGGTTTACCGGATTTTTTTTTTTTTTTTTTTTTTTTTTTAATACAATTTCTATTATCTTGTCATATAAACATAAAGGAAACTATGGTTTATATATTCAATTGTTAAAGTGGCATAATCTTTAATCTTATAAAATTTAATGCATTACAATGGTGCAATAAAATTATTATCTGTTGATATTGTTTCTAAACTTTTCCGTTACTCAGGGGAAGAGCATGCAATAAACGTATCCTTCAACACAAAGTATCTTTTCCTTGTACTACCATCACAAATTCGCTGTGAATTTCCGTCAAACAACCATGTAAGTGCCACAGCTGATTCCGTGGGTTTTTTTCAAAGATGATAGGTTAATGTCTCTTAGCCTTTGAGATTCTATTAACTCATGGTCGAGGACCAAAACTTTGTCAAGGAAATTACGTGTACAAAATAGGGGTGGGACGATACACGCATCTTGCGATACGATACATATCTCGATACATTGGCACGATACGATACGTATCTCGATATTATGATAAATTATAAAACTATTCAAAAGAATTAGTATTTTATTTCTTTTTTTTGTTTTGACATTAAATCAACAAATTATTCTATATCAAATCATGTTTGCTTTGAAATTAATACTTGAAGTTTATCAATTTCATTGACTAAAACTTAAAAAAAAAATACATGTACGTACTATTAATGCCAAATTACTATTCAGAAGTTGTTTACAAATATTTGTATAGTTCATCAGAGAACACTGACTAAAACTCATGTAAAAAACATCGATCACATTTACATTATAATTAATTCATTGCTGAAAGTCTGTAGCCAAGATGAGATTACAAAAAAAGTATGAGATGGACTAACAATTAATATCAAATGTTCTGGAAACGATATTTTCTGTGTATAGCACGCATCTCATACTGAAATTTACTTGTCCAAACTTCCGAGCCTGCTTAAAAGTGAAAACGTTTTACCCCTTATTAGTTCTAAAGTGTGTTTTCAATATCAAGATAATATCTTCGCTTCGTACAAGCCGCCATTTCCCAAGGACAGGTACTTTCATTTTCAATTTTTGGATAGGTCATTCGTGTATCGTTTCGTTCCGATATTTGAATGCTTGTATCGTAAACCGTATCTTGGAGGAAAATATCGGTATGTTTCGGTGTATCGGTATATCGTCCCACCCCTAGTACAAAAGAAAATTTAACAATTATGTAGCGTTTAATCCATCGCTTTCAAACCAAATCAATTTTCATAGAACATGCCCAGATGTCATTGATAATTTTTCCCTCTTATTTCGGTCTTAGTACCAGGTTGAAATTTTTTCCCTCCAGTTGTATTGCATATAACATTAATTGATGTGTGAGTGTCTCTCCAAGTAATCACTGTAAATTCCTTATTTGTATTTATTACTGCGAAATGGTTTTTTTCAAAATTCACAAGTAACGGATGATAAAAAATTTTACACGGATTTCAACTCCAAAAACATAAAATCAAGCATGTTTATTTTTCGCCAGAGTATGCAGTATTAAATTTCTCGCATATATTTAGGAATCTTCTGTATCCAAAATAGCTGCTCTTGCCATGACACTTAAAATTGGGCATTAAATTTTTTAAAATGAAATTTGCAAAATTGATTTACTTACATACAGCTGTAATGATACTGCTGCTACACCATCAAGTCCTCAGCCGAGGCCATCTATCATTGTGTGTTTCGACCCTTTAGGGCCTTAGCTCAGTACACTCTCAGGATTGGGGGTCCACAGTGATGATCAGTCACTGCGCGTTGTTGGTCAGTGTCCAGCTACATGTACTAGTATCTCTCTTTATCCACCCATCATGGTGATCTTTCTGCTGTTTGGGCCATCTTTTGGACTGCTATTCTCCTGCTTCTCCCTGTCACCCCTAGTGTAGAGAACATCACAAAAAATGACTGTGCCGGGGGCGAAGCCTCTACATCCAACCTGTACTGGGTAGTTCCAGGTTTGCCATCCATTCTCCCTGCATTCTGCCAGCAATGGTTTATAATAGTATTTTGCATTCTTCTTTTCATGGGCTTAACCGCATCTTTCTTCCCAGGGAACTGTCAGCTCTATGATAATGATCTTCTTTATACTTCATGACCACAGTACCATATCAGGCCTGAGATTAGTTGGAATTATCTCTGGGAATGTCAGTTTCTGACCTAGATCTATAGCCAGTGATCGTCTAATTGGTTAAGTATTCCGGAGGTCTTCGTCGCTGTTTCACCTTTTACTTTACGCAAATCTGTGTATGTTTTTTGGTGTCTATTTGCTTTTTTTCTTCCAATCTTTCTCTGTAGTATCTGCCATCTCTTTTTGAACCTGATTATGACGCCATGTGTATCTCCCCTGACTGTGATATTGCCGCCTGGCATGAGAATAGAATGTGCTGTAGGGTTCCTCTTTTTCCTCAAAGGGAGAACTCTGGCGTTATTATGAGATCTCATCTGATGAGATTGGCTGATGTTGGTAGCAGATCGTACACTGGGCGACTAAAGTTGAAATTGTAGCTGGAACTGAACTAAATAGATTTGGACTTAGATTATCCCCTTGTCTGACTTCCACTTTTGGTGTAAATGATTCAGTAAGTTTATTATGAAGTCTTACAGACACAAAATGTTCCATTCCGTTGAAATGGTGTATATTCGCTCGGCAAGCCTCGCGAATATATACACCATTTCAACTCGTTGGATAAAGCCAATATCAAATCACACAATATAGATATCCTCTATAAATATCTTAGATAGGCAAGAGGTTATTGTTATTCCCCTGTAATTTGATGGGTCAAATGGATCATCGTTTTTATGAATAAATAATATTAATAAAACCAGTTTTCCATTCTTTTGGATATTTCTCAGAGAACAAGATTAGATTAAATAACTGTAGTAAGTCTGGTACAATATGTTGTATCCTAGTTTTTATCATTTCATTCTTAATGCTATCTGGTAGTCCAACTGATTTATTGTTCTTGAGCCTTTTTACTGTATCAGTAATTTCCTTTAATTTAATTGTGTTGTCTAACTCAGAAAATGTTTGTGTTTTTTTCTGAAAAAAAAAACAAATAAGTTTTCAAAGTATTGATTTTGGTCACAGAATTTCTTATCAATGCTGAAAACTTTGGATAAATGATTTACCCACTGTTCACTGGATTTTTTTTTTCAGACTGATCATTTGATTGCTGCTCTTCTTTCAGATCTTTCAAAAGTTTCCAGTATGCTTTTGGATCATTATCATAAAGAGGGTTTAGTTTGTTAATGATGGATGTTCTAAAATTTTTATACTTTATTTACAGCGTCGACTTTGTAACTTAGGGAATTTGAAAAAGGACCCTCTTATTGTGGAATCATTTGGATACTTTTATACAAATTACTTTTCCTTACGAGTTCAGAATGCACCGAAGTGAGATCATTATCATACCATTTCTTATTCCTTATTCATATATGGTTGTGTAGATAAATAATCTTAAAAGACAATGGTTATAAACAGTTTGCCTCTTCATTTCCTCTGAAAGTGTAATTTACGAGTGCGTTTCTGAGGAGGGAGGTACTGAGTGTAATTCGAAGTTTGATACCTTGTATTATTTTTAAAATTATGCTATGGGTTAAAATTTTAATTTCGAAATAAGTGCTTGTAGTATAGATGCCGGGGAGAAAGCTGGCTATATGTGGGAAATCCAACTCTCTGACATAGAAATCTAGGGGTTACATTTATATGATTACTCCTCCATGGCGCCTGTGTTTGCTCGTTTCAGTTGTGTATTGTTCTGGTAGAGGACTAAAAGGACTATAGATTTTGATTACTGTTCAATCATTATCTTCAAATTTCATCTAACTCCTATCTTAAGTACACAACGAGTAAGGACCCTTTCAAACCAAGATGGGGGGTTGTCTAGTTTATTCTCTGTTGACCTTGTTTTACTGTCATTTTCTCATTGCTTTTTCTGCTTTTATGTACTAGTATACAGCTGTTATAAAATAAGTTTCCTTCTTCGCCTTTGCCGAATATTGCCTATAACCCTAGTTGTTCCTGATGTTCAGTATTTCCATGTCCTTTTCGGAGTATTTGCTAGCTGTCGCTACCAGGAAAATTCAATAATATTTGGATTTTATTGTCATTGATTATGAATTACACATTACTGAACAGCTGAATGGTTCGTACTTTTCCCTTTTTACGCAAGGGGGAAATTAAACTAATTAAAAACACATGTAACAGGGGGTTGGTGATGAATAAAACAAACACTCCTCTGTCAGGGTTCAGGTCTGATTTATTTGACACAGTGAGCAATACAAATGTTAATAGCCCTGAAATATAATAAAACAACAATATAATATCACATCAATTCAATCCTATTAATCATCTATACATGTAGCTCTCATAGTTAACATATCCATAATGATATATATATATAGATGATAGGTATAATGTACATTTACTCTCAATTAAGGGAGATAACTCTTATAGTGAATATATAGACATTACATATCTTCTCCCATATAAAGGCATAAAAAATAATACTAATTAAAACAAATAATTCCTCACCATTCTGTGGGAAAAGGCTTCCACAATGATATGGTGGTTACAGCTTTAATTAATATGTATATGGACTCTGTAATTTAATACAGTATACATTAAAATATATATTCCTTTAAAATAAAATCATCTGTTCACTTTGAACAAAGTAACCAAATATCTGAGTCATAAAAATATATGGTGTAACTTGAATATAACAATTTACACTTATAATATAATACATTACTGATCTTTACAATCAATAATTCAATCATAAAAATAACATCTTTCTCTCATGGCCATACATGGGGGGGGGGGGAGTGGCCAACTTTTTTTTCAAGACCAACTATCTTTCAATTCAAACTTTTTGGGGTAAATTTTCTTTGTAACACTACACTGTGCTGAAATGTGGGGGGCCAACCATAAAAATCCTTTCAGTAAACATTTTCTATAGTAAAGGTAATGTCAATTAGTAATAAGGAAAGTTAGTACTTACCAGAAAATGGAAATTGGCCAGGCATAAAATACAGTCTTGGTCATTTCTCAATAAGACAAAGAATGAATATTTTGGCGGTAAAACCAATGACCATAAGAATAAAACCAATGAAATCCAACTTCACAACCAAACTACCAATAAGAATCAATAACACTCCAAAACCTTTGAACTGCCCAACGGTAACTAATTATCTATATACAGGTGTACAGGTAAAGGGCTAAGGATATAAAGGAGCGGATCAAGCTTTTTATACTTTTGTATATTATGGTAGTTTAATTTATTTACATTAAATTTAAAACACTTATTTATTATGTACGCATATAATACACACTATTACAACCTCCCCCTGGTTGCAGAATGACGTCCGCGTCATTCAACGGTGAGGTTTACGGCATAAAAAGTACGGATATCTACAATGATACTAAAATACATACCTGGGTATTACTGAGATGATGACACAATATTTAAAAGAGCTGTCTGGCACAAATTAGAGTCTACATTCTGAAAAAGACCATCTTTCATCATCTCTTTCACAAAGTTGGCTCTACGTAACCAATCTGGTTCTGCTTTACCTTGCGTCATCATCACGTAATCTTTCGTCCAATCTGGGACCTTTCTTTGTCTTGTCGACTTCCGTGGAGCAGGAACTGGGGTGTCTTGCAAGGGGTCATCTTCATCCATGGAAGGCTCATCATCTTGCTCAACAACTTCGTCTTCTTCTACAATCTGAACTTCTTCAACTTGATCATCATCACCTTCAGGCTGATTGGCAGGCTCCTGCTGCTGAAGAGCGTCCTCTTCTGAATCAGGTGCTGAAGCTTCTCCGGCCGAAGAAAGGTCGTCACCCTCTTGACTGGAGGTCTCTGGTGGTGAATTCTTGGACACTATAGGGTTACCTATAAATGAAAATTCACTCTCAGAATCTGATATACAAAAAGAATCTTTTGTAATTACTATCTTCGGATTCATCTCTTCTCTCTGCCTTCCTACTTTGTCTAGGTTTGGGTACTGGAGGTGAAGAGGATGCAAACTTGGATCCTGTTGGCAATAATAGGTTACGGTGCAGAACTCTACATCGTCCTTCGCCATCCTCTCGTCTCACCTTGAAAACAGGAATGTTCTTGTTCGGTTGGGATAAGATTTCGTAAGGCACATCTTCCCACTTGTCCGATATTTTGTGCTTACCATCGTATGCCACAATCTTGACAAGCACTCTATCAGTTAACTAATTGATATAAAGTAGACATTGTTCCACAAGCCCCTTAAGTATTAAAAAAAAAACATTCAAATTAAACCATATGCTTGATAATCGTATATATGATTTATGTCTTAAGGATCCTGATTTTGAATGATTGAATGAATGAATGAATAAATATTAAATAAATAAATAAATAAATAAAATAAGTAAATAAATAAATAAATTGAAATGAAATGAAATAAATAAAATGAACGAAATAAAAAAAAAACCAAACGAGTTGTAGTGAATAAAGATCGGGATCAAAAGTCATAATATTATTTATGAAGTCGCCCCCAGACGATTGTGTCTGTGACAGAAGTCTAAGAAGAACCATATAACGATGACTATCGAAGAACAGACAATCCATCATGATAAAATTGAAATGAATTAATTTTTGGAACAATCATGAGTGGACGAGTTGGCGATCTCAGTAAAGAGCAGGAAGATTGTTTGAAAAAGGTAAATGGAGGATTAATAATATTGGGTACCAATGGCAATGCAGCCCCTATTCAGTCCTTTATTCAGCTATTGATCAATCAAATTTAGAATGCAGTGCTTCCTCACTTAGCCACTGTATATACTTTTTATAACACGATCGAGTTAAAATAAACAGTAAAAAATACAAATTCTATAATGTTTTTATCAAATTCCTTAAATTCTAATGTTTAAAGACAGTCAAGAGGACAGTTTTCTAACTCAAGTTTTTCATGTACATGTTCATGATGTTGCTTCATTTATTAAATTTGATTAAGGATTGGTGCTATCTTCAAAAATTTAAATTGATAGTTCACAGTACGTACAGCATTTAGTGCTAGCACAGATAATCATTCTAGTTTTATTTTAGATCCAACCAGTCTAGTGGAACCCTCAAACGGGGGTGAACAGAAGTAGGAAAACCGTACCCTCAAACGGGGGTACGCGCATGCGCAGACACTTAAAAAGGTACCGTTTTCAAGGAAAAACGTGTGGTCCACAAAATATGCTCGTGCAAAGTGATGGATTATTTCGTAGCTCTGTATGTACTCAAATTTGATAGATTAAAGATGTTTATAAAGAGATTGTATTGCGAAAAAGTATATGTTTATTGCAAAAATCGAGACTTTTTCTCTCCCAAAGTTAGCGTATTCTGTGCCCGTCCGAATTTCCTCTGTCCTGTAAACAAACTTTTGTGCTTCAGAAATGAGGTAAATAAAAACGAAAAAAAAATTATTTTTATTTTTTAATTGAAAACAAAGGTGTAGACAATTCATTTTGTATGTTTGTGATTTTTTAAAAAATATTTATTTTTTAAATAAGAAGAGTTATCGTTGTGTAATTCCACTTTCGCTTTAGCGTGTTGCATTAAGGGAAGGAAAACCCTCGTTTGAGGGTATACCCCCGTTTGAGGGTTTGACTAGACTGCCAACTTAGACACACAACATTTGCTAAGTGGCATCTATACTCTTGTGTACATGACGTATGTTTGTTGCAGTGCAGACTGAATTAAGTCTGAACAGTGGTAATTTTAATCAAGATTTAGAACATTATAATCTATTTTAAATATTTTGTCTGTTATATATATCCATTAAATGAAGGTGAGTTTATATTTTTCTTGTTACCACGATATATTCTTTGCAGCGAGGATTATGGGACCACAGGTAACTGCAGGAATCATTTCATGAACATATGTTCCAAGGGCAGATTTTTCTTGATCAAGGCGTTGCTTTAAGAGCTGGCAGTGACACAGTGTCACACAATCACTATCAGTACAGCTACGTACTCATTTCTGATACAAGAAAAGTTACATTTTCATTACATTTTAAAGTATACATTACTGCTGCATTGCCCTTTTTGTTAGCAACTGGTTTTTGTTTGTATATGCCTATATGGCTTATTGCCATTCAGTTCTTTAATTCTGACGTGTTGCTATTTCTCCCTCAGTTCAGTTCTTTATTCCGTGGGACGTACATCCCATAAGCATCATAAGTACAACATTGTATTTATCAATTACATACATAGTACAATAACATGTTATAAACTTACCAACAAGTAATACATGTACATACATTTTATTATATAGCTAATTGATTTAAACATTCCATTCGTAATTTATTAGCATAATATATATATTTCCCTAACTGATTTACATCTTTGGTATTTGTACTACAGAATAATTGTATTAACTTGAAGACACTTGGTCTTCGGGAGTAGTAATGTTTGATGAACTTGTTTCTTAAATCGTGAAAAACTGGACAAATGAATAAAAAATGAAATTCGTCTTCAATATCATTTAAATTACACAGAACACATTTCCTATCACTCCTTATTAAGTTCTCGTATCTTCCAGTTTCAATCTTTAAATTATGTGCTGAAAGTCTGAGACATGAAATTGCTTTTCTATATTTTACATGGATGGGTTTCTTTAAATAACCTTGTAAACAAAAATAATCAACTAAATGCTTATATAACATACATTTTGGTGACTTACATATATCAGATATAGCCTTCTGTTTAAAAACGTCACACATTCTATTGTATGTTATGTCTAATAAAATGCTATCTTTTTGATTACTATGAAACAAGTCAGCTAAACCTAGAGTGTACATTTCATTTTTTATACTCATAACCCAGGGATCTTTATTCTCTACCATATCTTGATAACATGCACTCAAAATACAATTATTACTTTTTCTTAATTTTAACCAATATTTTAATATTCTGCGCTTTCTGTATATATCTAGTGGTATTCTACCTAACTCATAATAAACAGCACTATTACAGGTATTTTTTCTTACACCAAGTATTCTTTTACAAAAATTAATATGTACTCTTTCAACATCTGGACCTTTGTGAAAACCCCAAATTTCAGCTCCATAGCATAACACACTTTTAACATAAGTATCAAAAACATTAATTTGAGTCTCAACATTGAAATTTAAATCTTTCATCTTACTATAAATACTAAACAATGCCTTGTTACCTTGTGTTGCACAGTGCTTCTGTGTAGATAAGAATTTCCCATTATAGTTAAATAATAATCCTAAATAATTAAATTGATTTACAACTTCCACATTTTTACCATTATATGTCCATTTTTCTTCATCTCTTACATACTTTCCATTTCTAAAAACTACAATTTTCGTTTTTTGTACATTTACAGTTAAATTCCATTCTTTTGTATAGCTATACAGAGTGTTTAACATTTCTTGTAAACTTTCAACTGATTCCGCTATTAAAACTGTATCATCTGCGTACATTATTAGAAACAAATTAATCATTTGAAGTTCAACTGAAGCACAGTTATTTTCAATAAAATGTCGTTCAAAATCATTTAGATACATGGAAAATAGTACAGGCGATAATATTTCTCCCTGCAGAACACCCGCAGATATACGAAATGTATCAGTCAATGTACCTTGGTGTTTTATACAGGCTCTAACATTCTTATATAACGACTTAATAATACATAACATTTTTCCTTGTATACCCTCTGTTTGTATCTTGTACCATAACTTAGATCTGTCAATTAAATCAAAAGCTTTTGAATAATCTACAAAGCAACAATATAATCTCTTTTTGTTTCTCAATGTCTTGTTAATTAAACTTTGTAAAATAAAAATAGCGTCAATTGTACTTGCACCTGGCTTAAAACCAAACTGAGCGTCTGTAATAATATTATATTTTTGGTCCCATTCTAACAATCTATTATTCAAAATACACGTAAATAGTTTCGCTAGACAACTAACCAAAGTTATGCCTCTGTAATTATTTGGGTCATGTAATTCGCCCTTTTTGAAAATTGGTACAATACATCCCTTTGACCAGCTATTTGGATACATACCAGAATCAAAAATATTGTTAAATAATTTACATAGAATAGGAATCATAACTTCTTTACATTTAATAAAAAATTCATTAATTACACCATCATCTGCGTTACTCTTGTTACATTTGAGTTTCAAAATTGCTTTCTCGACTTCTAATTCCGATATACACGTATCTAGTTCCTCATAACACGAAGCTGAGTGGTGTTCAACACTGTCGTCAGCAACGTTAGATTCGTTCTTGTTCTCAAAAACACTCTTAAAATGTTCAAAAAATTGATCTGCTGTTATATCATTATGTAGTTTTTTCTTATTCTTAAATAACTTAAAAAATTGTCTTGGGTTATGCTTTCTTAGATATTCCATGTTATTTCCCTGGTATCTTTCATAGATGTGCTTATATTTCTTTGCAGTTTTTTTAAAATCACGTCTCTTATCACAAAGTGAGTTTCTGTTCACAGAACATTTATTAGTATTAAATATGTGTAGACTTTCTTTATAGTCTTTATATTTAGACTTACAGATGTCATTAAACCAGGGTTTATCATTACTTATTTTCCGATCTGTTTGTACAAGACCTCCAGTGACTTTACAAAAAGGTGTCATGATATCACACAATGTCTTACTGAAATTCTCCACAGAAATATCTATCTCCTCTTGTGTATTGAATGATTTATCGACATATGAAAGAAAAACATCCTGAATTTCTCTTATTGTACTAATAGCATCAAGATCAGAACCTTCTTTCCATTTGACTGATTTACATAAAATCCTAGATTCATATTCATTGCCTATTTTGGTATTTTCAATATACTCGACACTTGTATTTAAGAAATTAGTTTTTATGACAAAAGTAAGAGGTGCATGGTCAGAAAAAATATTAAATTTCCCCGTTTGGAAATTAAAAACAGTATCTAATATATTCATGTCCGTCAATAAATAATCTATAGTGCTTGTACCGTTTGCATTAAAAAAAGTAATATTGCCATTACAATCATTTTCCTTCCTACCATTAGCAATGCGTAATCCTGTAGTTTGACACAAATTTATCAATTTTTTACCAAAATTATTAATTCCTTTATCCATACTAAATCTACCAGTTTCGTTTGCATGCGTAGTGTCGTAGTTTACCAAAAACTGTATGTTATTCGCTAACGATTCTTCCAGTACATCGTTAAGAATAAAATCTTCTAGATTTCCACATCTAGCATTAAAATCGCCTGTGACATATACGCAACCTTTATTATAAAAATCAGAATAAGATTCTTCAAGATATTGAAAAAAATCAACATTTTCTTTTTTATAGAATACACTGTTTTCTGGCGGTATGTAACATGCAGCAATAAAGACTGGTTTACAATGCACGTTCAACTTATTTTCAACTTGTAGCCACACCACAGAGTTACAAAATTGATCAACTACCGATATTTTTATATCCAAAATGCTTTTAACAAAAATTACAACACCACCTCCTTTTCCACTTGTTCTTGGAAAAGTGTAACTATCATAACATTGTAATTCCAAATGATCATTATTTGTTATCCAACATTCTAACAAAATGATTATATCATACGCTTTTATAATATCAACAAATTCAAGATCGTCCAACTTAGTTTTTAAACCTTTGTTAACATTCCAGGATATAACAGATAAGTTGGAGTTTCTACTCCCGGACCTGTCCTAGTAACCAGGATGCCCACCAGCTGCATTCGCGCTCGATACCACAGAACTGTACGCTCTACCTTGATCCGAATACTGAGTATGACTACCGCTGTAAGGCTGCTGTCCGCCGTCATAATGACTTGTGCTTTGCGTGTTATGTACCTCTCCATTATATAGATGCTGATGCATATCTCTTTGGGGCTGAGAATATCTCTCCATCCGTGCTTCATAAGATCGCCCTTGTACATTCATATATGGTGGATTTGTTTCCTTCGGTCGCGCATAACTATCTAATGCTGTTGAATGTGTGTCCATCGGGCGCGTGTGCCTATCAGAAGCTGCCGCGCGTGTTTCCATAGGATGATTATGTCTGTCCGTACCTTGTAAGTGTGTTTCCATGGGTCGCATATTTGTATCCGTTGAACGCGAGTGTCTGTCCAGTGGCTGAACGTTTGTGTCAGTAGGTCGTACGACTGCGTTTCTTTGTTGTAGTTGCGTAGACTGCCCTCCCTTTAGCTGTGCTTGCCCAAAGTTGACATTATTGTCGGTTCTGTATGGTTTACCATTTACATATAGCCGATCTTTAACAAGCTTTGTTCTATGTCCTTGGTTTCGTAGTTGCTTCATGATTGGGTAAATTTGTTTCCTACGTTCCTCAATAGCGCTGGGGAATTGTTCATAGATACCATATCCCGATCCTTTTAATCTGTACGCCCTTTCCAAAACACTGACTCGTTCACTTTCGTATAGAAATTTTGCCACAATTGGTCTGTTTTTATTCTGTTGAAACCTCCCGAAACGGTGAACATTACCAAATTCCAGCCTCCAGTCAATCCCTAATTCATAATAGATGAATTCTCGTAGTTTAGTCTCGGTATCTTCATCTTTCGATTCTCCAGCTAAACCAGTGAACACTAAATTGTATTTCATAGAACGCCACTGAAGGTCCACCACTGTGTCTTTAAGCTGTCCTATATCTTCTTTTTCAGTTTGTAATTGTTTCACGTCTCTTCTTACTTCATCAAATAGTTCTTTTTGGATTTTTTCAGCCTGTAACATATTGTTCTTCATTTCCCGTAGTACCTTCTGAAAATCGTCTACTTTATTGGATACGAAACTAGCACATCTTTCTACTTCCGTAGTTTTTTCTTCTACATTTAACAATTTTTTGTCTGCTACACTAGCCCTATTTTCAATAGTTTCCACCTTCGTTTCAACCTGTGATAGTCTTGAATCTAGAGAAAATAGCGTTTGTTCGATTGAATCAAGCTTAGTCAACTTTTTGATCACAGTGTCTAGTTTTCTATTAGTATCTCTGATTTGCTTCGCTATTTTGTCATTTGATTCCCTAAAAACGTGATCAAAATTTCCGGCAGGGGTGGATGTGGCTGGGCCTGGGGGTGATATTTTAGCACTGTCTCCATATAGGACTCTTTCGGCCTGCCCAATAACTTCACTCAAAGGTAATGAGTCACAATCTGATTGATCTAATTGTTCATTATCTGTTGTTATGCTCGTATCTTCACTATTTTTCTTTTTTCGTTTTTTTGATTGTTTTTCTTTGCCTTTTCCTTTCCCACCCATTTTCAAAATGATTTCCTAATGTCCCTTTAATCGCCTCTATGTATCAACCTTGGTGAGTTTTTAATCACAATATACGTGCTCGCTCAGGTATTCACTCAGGCGGAACAGTTAAACAGGTTAAACACATACATGAAATGTCTCAAAACAGCAAGATATTATCAATTCCTTCAAAAAATAAATCGTCTAGGTGTGAAATGCACGTGTACAAACCTATATACTGTTTCAATCCAAACAGCACCCTAATACTTGCTGAAAAACGAAAATTACTGCAAGCCACACCTGTTCACATCTGTCCATAGACTTGACCTTCACCCTCCTATCCTTGACCTTCACCCTCCTACCTGAGTAAAACTCATATTCACACCATTGCTGGCAGTTTCAAATACTGATATGTAGCAGTAATCAGTTGTTATCACCAAGTTTTATTGATAAAATGTAGCTGTAATGATCTCCCAACATTTTGATGAAATGTGGTAATGAGTTGAATTTTTGCATGTAACAGTAATGATGACCTAGCTCCCCTTGAGATTAAGAAAAGCTTACATGTATATCTTTTTCAGTTTAAAGAAAGAGTACAGGATGTTTTAAAACCACCACATGATGATCATTATCTTTTAAGATGGTTAAGAGGTAAGTTGATTATAAAAAGAGGACCAGGTATTTTAATGTATTTTAGTAATTAATTGTTTTAAATTGTTACAATAGTTTCCCACTATAGAAAAATGGTTGGTGAAGGCAGTACGTTGGAAACAATCATTAGAATATTTTAAGATGAATAGTTGCTGATTTAAAAAGATTTTTTTTTTACTTAACTGGTTCATTTTTTACATTTTCAAAGGATGTAACTTTATTTTTCTTGCAAATGGCTTACACACTTTCCAACTAAGCAATATGTTTTGAACTTGGTGAATAGATTTATAAGGATATCTGGATTTTTGTATTAATATGATTTATTTTATTTAATGTAAAGTAAATGAACCTTTAATTATAATTCAAACAACTGTATAATTGATTGTATGCTATGAATTCAATCTGTAATCAATAGTGAGTTTATTCCAATTTTGCAAAATTCTAAACTAATCATTATTTAATTATTATACTGGTGTTCGAACAGGGTACATGTAACATTGAAAAATTTCACCCAAAGAAAACCATCATCAACTGAGGCAAAGCTGAGGTTGATAATAGTTTGTTTGAAGAGTTAAAAGTTTTAATGTTACATTGAACTACATGCTATTTTTATTACACTGAATGTTTAAACACTCATATACAAATAAAGGTGAAATGTTTGCACATAGATTATGCACATGCAGTTAATTTTTTGGGGTATGTCACCATTTTGAGTTGCATGTTTACAATTACATGGAAGAAATTAAATTTCTTTTTCAGCAAGAAATTTCGATTTGAAAAAATCAGAGACCATGTTGAGAAATGTAAGTGCTATAGATCTATTACTTAAAGAATTTCTACATGCAGCCTAACTACTTAAAAGGATTTGATTTCAAAAAAATATTTTTTTTCTCCTTTCTAGATCTATACTTTAGCAAAATCCATGTACTAAATGCTCAAAATATACCAAATATGAAAAAATGTAGACAGATTGTAACAGGACAATATAGAATTCAAAGATTTTGACCAGAATAATCAGTATCTGGTTTTCTGATTTTGTTTGTTTTTTCTGATATTGGGTGTCAAAAACCAAGGCGCACGCTGACGCTAAACATAGAAAAAAACTTGGAATGGCCTAATAAGAACTATGTTGAATGAATTGTAAAGTAATTTATATTTTATTGTTAAAATATCATTTTGTATTACTGCTTTTCCATTCAGCAGTAATAAAAGTATTATCCAACATTTTTGCTAATATGATACTTCAAAGATTTTGTAAAGTTAGTACAGATCTGTAGATTCCATTGGCTTTGCTTCTAAACCAAATTATTTTCCATGATTCTTCAGCATGTTGCTTGGAGGGCTCAAGAAAATGTAGAAAACATTCAAGACTGGGAATGTCCAGAGGTGATCCAGAAGTACTTTACTGGGGGTCTGTTTGGAAAGGATGTGGATGGATGTCCAGTCTGGATTGACCCATTTGGACAGATAGATTTAAAAGGTATATTTATATGTATGCATGCAGACCAAATTTGTGGGGGAAATAATCATATATAAATGTAAACTAGCTGACATGTAGAAATTTTTAGGTGATTACAGGAACTTTATGCATTATCAACACATTATTTTGAGTATAGTATTTAAAAATGTTGATAAACAAATTAAAAAGAATTGACATTAGAACAAAAAAAATTTAATGTGAATCATTCAATAACATTCAAACACAGAGTCACAGATATGTGTGTTTTTTGCTGCAACTGTAAGCAGTACCTGTAGTCATAAGTTATTAGCTCACCTGAGCCAATTAAAGGCTCAATTGAGCTTTTCTGATCTAAGGGTGTCTGGCTACCATCTGTCATTTGGCTTCTTTCTACTGTTGGGTGTAATCTGTAAACTTGTTCACATTTTAGACTTCTCAAAACCCACTTGACCAATTTCAACCAAACTTTCAGTTTCTCAAAGCATCCTTAGGTGGAGGGGATTGGAGTTTGTTCATAGAAAGTGCCTTGTCAATTCATAAGGGAAGGTGAAGAATTCCTAAAAGTTTAATAGCATTATTTAAAATTTTTCTTTTCAAGAACCACGTGGCCAGAAAACATAACATTTATGTGAAAGTTTTTTTTACATACTTTATATAAATTTGTTCATACCATGACTCCCAGGGCAGGGAGAGGGACAGTATGAGGATGGCATGCTTGCATTAACTTTAGTTCTGTTTCCTACTGAATGAAGTATCATTGTTAGTTAAAATAAAGAGACATTTTAGTGTTTGCAACATACCGGTAAGTGAAAATTTGATCAGGTTAGTTATCTGTAAATTAGCAATAGCTTGATTGATCTAAATCTTAATTTTTAGTCTGAAGGCTTTCTGATTAAAATATATCCATTGTCTGTCATTGTTGTAATCGTCATTTTTTAAACTTTTCACATTTGCATCTTCCTCCCAACCAATAGTCAGTTTCAACCAAGCTATTAATTAGCTTGACACAAAATATCCTTTGTTGAAGGGGATTCAATTTGTTCAAATAAAGAGGGCATGTGAACATTGGCTGGGTTCATTAAAAAATCTTTGACTCCAAAAAAAAAAAAAAAAAATCAGGTCAGAAAAAAATTCAGCTTACTTAAAGAATTCATAAATCATGATATCCTCTCTGGAGAGGGCTTATATAGCCTATATGCTGCCTGCTGCCCAGTCCATTGATGCTAACGCTTCAGTACATAATAAAATAAGATCAAATCAAAGATTTAAAATAGTGTTTAATTCAAATTTAGTCACATTTGGACCCTTGGTTGTAATATGGGGCTTTAAATGGGCAATCAGAGTTTTACAAAGTGTACATGGTCTCGGGAATAAATAGGAAAATATTCACAATTCGCAAAGCAATATTTTCATGGAAATGGGCCTTTGGAAGTAAGCCACAAAATAATGTTAGATAGGAATACATAATGGGATAGAAAATCATTTTTTTAAGCTTCTCAAGACCAGAAAAGTCTTGATTAGTAATATTTATTTGGAAGATAGAGAAGATCAAGTTAAAACAAATCATCACCCTTTGGAGTAGCGACGGGCAATAATGGACAACTATTTTTTTTACATTTGAGAATATAGGGAAATATATCTTTTGATTAAAAAGAGAAGGGCCTTGGTGATGTATGTGAGCATTATGGTTCTTTACCTCTTTTTTTTTATTTCCTGACTAAAAAAATAATCAGTATCAATATGAAAACACTTTTACATTTTTTTCTTTTAGTTTTCAGTATCTCAAATACACGTCAGTTTAGTCTATTGGGCTATATCTATATAAACATGCAGATTATAAGTTTATGGTTTTCTGCGAGACATATATTCTAACAATGTTCATACTGCTTTTCTTACTTGATTAACTGCCAATCAACTCATGTACTACCTACAGTACATTACTTGTTCACTTGATTGCACACAGTAATGAGGAAGTTTCTTTGGCTGCATCCTAAAAGATTAATTTAATTCTTACTAATGAGACAGCTGCTTTCAGGATGAATGAACCTTGAACAAAAATAATAAGAGCTTAATGAAGAAGAGTCAATCTCGTAATTTTGTTCAATATTTTTCAGAATATTAAGTTTATTAAAGTCAAGAAACATACGTCTCATAGCCAATATATTTACAATGATACATTTTGATACATACAATAATGAAATTAACATCCAACATGTACAATACATAATATTCAATGTCAATAATCATTTATGAATTAGTGAAAGACATTGTTTCACTCGCTAATTACAAAATTTTCCTAGATATAATTCTTTTACATTCTGTGTACTAGCTAGTATCTGTATTGTAAACTTTAAGTTAGATCTTTCATCATGTTCATATTGCTTCCAGACATTGATCAGCTACTCATGCAACATTTATAAATCTTAGCAAAGTATACATCTCTAAGTTGAACAATGAAAGGGATCACATTTCAGTTTTTTCAGCTTGCTTCATGATCTCTTTGATTTCATTTTCTCAATATAAATAGGAATGTTAAAGTCAGCCAAAAAAGCTGACATTATCAGGGCCAAAGTTCAGCTCCTTGAAAAGCTTCACAACAAGACATTTCCAGAATTCAGTGCAGAGGTAAATTCCTACACTGTTTTTCACTTGAAACAACAATTGGTTATGGAGTACATGTACCATATTGTCACTATTGCACACAGTAAAATTGGTGTATAATTTTTTTTTCAGTCATTCATTAATCAATGATTTACTCTAAAACTTGTATTTGTTAAGAACAAAATAGTCATTTTGTTCGCCATAGTTTATGTAGTGTGAAAAGGATTTTTTAAAAAGAAAACTTTAACTTTGCAATATTTACAGAGAGGGAAGAGAATAGATTCTCTAGTTATCCTATATGACCTTGCCAAGCTTGGAATGAAACATCTGTACAAACCAGGTAATGCAACAAATATTGTTTACTCTTAATTATTAAATTTAATCATATACATGTATGTAATAGTGTCAAGAAATAGACTCTTAAACACTAGCTCACCTGAGCAAAAGGCTCAAACGAGGTTCTTTGATCAAACAGGTGTCCCATGGTTCACAGTATATCTGTCCATGTAGCTGTAAACTTTTCTCTTTTTACTTATTTTCCAGACCTACTGTCCAATTTTACCCAATTTGGTACAAAGCATCCTTGGGTAAAGGGAAGTCAGCGTTGTTCAAATTAAGAAACACACTCACATTTATTTATTTTTAAAAGCACAGGAGAAAATAATAAAACTTATATGAAAGCTTCTACTTAGTTGTCTTAAAAAATAAAGACCCACTGGACCAGGAGAAATAAAAGTCTTTTATAAAATTATTCTCTTAAGAATCATTGGAACAGAAATGATGAAACTTATGTGAAAAACATCCAGACATAGTGAAGGTTCTGAATTATTGATAACATCCCCCCTCCCTTAAGAGTCAAGGAGAGAGGCATCTACTGTATGAGATGTTCATTCATTTACCTGTTGTTATTGTAGTGCTTGAAAGCAATCCTGATCAATATGTCAGGATGGCATGTAAAAAATAGTCCTTAGTAGTAAAGATCAAACAGACTTCATGATTTGTTTTCCTTTCATGAATGTCTGTAGGGAATGCCCTGCTAATCAGTTGTTTTCTAATATCTGATTTTCAACATTAAACATGTTAGACTGCCTGGATTTTGTACACAAAATAAGTTTACACACTTTATATTTTATTGATTCAAAATTCAATATTTTTTCAGAAATACTTTAATTATTAAACATTAGTTACAATAAAGAACTTTTCAATTGTATTGGAATGTGGGCGTCCATTCTAAATAATACACTGTATTTCATTTTCTTGAAGTGTAAGGCCTTGAATCATTATTTTATAAAGAATACATTGTTAGTAATAATTATGTTGATCCATTTTGTTTGTTTCAGGTGTCGATGCATATTGTGAAATGTTAACAATGTTTGAAGATCATTACCCTGAAACTTTGAAATATGCCATAGTCATAAATGGTAAGAAACAATTGAATGGCATTGATAAGAATTAAATTTTGAAATTATTTATACATGTATATATATAACTGGTCCATCAGGACTGGTTGAACAACCTTATACCAGTATTGAATATTGAAAGAAGAACTTGGATATGGATTTCAAGTAAATTAAAAAAACAAAACAGACAGAGGCATATTTTGATTTTAAATTGAAAGTCATTCTGGTTAATATTTTGAAGTAGAAAACATGCTAGAGTTTGTTTGGAGATTATTGTAATTTTTTAAATTACAATAATTACAATTTACAATTTTTAAATTTTAAAAAAAATTACAATTTTTTAAATTTTGTGGTTCTGAAGGATTACACCTTTGTTGATGGAATTCTGAATTGCAATGACAATTTTAAGATTTAACATTAACATGCAAGAAAAATGTGATACGAGAGTAGGTGTCAGCTTGTCAGATTCAAGTTTGGAACATGTTTTTCAATAAGAAATCTATTAGTGTATTACATGCATAAGTGATACCAAATTATTTTGTATTGTAGATTTGTTAAAATACATCAATTCAGTATTAAATATTACTGATGAATTTAAATCTTGTGTCCTTTCAGCCCCAAGATTTTTTCCTATAGCCTACAATATTGTGAAACCATTTCTATCCGAGGCAACGGCTAAGAAGACAATTATCTTAGGAAGTAAGAATTTTGTTACTTCATAATTTTTAAAGTAAAATTATGTGAAAAAAATGAAGACATATATCACTTTCCACAGAAACATGAAATAATTTCTCTATGTGACCTTGAATTTCTCTTACATCATTTTTAACACCAACTCAAAATTACAAATACATGTATAGTAGATCAATTATTATCTACATGTTCAGAAGGTGTGATATTTTTAATGACATATGCCTTACACAAGCTGAGATTAAAATTTGTATCTGCATAAATTGAAAAGTTTAAAATTAACTTTTCTTGAAGAAAAATGGGGTTCATAAACTTTCTAAAAGGGACCAACTTAGTAGCAAACATACAAAGCCATTTGATTTGCAAATCCCAATTCATAGATGTATGTACTTTCACAGTTTTGATTCCAAGGTATTCGTACTTTAAAAGGAATATTACTTTAAATCCTGAAAGGACTGATGTTTTAATTTACAGCTAATTATCGTGACACTTTATATCGGTACATCTCTCCAGAAGAGTTACCAGTTTGTTATGGAGGTAAACACACAGATCCAGATGGGGACCCTACATGTAAATCACAGGTATATAGGAAAATGGATGTAACAAAAACAAACTGTTCCTCATATATTTTTGAATTTTTCATATTAAATATTTATATAGAGAATAATAATACCCTTTTCCATATCAAATCCTGTATCAGCGGGAGACACCGATATCAGCCAGAGGGCCGAAGGCCCAAGGGCTGATATTGGTCGAGGGCAGGTACAGGATGTGATGTGGAAAAGGGTATGTTTCATTATGTTTATTACATACTTAGTAATAAAATACAGTACACATTAAGCAAAGAAGAAAATAAGTAATCATTCACATGCAGATTTTTTACATGTACACGGTCTATTGTCTCATTCGGTTTGGGTTTGTTTCTACATGTACTTCTATTTCAAATGTGCCCGATCCGCAATTTGAAAAAATTAATCTATTATTTGTCAGTTAGATTATCTTTACATTCAAAAAGTTAAAATTAAGAGAGTATGTAACCCCCAAAATATGTGTATGGTCACGAGTACTGTTTTTTGAGGTTTAATTTTCTAGGTGTGATATTGATCCGTATCAGCCCTGCAAATCCATATCAGCCCTGCAGGGCTGATACGGCTTTTGTGACGTCAGGCATATCGCATATGCAAAAATCCTGTATTTATTACTACGTATGTAATAAATATTATTATGAAGCAAACTTTGAAGAAAAACAAACTTTTATTGCCATTGAAATCAAATGTAGGATTTGAAGAATACAGCCTACTCCGGATATATTGAATTTCAGGGGACCATGCAAATCATTTCAATATATCCGTAATTCAATATAAGCGAAATCGTGACACTGCCATTTTGTAAGTTCAATCCCGATATAAAATAAAGAAGAACAAACCCGAACAAATTAATTCGGTTATCGTTTATCTTTAACAGTAAACAGATTTTACATAGAATATAAGTCCTTGAAAGTTTAAATGAAATTATTTCTTTCTGTTGCGTTCAAAAGAAAAGACAATCTTCAACCTCATTATAATTCCACGATCGCTTTTATTTACGTTTTGAAGAAAAATCACCGGATTCAACGGTTGAGTACTGTCGAACGCTGCTTGTATTTCATCGTAAGTGTACTCAGGTTAATCCCTCAGCTATTTGGAATTTAGACTTATCAATAGCCATAATGTATCTAATTTCAAAGTTAAGGTTTTTTCTTCTAGATCCATGAGGGTTCCTATATTACATTTAGCCTCAATATCTCAATATTATGTAAGTGGAAATGAAGAATTTAACAGTGAATAATTTTATTTCGCAAGAGCATTCAGTATAAAAACACATAAGGTGAAAATTTAATTATTCACATCTTTTATATCAACTGGTCAGTCAGGCTTAATTTCTGTCGCTAACCGTAACGACAGCCGCCAGGGAGTACTTCAATATAACCGTTATGAAAACAACTCATTATCACCTGTGGGGACCGATCAGTGACATCAATATAAGCGAAATTTCAATGTAGCCGATTTCAATATAGCCGTTATTTTAATGCAATGAATGTAAGAAGCAAAAAATGGGGATTTGTTTTCATTTCAAAATAAGCGGAATTTCAAAATAAGCGAGTTCAATATAAGTGGAGTAAGCTGTAGTTATTTATAAAAAAAACAAAACAAATAATACTGTATTCCAACTTTAATTCAAGTGGGAGAAACTTAAGCGAAGTTTGCGAGAGCATCGTCATTGCAAATATTTCTCAGAGTTAATTGTTAATTAAGGTATTAAATATTTTATCATGATAGCTATTTGATAATTGTTTAAGTAAGTTTAAATAAAATTTGACAGAGTTTCAGGATGAAAATTACATGACGTGATTTATGTGTATTGAAATCCATCAACTATGAATGAGACTATTAACTTGTGTTAATTATCAAAGTGTTATAGAAAAAAATGCTTACAGGTCAGATTTCACCAGTATGAATGTTAAAGGGCTAAAAAAAAAAAAAAAACAGTTCAATTTCATGCTCAACTTAAAACTACAGAATGATGAACTTCTGAACCCTGATATTTCAATACCATGGATATGTCAAAGTGATTTGAAAGCCCCAAACACTTCACCATTCATTAAATATATTTTGCCCTTGATATCTTGAAGTTTCTTCTTGGTCTTATGGAGTTTGGGATGACAAGATTTGACTGTAATTATTTCTCAGATTGGACAAGGAGGTGATGTACCAAAGTCGTACCAGAGGCAGCAGATGCTTTCAGCAGAGATAGATAATGCAGTGTGTGTGACTGTGGGACGAGGCTCCTCCTTCCAAGTGGAATGTGAAGTTCCTGTCAAAAACAGTGCAATAAGGTTAGTATGGACAATCAAGGCAAAAATGGCAGAATAAATATATACATGTAATGATGTATTAGCATGCAGGTTCAAAACTTTATTGATGGTTATATTTTTTAAAGTTGTATATCCTTACCTTTTTTATTGGCATAAAAAAGTACAATCTACTGTATTTTTCTAATAGGCCCAATTACTAGTAAATTAGTTGAATTTAAATGAAGACATATATATGATACCTTTTACATTCTGAGACTGATAAACAAATGTAAGTGCCAACTACTATAGCTACTGTACCTAATTTTTATCAATATGATAATTAGGGTACATGTACTCTAATTCAGTGTGAAAATAACAATCCTGTATTGATGTGTCGTGCACTGTAATCATGTTGACAGCATTGAATTTAATCTTAAGAAACAGATTATTGTATTGAAGTCATTGAATGTGTGAATGTATTTTGCATGACAGGAAGAAATAGCAGTGCACTTAATTGAAATACATCACATAAACATCTTTTAATTTGGTCAAGAAATAAAAAAAAAATATTTCTTTTCTTAAACGAAAGTATGCAAATTGTATGGACATGCACTTACCAGGGAAATATGAAAAAAAACTTTTAACTCTGGTTTTTGTAGATGGCAGTTTTCTACCCAAGGATTTGACATAGGATTTGGGGTTTACCGGCGTACAAAGGAGGAGAGACAGAAAGCTACTGACATGGAGGAGGTCCTCCCCAGTAAACGAGTGAACTCTCACCTGGTGCCAGAGGACGGAAGTGTTACCTGTACCGATGTAGGAATGTGTGAGTATCCTATGAAGAAAAAGAATGTGTAAATATCTGTTACTGATGTAAAAATGTGTAAGCACAATGTACAGAAATTATCCTGTGAAAAAGTAAGAATGTGTATCCTGTATAAATGTAGGAATATGTATTACGTACATGTATCTAGTGAACTGTGAACAAAATATAAAAATATTCTGTGAAGCAGGAATGTGTAAGTATATATAGTTGTATGTAGTCCTTTAACAAGGGGATATGTAATTAAAGAAATATTTAAAAAAGGTAAGGTTGCTGAAAAATTTCAAGTACCACTAGGCAGAATATTATCAAACTTACACAAAGGGGTGGGAATATATTGTATAATTAATTAAAAATTGTTCAGGAAATCACCAATAACTATAATATCCTATCCAAGATGACTTTATAACATATTGAGTGTATGTGAAAACATGTGAAGAAAACTTTTGCAACAAATGGTGACTGTATTAGAGCATCTAGCTGTCCTTAAGAGTCACTGCTTGATTTCAAGGTGTTACCTGATGGTTTTCAAACACTTTTTTAGTTTTGTGTTTCTCACTATTGTTTTTCAGATATTCTTCGATTTGATAATACCTTTAGCTGGACCAGGAGTAAGAGAATTCAATACCTTGTAGAGATTCTAGAGCCAGACACTGAGGACTTCACCAATCCCAACGCCTCTAAGGCCAGCTTCAAAGTCAAACATTAATGTTAGCCGGTGTTAGAATTTTCCTATGAAAAAATGTTGTTATATGCTAATACATTAGGTTATGAGTGGTATGAAAACAGCAGAGTAGTTATTAGATTATATAGATATGTTTAAGTTTATATATTTTATCTTGGTTCATCTTCTTCAGCAGAAAAAGTCATAAAATGGTGCCAAAGATCAATATCTAATTATTTAAAATATGTTTGATGTTTTTAATTTATTGGAAATTGATGATACATGCCATATAAATTATGAAAGGTTTATCTTAACTCTTTAAGGTTTAATTTTTAACCCCTGCTCTAAATTTCATTTTTATTGAATTCCAACATTGATTCGAAGATGTAAAGATATATGTTTTTTCTTAAAAATGCTTTGATAGTCCCATTTATTAATTCAGAGATTAGTTTCTTTATTTTCAATCACAGTCAGTTGACGAATGGTTGTAACATGATCCTCTGCCTTCCGTTTGTGAATTATTTAAGAATTCCTAGTTTATCATACCAATACTTTGATATTTGATATCATTAGCTCTTCTACGACAATGTCTTAAAATCATCAAACTTTGTGTCATTTTGGAGTTGTAGAGTATGATTACCAAAAGTGACTAACTTTTAGAATCTAATTAATAATCTCATGGCTATATCTAAAAATTTAAGATAAATATGTGGCTTTGAATTTTCACACTTTGTCAGATTCATCTTGGGTTCTCAGAGTGTTTTAACTAAAATGTAAGTCATGATGACCTACTTTTTGAATTTCAAGGTTTATATAAATATACAGGGTACTTAGAGGCCTCAAATAGAAGTGATATTTGTTGTAAAATTTATCTGAAGAGCTATTCAAGGCTTTTGGGCCTTTTGTTTTTAGTTGTTATATTCCATAAAAGTGAAGTCTCTAAAAATTAAAAAACAGAAAATGATAAACAAAAACGAAGTATTGGTTAGATAGGCTAAAAATTTGATAAGTTATAATTATCAGAAGGAATTGGGTTTAAATCAATCGTTCCTCTGATGATTTTGCTGTCAATGGTCCCATTTGTAAAATAAATATAAGATACAAAGTGGTTAAAGATTTTCATATGGTTTTTCAAAAAATTGGTTAGGTCTTTCATCTGTCCTTGCTTAAATTCAGCTATTATAAAGAAGTAGAAGAATATTTTATAATAAAATTTATACAATTTTTTTTTTATTAATTTGTTAAGTATCAGTATTTTTAATTGAATTCAAATTAAGGAATAGGAACATAGGTATTTGAAGTAAACTGAGTAGAAAGGTATTGAAATTTCAAATTTGGAAATATCTTTTCATAGTTCACATTTAATATTGTTAATATTGAAAGTCTTTAACCTGCTACATACTATCAGGAAAAGATATTCATTTTGATTAATTCATATAGAATATGATATGTACATGTATTTGTAATATTTTTTATGATTATATTTACCTCTATTGTTGTTGTTTTTTAATTAATAGTTTATTGTTCTGTTGTATATTTTATCTTAAAACCCAAGTGATATATTTACATGACAATGCTCAGTTGTTTTTTTTTTTTATGTTTGAAAATCATTTGCTCTTGAAAAAAAAAGTTGCATTAGTTTTGTTTTGTACATGTAAAAAGCTCTATTATTACCAGATCATTGTTTCTTAGGTAAAAAAAAATGAAAAACACTTCCTTAGCCATCATTTGACACTAAACATTATTTGGTTGTGTACTTTTACACATTTGACCTCTTAGGAACCACAGAGTCAATTTTATGTTTATGATAAAAATTCTTTTTTTTGTAGGTAACTGTTAAATTGAAATTTCACAACCTGGCATCTTACGGTGCATTTTCAAAAATTTCAGTACATCATTAAAGGGATGGGTTGGAGGAGTGTTATTTTCATTAATACGTTATTTTTTTTTATAAACAACTGTGAAATGTTTAAATAATTACAATCTCCAGTCTTGATAAAAATAATATTCATTTTATCAATTATGCTCCAAGCTATACTGCCATTTCTTTTCACTGATAGTTAATTTACCTATAGTGATTCAGTTTTCAAAGACTGGCATATAATTATGGGTGATGTGTTTAAAAGGTTTACATTTTTCTGCTGAAAAGGCCTGATATTTTGTTCCCATTTGTTTTATGGCAGAGTCAATCATATAATGTTTCAGATAACACTATGATGTTACAATGATGCTTCAATACACCCTATTTTCATGATGATATGTAAGATTTTTTAAATTTTGATATTTTAGACTTAATTGTATTATTAATTGTGTTGTTGATTCTGTCAAATGTTTATAGAATTAGTACATAAAGTACATATGTAGTAAAATATAATGTGATGTTTGTCTTATAAATCGATGGATTAATTTAGAATTCTCTTTTACCTATGTGTAGGTTTTCATCATCAACATAACCTGTGAATAAACAATTGTATTTAGTATACACTTTACAAGACAAATTGTTTACAAGTCACTCAGTTTCATTTAAAGTTGTCATTATATGAAAGGAGTAATCTTTAGACTGAATATAAATAGCTTTTTATAACATACATTTGATGATTTTTTTTGGTTTTGTCTTTAAATTGTATTTTTGTTTGTTTGTTCTTCTTAATTTCAGCTCGTCTGAGTTCTGTTCGGAATTTGTCAGTTGCCTTAAACTTTTCAGTGTAAACTTTTTATATAATATCAGTCTTTTTCTTCAACGCCAATGATCCAATTTTGACCAAACTTACCAAAGTATACTTAGTTGAATGGAATTTACAATGATTAATATTGAAGTGTCCTCCTAGTGGGAGACTGGCCAAAAAGAAGACAAAAAAAGAAGACGGTGGGGGTTATTTAATAACTTGAGAACCATTGAGCCAGACAAAGATGAAATTGTGTAAAAACTAACTGGTATTGAATTGATTGAAATGTCAATAAGTGTAGAGAATCAATGTTTCACAGTAAAATAGTTTTACAATCTATCACTAAGTCAAATGCTGACTGACATTTTCGGTCATTATTTACACACTGAATTGTCAACTGAATTTTCCGTCATTTTTCCAATCATGACAAGGAGCATACAGCATGTGTGACTGGTCAGCAGGGGATGCTCACTTCTCCTTGGCACTTGATCCCATCTCTTTTGATTTAGAGGTCCATGTTTGCTCTGCTCCTGATTTGCATCGTTAATTGTGACTTCTAAGCTTGAATACTGTTTGTTATTTCCATATATTTTATTTTACTTCTCGAAAACAACAGGGAATTATGAGAAATAAGATGCATTAATTCTCAGGCACTGAAAACAACATGTTCAAAGCATGGTCCCTGGGATAAGATTGGGCCACAACAAGGTGTCAAATGTTTGGATAGGTATGTAGGGAAAGTATCCAAAATTCTTCAGCTTAAGAACAGCAGGGTCTTTATTTGTAACAAGTGCATGTATAAAGTAAGAGGCAAGAGACTTTCACAATTGAGGGATCCAAGTTTTATATAGACTTGCAGTTACTGCAGCTATTATTAAAATGAAATACACGAAGTTGCATGGGTCATCTGCAAACATTTTTGAAAAAAAATCTGATTCTTTACATATGTAAACCCAAGATAATATTTAAAAAAGTTGCTTGAGTTTCCCACTGACAGTATCTACATCTATAAATTAATTCCTACAACAATCTGTTGATCCTCAAGCTTCAAACACAAGGCCAACAAGTCAGATGAACCCTGGACCCCTACAAACTTATAAAAAAAAACAACCCAGCTTACTAGTACATGCATAGAAGGAAAAAAAACACAAAAATATACAAATGAAACATATGGAGATGACGAACAGCATTCAAGATCAAAAGTCTACAAAATAAAAAAAAAAGGGGGGGGGGGCAGAGCAAACACGGACCTCCAAAACATTAGATGTGGGATCAGGTGCCATGGAGGAGTGAGCATCCCTTGCCGACCGGTCACACCCGCCGTGTGCTCCTTGTCATGATCGGGAAATAACGAGAAAATCCGTCGTCAATTCAGTGTATAAATAATGGACTATTTAAAATTAGAATGAAAAACGTCAGTCAACATTTTACTCAATGATAAATTTTATATTGCTGACAAGCTGAAGGTCATTGTATCGACCATAAAACTTACGAAAATATTACTTTAATTACCTCGTTTTAGAAATTGTTCATTTGTAGAGCATGCTCGTGCATATCGAATCAACAGATACTGGTACATATTAACTCCGTATACAGTTGTAAGGTACATTGCTGTATAAGTAAGGGAAGTTGAACTAACGAATGACATTCCCATACAGTTATATTGTGTCCCTTTCTAATACTGTAATAGACCCTTTGTATTCTTATGAAGCAGAATTTATTTAAAAGGAAAAAATTCTATATATGAAAAAAGTCTTGTTTTAATGTATTCAATGTATAATGAAGGGATTTTGAACGATTTTAAATAATTTTAAACTGGTTAAAAAAATAAAAACACATTGCTAGATAGCGATAAAAGTGAAATGAACCAAATTCACATGACTTATAACATGTAAAGAGACGGTCATGTTGAACATTAAAAGTTTTTTGAAGAATTATCTGCCCTTGATGAAAAAAAAGAAAATTTTTAATTTCTCCAAATTTCCGCGGTTAATAATATATTTTAATTCATAGTTTATTAAAGAGGGAGTTTATGCATATTTTCACCAAGAGATTTGTTTGAAATTCAAATATTAATTTTTACAATATCTGATAAAAACACGCGCTGCCCATAGACTTCAATGTAAAATTCAAGGTGAAATTAACTGGACAATTATCAAAATTTTGTAAATTCTTTGATGTCCACGTTGCGCACGGTGTTGGTACACATTGACGTTACGTCAAAATAACGTTAAAAAGTCATAACGTTGTTATAACGTTTTGAACCTTATACATGCATTTTTTAGATCTGTAAATGAATTTTATTTTTCAAAAGTATAAAAAAAAAAATAAAAGGGCACATAATGTTAAATGTTTGAACCTTCTTTTATGAAATATTTAGATGTTAATTGATAGATCTAAATCTTAATAATAAAATTTTAATTACTGAAATGCCAAAGGCACTCAGTGAATATTCCTCTTTCTATTTTTCTCACTTGTCTGTCTTATAAGGAGAAAATATAGAAGTAGTATTCCCTTTCAACCTACTTCAATATTTTTTTTCAGTTAGGTCATTACAAGTCTTTTATTTCTATATAGCGTCCGCATGCGCTTTGGGTGTATAGAGAAAAAATGAGAGTTTTTATGCCTCCTACGTTTCAAAGGAACTGGTGTTATTTTGAATTTAAAAAAAATAAGTATCAATTTAGTATATTGAGGGGATGAAAAAAAGAGGGATGGAGACGTTTCACCATTGACAATTGAAAATCTGTTTTATCACAAAAATTATAAAATCTTTTTACTATTTTTGGTGAAAGAAGTGGGGGGGGGGGGGGGCTCTTGTAATGCATACTTCGTTTAGAAAGTAATTTTTTTTGGAACGATATCATTTCGGGGTTTTCATAATTTTTTCCTTTGGAACATGTACACATGATAATAAAGTGTAATGAATATAGTTTGTGAAAAACAATCTCCAACAAGCTCCGGGGTTGAATATCGGGGGTGGGATGGCGGGTGGTTCCTGCATGTCCACAAGTACCTGTGAGCTGGTCCTATGGACCTGCATGAAAAAAGCCACGGCGATAATAATTTGACGCTCCCGACGTCATATGTACGCATTGTGTAAAATGACGTTTTTTGTACCTGTGACAAAATGGCTACACTTTTATTGATGCTTGCATTTATTTCATGTAGACCATTACTGTAAAGATTGTGTAATAAGAAAATGCAGCATTAAATGTTCTTTCGAGCTACATACATGATTGCTTTATATCTTACATTAATTTATATATTTTTGATGTGTTACTAAGATACATTTTGTAACAATAGAGTGACTCGTGCGTGCGTAACAAAATGGCTACACTTAAGAAAACCTTCCTAATATTTACGTTGGAAAAGTATTATAAAATGTATCAATTCAATTAATCTAAGAAATATATGTACTAAAAGATTATTCACCAAAATTAATATTTGTCTGGGATTTATGTCTAGTACACATCTCCATTTCGGCTATTGTCTGTGTAAGGAAACGATTTCTTACTGTTAGACATTTTACTTACGCACTGTAGATCCAGTCTAAATTCAAGAAATTGATAGAATGATGTTAAAAACTCAACAATATCTTAAAAGATGCATATATCTGATTGTACCCCCTAAATTTCATTTAATTCAGAGAATTGTAAGTGCAATTTTTCATACCTTTTAGTTGCGCGAACAATAATTGATGTAACGTCGGACAGGGGTATTTCGCCGTAAATGACCAATACTGAGTAACGCCCCATCATAGTTCAAATAATTTTGAATTTTTCAGAAGAAAATTTTAAGAATTATTCGTTACTTTAGATAACATAAATGATTTTATTTTCAATTTTAAGTAAATATGACATCGCGAAACCGCTAATTTCTTTGCGACATAAAGAGTTAGATATTATAGTACCAACACCGTGCGCAACGTCGGATCATTTTTATTGGATAACATCTTCAAAATACTACCATGATTAAAAATATCGAACCATTCAATTTTTAGGTACAAAATATGGTCATTATACATTGAATACCTTAAATTGACCTTCAGTTTAAAATTTAGATATATCTAAGGTGGATAATAATTGATCTTTTTTTTTATTCCCTTGTTTCGAAATGTTTCATATTGAGCTCGAAATTAAAAGACACCAGAGTTTGACATATGTGTATCAATTTGAATGATTACTGTGGAAAGACATTGATGATAATCAACTAAACTTAATAATAATTTTGATAACTTTTGATTTCTATTGTCAACTTCCCTCATTTATGTTGAAAAAAACTAGTATATATACCATTGTCACGTGCATTTGTAGTTTACTAGTATGTCTCCCAATTGATTCGATACGCAAGAGCATACTCTACATATACAAAAAATTTTTAAATAGGCTATCGAAGATAAGTTCATCGTCTGAAGTCTACATTTCGCCAAACTGAGTTCTTTGCCAGTCGATACAACGATTTTGCTGATACAATATTTCTATTTCTAATTTTTCTCTCTGTGATAACTCTTTGAAAGTTAGCGGAGTTAATTTCTTGATAATTCTACCGGAATGTAAATTAGGCAGGTCAATAGGTCAGGAGCTAAGGAGGCCTAATATGCATGCAAATCTCGTGCGCATCTGTCTCTGAGTCTGACGCTAAGGAGGCCACATATGCATGAAAATCTCGTGCGGCTGTCGTTGTGTTTGACGTCAGTGGGCGAGGACTATTGAAATTGGGATGGGAATCCTCGTGTAATATAAATTTATGTCCTCATTTTTAAAGTCTAAATCTACAATTTTATTTCACAATGAAATGAAAATATAAGGAATCACTGCCTAGTTAGTATACACAGGCACCTGACGTTACTTATTTATCTTTTAATAAAAAAAATATACCCCTACCTTATAGGGTAAGGGTATTTTTTTTTTATCAAAAGATAAATAAGTAACGTCAGGTGCCTGTGTTAGTATAGCATGCCAGGGACATCAATTCGCCCGTTATACATAAATTATCCCATGTTTCCCACTATTGTTGATGCCCTGGCATACTATACTAACTAGACAGTGATTCCTTAAATCTATCGTTAGATCGAATGTAGACTGGCCTCTTTTATCTGTTACAAATTAAAAGGTCAATTTGCCAAACTGCATTTGTCTACATGTACATTTTATTTCCCTTTACCCGATTATGACACACGGTGGGTGTGACTATAGTCTACACGGGATATTTACTCCTCCAAAGCACTCTTTCGGGTAAGCTTTATCGATAAATATTTACATTTCCAATGTCATTGTCCGGGATAAAATTACCAATTGTAAATGTAATTGATTTCCTCATGAATGTTTTGGCGCGGTTCCAAAAAAAACCACGTGCAGGGCGGGACAACACCTAGAGAGAAGCAGGCTTGGAGCCCGTGGATTGGCGGAATCAAAGCATGTAAATAAAAGGAATAACTGTCTTATTTTTCGAATTCATGAAGATGATCAGTGGATTGGCTTGTGTGATAATTTTATGCATAAACGCCTTCGGCGTTTATGCAAATTATCACACAAGCCAATCCATTGATCACTTCATGAATTCGAAAAATAAGACAGTTATTCCTTAAGTATCTTTTGTAATGTAATTTTCAGAACTTACTTTTTTCTGTTCAAAATTTTCACTTAAATTGGTACCATGCCAAACAAATTGAAGTAGTGTTTATAAGCGGCACTTATTTTGTCTTGCAAACCACAAGACACATTAAAGGAGTCAGACCAAAATTTTGACTTTTATTACCGGCCGCCAGGAGGCGGTCGGTTATATGATATGAAAGTTTTAAGTCGCCGTGCGTTTCTGCGGAGTTAGCAATTTGAATAAAAAATATTTAACATTCATGTAATAGAATATTAAGAAAGAGTGTCTGAATGTAAATTAAAAACGCATAATAATCATCAAACTAAAATTTTATGAATAATGGGTTAAATGTTTCATCCAATCCTGATTGACAAATTCCTACGTAACTGAAGTGCGGAGAAATAAGCACACATGTTGGGCATAGTCTAAAGCAAGGACCGCGTTATATGATTGCCTAAACACTTTTTCTACTTCAACAGGATTTGTTGTTTATATAATTTAAAATGACGTGTAAATATAAATACACAATGTACTTTTAATACGGAAAATTTTCAAAATCATGACTTAATCTTAATTTATTATCAGACAGAATATTAGGAGATTTTTCTCCAACAGACAAGGATAAAGCGCGTTTTACAACATGCCAAGCCTTTTCCCGCCACATCTCACACCAAAACAAGACAGAGAAGAAATGTAGTGGTGGATCTAGAGGGAGTTGGGGGTTTCAACATCCTCTGAGCGAGCGAGGAGCCCCATATAGTTGTTACGTTTTATTTAATGTTAAACTATCTCTAGTTAGATAAGTTTAAACGTTAGTTTTAATGGTTAAGTGTTAAAACTACTTAAACATCAAACTTCCGCCAGAGTTCGTTAATAGTACCAATTAAGGATATCAGATCCTCAGCCAGGAAGGATAACTCCAAAAATTAATATTTTAATTGAAATGCATCAAAATGAAGCTTGAAAATGAAATTTTTTCATGCAACAATTTTAATTTTATTCATTTTTGTAAGATTGAAGGCTTTTGGAAGTCTTGGAAAAGGTCTTATAAAAGTTGACTTTTATACCCTATAAAAGGGAAAAAAATTAATATAGTTTTAGAGAAATAAGATTTTCTTGAATCCAGCCTTAGATACTTATGCTTATTAGCATGATATGAAATAAAGAGTGATTTGTGGTGTCTTGCAATGATAGCAAAAGCCTTTTACACTATGTATTATAGAACATATGACAGAAATAGAAGACAAAAAATACCAAATAAGTATAAAAATCATAGCAATTTCTCTGAATGCCTGGATATCTATCGTTTTCTAACCTTAAATATATTTGTTGATCAATTTGTAATTAGAAAATGCATTGCTGATATTCCAATTCGCTTTTTCTGCAAAAATATTGGAGATTTGACATTTTTCCCTATATAATATGATTAAGTTTAATTTTTAACTTTAAAGAAATCATGTGGATAAATTTACATAACTTTATGGATTCAGAGATACTTTTATGAGTACTTTTGATAACTTAACTGCTAATTTTATAAACCTGAGGATCGGACTACCTTAAACTTACTGGGTGCGGGGACGCAGAGGGCTAAGAGTAAGTTGCAATGTACATGTATTATGTACTGAAGAAAATCCTGGGATGTCGCATTCAAATGTTTAATGTCACAGGGATAAAATAATTAACAGATAAATATAATTAAGAATTCAGTTTCTACTTTATTATATGAAAGAATTAATTAATTGGTTTGCGGCCGATTTTTGACGCTTGCGTCAATATGTTTCTTGTAAATTTTTGTTATTATGTTCCCCAAACGAAGTTGGGGAACATATTGTTTTTACTCTGTTTCTTATTATTATTATGTTCCCCAAACGAAGTTGGGGAACATATTGTTTTTACTCTGTTTCTTATTATTATTATTTTTCTTCTTCTTCCTGGGTACTTTTTTGTCCGGGAATGATCTTGTAAACTGTTCATCCGATGAAGGTAAAACCTTTTTAGGGTTAGTAGACATGTTATGTAGAATTGCCTAGTCAAGGTCATTTTGCGCGCACGTGCTTGCAAGAGCGTGCGCGTGCAACACGTGAAATGTCCAATATAATAGATACAGCCGTAACTTTTTTATTTTTTGATGAAATGCTTTGAAATTCATAATTTGATTATTTATTAGTAGTATAGACATGATGACATGGTCAAAATAGCAAGATCTCACGCGCATGCACGTGCGCTTTGTTCTGATTGGCTGAAACTAAAGTCTCTATATCTTTCTTGTTTTTCGACGAAATCCTATGAAATTTTGAACATAGCCATGAATTAATATATCCTACAACATGATATTTAGCATTTGTCATAAAATCACGTGCATGCACGTGCGCTGCAATCTGATTGGCTTAAACTTTAAATACCTATAACTCCCTTGGTTTTCAACCAAACAGGATGGGATTTGTAACATAGATAGATATAATGAACTTCTACAACATGATATGGTCGCCATGCACATGCATACACGTGCGTGTACTTGCGCTGTAATCTGATTGGCTGAAACTTTAAACAGCTATAACTGCTTTGGTTTTCAACCAAACGGAGTGGGATTTAGAACATAGAGAGATGTAATGGACGTCTACAAGAAGATATCGACATCATGCTCATGTATGCACGTGCGTGCACGTGAAATGAGTTAAATCGAAAAAATACACTTGAATGAGCGTGTTTTTAAATACTTTTGGATTAACACTTTAATATTTAGTATATTAAAATGTATAGATTGTGTAGACAAGATGATATGGTCATTATGCACATGCATTCACATGCGCACGCGTGCAATGCTAAAATTTGAATGAATTTAGCGTTGTTAAAGTCTCAAATGCATAGATTTTGTCCTATTTAATTAAGCTTACAAGGAATATGGCACCAAAAGGGAGTTGGGGAGCGTTTGGGGAACATCTGTAACGGTCCCCGTTACAATTAGCACTAGTTATTATTATTTTTTTTCTTATTTCTTCTCCGGTACTTTTTTTGTCCGCGAGTGTTCTCAGAAACTGTTCACCCAACTGAGCTAAAACCTTTTTAGGGTTAATAGGTGTGTAGTGTAGGTGTGCGGAACGAAGGTCATTTTGCGCGCATACGCCTGCACGTGCGTGCGCGTGCAACACGTGAAATGACTAATATACTTAATAAAGCCATAACTTTTATATTTTTTAATGAATTGCTTTGAAACTTATTATATAAGGATATATTAGAAGTGTAGATAATATGACACTGTCAAATTAGCACGAATTCACACGCATGCACGTGCGCTTCGCTCTGATTGGCTGAAACAAAAATCTCAATATCTTTTTTGTTTTTTGACGAAATGCTTTGAAATTTAGAACATAGTCATGTATTAAAATATCCTACAACATGATATATAAAAATTTTCATAAAATCACGTGCATGCGCATGCGCGTCAATCTGATTGGCTGAAACTTTAAATGGCTTTATCTCCTTTGTTTTTTGATGAAATGCTTTGAAATTTAAAACATAGTCATGTATTAAAATATCCTACAACATGATATATAAAAATTTTCATGAAATCATGTGCATGCGCATGCGCGTCAATCTGATTGGCTGAAACTTTAAATGGCTTTATCTCCTTTGTTTTTTGATGAAATGCTTTGAAATTTAAATCATAGTCATGTATTAGGATATCCTGCAATATGATATACAAAAAAATTCAAGAAATTACGCGCATGCACGTGTGCTGCAATCTGATTGGCTGAAACTTGAAATGGCTATATCTCCTTTGTTTTTTGACGAAATGTTTTGAAATTTAATACATAGTCATTCATTAGGATGTCCTACAACACAATATAGTAAAAAATCATGAATCCACGGGCATGCACGTGTGCTGCAGTCTGATTGGCTGAAACTTGAAATGGCTATAACTCCCTTGTTTTTCAACCAAACAGGATGGGATTTAGAATATAGATAGATATAAGGGACTCCTACAAGATGGTATGGTCATCATGCACGTGCATGCACGTGCGTGCATTTAGAACGAGTGATATTAAAAATACACTTGAATGAGTGATTTTTAATACTTTTGAACTGAATCCTTTCATATATAGTATATTAAAATATATAGATAGTGTAAAAAGATGATATAGTCATTACGCACCTGCATTCACATGCGCGCGGGTGCAATGCTAAAATTTGAAAATAATTGGTATCCTCCTGGGGAAACGTTGTTAAAGTCGAAAATGCACAGAATTTGTTTTATTTAATGAAGCTTACAGGGAATATGGCACCAAAAGGGAGTTGGGGAGCGTTTGGGGAACATCTGTAACGGTTCCCGTTACAATTAGCACTAGTTTTTCTTCTTCTTCCTGGGTACTTTTTTGTCCGCGAGTGATCTTGTAAACTGTTCACCCGAAGTAGGTAAAACCTTTTTAGGGTTAGTAGACATGTTATGTAGATTTGCGGAATCAAGGTCATTTTGCGCGCACGTGCTTGCAAGAGCGTGCACGTGCAACACGTAAAATGACCAATATAATAGATATGGCCGTAACTTTTCTATTTTTTGATTATATGCTTTGAAACTCATAATATAAATATATAATAGTACTGTACACATGATGACATGATCAAAATAGCAAGATCTCACGCGCATGCACGTGCGCTTCGCTCTGATTGGCTGAAACTAAAGTCTCAATATCTTTCTTGTTTTTTGATGAAATCCTTTGAAATTTTAAACATAGTTATACATTAGGGAGATCTACAGCCTGATATAAAAGAATTATGATAAAAGAATGTGCATGCACGTGTGTTTGCAAGAGCGCGCACGTGCAACACGAGAAATTAAATATAATTGATATAGACGTAACTATTTAAATTTGTGATGAAATGCTTTGAAACTCATAACATAAGGATATATTAGAAGCTTAGACTAGAGGACATGGTCAAAATAGCAAGATCTCACGCGCGTGCACGTGTGCTTTGCACTGATTGGCTGAAACTAAATTCTCAATATCTTTCTTGTTTTTTGACGAAATGCTTTGAAATTTTGAACATAATCATGCATTAGGATATCCTACAATATGATATGAAAAAATTGTCATGAAAACACGCGCATGCACGTGCGCTGCAATCTGATAAGCTTAAACTTTAAATAGCTATAACTCCCTTGTTTTCCAACTAATTGGGATGTGATTTACACCATAGACAGACATAATGGACTCCTACAGGAAGGTTTGGTCATCATGCACATGCATGCACGTGCGTGCACATGCAATGAGTAAAACTAAAAATACACTGGATTTAGCGTATTTTTGAATGCATTTTGATTAAATGTCTTAATATTAGGTACATTAAGAGTGTATTCGATTAAGACAACCCGTGTCGCACTAGTGTTAAATATGCGCATGCTCACTGATTGAACTCGAGTGATCTAAATAAAACATCTCGTGTTGTTTAGTGTTTGTATAAATACGTATGACGGGGAAAACAGTATATTTCCTGTATTTTTGGTCTAATCAGGACAAACAACTGATTAACAAACAATATCAAATAATGAATAGCAGATAATTTTATACAAGACCTCAAAGCTGAATTGATTGTTTAACAAAATGTATTTTTTTTATAGTTATAACATGTATTTTATAGATTATTTATCCTTGCAATATTATTTAACAAGTCAATACCTCCTCTTGTTAAATTAAAAAAAGTAGAATAAGAATGTCTTCACATACATACATGTCAATAGTATTAAGTATAATATTGACGTGCCATTGTGTTTGAAAAGGGGGGGGGGGGGCAAGCCAGAGAAAAAAACCAAACTTCTATTTACTTGGAGGAAGGGGATGTAGGTCCCACTTCCTTCAGTACCAAATGTTATTCATACAAAACGACTAGACCCTTGATTGGCTTTATTGTAACAAATGAGGGAGGCTGTCGGTGGTCTTTCAATGAAGATTTTTTAAACGTAAAGAGATGCTTGGAAAAAGAAGTGTGGGGAGCGCTGTCATCACCTGCTATGTGCTTGTATTCTCTTTCTCCCCCCCCCTCCCCCCCCCGATAAGAATTGGTAAGAAAAGTACCATAGCTGACATTTTTCATTTATATAGTGCAAGTCATAGGATGTGAGAGACAAATACTTTTACAAAAATGTGACGTCGGTTGGAAAGAAAGCTTGAGCTAATGTTTTTTTCATCGTCTTACTTGGCTGTGGATGTTAATTTTGACTTTGTAAAAATAATGTTCAATATTTCAACTAAACGCGTGAAAATGTTCAATAATTATTACGATAGTAATTAAAGGCTGAAAAGGTATTTCTATATACTTATAACATTTATTGTAAACAAAGAAACAGTTGGTTCTGGGGACCCGACCTCCATATTTCTAAGATTTCATTGTACAATGTTAATCATTCTATATCTTTTCAAGAAGAATAAAATTGCAGAATTAATTTGGGTCCTAGGTGTAAGTTCTTTTGTAAAACGGGCCCCCTGATTTTAAAATTGTCTATTCGATTCATATTGATTCACTAAAATTATTTTTTTTTTAGATTTAACAATTGTAACATAGAAATGTTGTGTTAATTACCTTATGAAGTTTAATTACTATTATTAATAATTCAGTTTTAAGATAATTACAGGATCAAATGCGAGAGCAGTTTCAGTTAATCCAGTCAATCTAACTCAAAAACACCCAAACTTCAATCAAATTGCAACAGAAATGATTCCAGTGGAATTTTGTTATTTATAATGTGCCTTTGATTTATCAAAACTCTAGAAAAATATATTTTTTTTTTCGATTACCAAAAAACCCAATATTTGTTCGAGAATGCGAATAAATCTCCTTTTGATCAGACATTCTATTTATGCATAAAAAAGTTTTGCTAGGAATATTATCTTAATATTTTTTGACAGTCATGCAGGAATGCGTCTGCAAACTGAAACCGGTGATTATTTCATTAGTTGCTATGGACCTCTGTTCCCATGGCAACAGAAATGATAAAAATATCAAACCTTTCCAGTTCCTTAGTACGGCTTTGTGCAGGGACAAAAATATATAGCTATAGTAGGAATGAATTAGTATATAGCATTAATTTGTTAGCGAGGACCTAAATTAATTTTTAAAAAGTTATACGGGATAATGTAAGCGCAGACATCCGATATTCTTTTTCCAGGGGGGGGGGGGCATCAAATCTCACAGATGTTAAGTCTCAGAATTTTTTGACAAGCAAAAATAAATAAACAAAACAAACAAGTTATAAGAATTCAAAATTAATAAATAAAAATAAATTTATTACAAGAGATATGCGATTTTATCGGCATACCCCGCGCAGTACTAGTATATCACATTTTTTTTTTGGGGGGGGGGGGGATATGTTTTGTGATTCGGAGGCCTTAAGGCCGGTATTTAGGTGCATATCACAAAGTCCAGAAATTATTTGCGATTTTATTCTTCTTGAAAATAATTTAGAATGCTTAATGGTTAACAATTTTCAAAACAATTAAATTTCAAAAATTTATAATCAACATAAGTTTTTGGTTTTAGTCTATGTCTAAGGGGATCTAGAGGTTAGGCCAATAATTATAGGCTGACAAAAAAACTGGATTAATTTCTTTATTTAAAAAAAAAAGTGTAAAAAAACTGTCAATGATAAAACAACAGTAATTTTAAGAGGTTGACCTAAAAACCAAAAAAAAATAAAAAGGGGGTGTCAAAATTGTATTGCAGACTTTTTTCATTGACGTTGTAAATTTTTAATACAAACACTGACATATTTATGCAGAAACTGTTTTCGCATTCACAATGCGACTTCACTTCCCGCCATTTTTTTACCTGTTACTCCAGGTAAACTGAGGAGTATACTCGCGTAACACGGGTTGATCACCCGTGTCGAAGATAGGTTGTTTTATTTACAACTCTAGTGACTCGTGTAACCCGTGTCGCTTAATCGAATATACCCTAAAGTAATTGATAGTGTAGATAAAATGATATGGTCGTTTTTCATAAGTTTGCACATGCGCTCACGTGCAATGCGAAAATTTGCGATATACTTGGTATACTTAGGGAAAACGTTGTTAATGTCTAAGATGCATAGAGTTTGCCTTATTAGATGAAGCTTAGAGGGAATGAGGCACCAAAAGGAAGTTGGGGAGCGTTTGGGGAACATCTGTAACGGTTCCCGTTACAATCAGCACTAGTTATTATTTTTTTTCAACATAAACATATCAAGTTATATATAGAGCCCATCGGAACAGGAACATATTTAATTTGCTTGTGTTATATTAATCGATTTTATAAGTGCCAGTCAAAAAGGAAAAATTTAGTCATAAACATATGATGTAGTGTCTCCATCTAAAAATTGACGGATGATAATTTATAATGTAATGGTGACCCATGTCCTTGTATAGACCAAACGTGTGGGGAGTGGTTTCCAGACATAAAAGATGAAAAACTAGGATTACAGGTCTTACATAACTAGGCTACAGTTATATATAGTTACGTGTTCACTTGAAGAATTTAAAATATTCATGTGAAGGTTCACTGATTGTATACTAAAATCTTCTTTTATTGACTGTTATTATTCACACTGGGACTTTTCGCTCTGTTAATTTTTTTTAACAGAATATTTTTTTATTGTAGCACGAATGGCTTATCACTGAATGAATGAAAAAAGATTTAGCCGCAGGATTTGTTTCCGGAGACCAATGACCAAAACATTTGTATTAGGTATCATTGTTTAATGACCCTGTCGTCTGCGCCGGAATAATATTGCAGACGACATGTGGAATGCAAATTGACTGGAGGTTACGAAATATATCGGTAAGTCTAAAAGTAATCTAAATAGTTTTTTTCATGTGCCATTTTTTCATATTTTTAACGAATGCAAATCTAGAACACGGGTAAAATCTCTATGTCCAAAACAGACCTGTTCAATATGCATATTTTTCTCTTTTACCGATATATGAAGCTATCAAACCTTTGTTTTAAGATACTAGTAAATCACATTGTTTATTGAAGCACAATAATGAATAAAACGTTGAATTAATTTAGATATTTTAGTCTTCAGGTAAAAATGCGTTTTTTACTCTATTTTAACTTCATTTTTATGCTTTTTGAAAGTCTCTTTTATTTTTTGTGTAACTACTATAGTTGGTATTGTCAGAAAACATTTTTCTACAAAGGACTTGAAGAAATGTGATAATTGATTGAAGAAAAAATTTAGTTGTTCGTGAGACAGCAATTATATCTTAAGCCCCAGGGCCGAGCAGTCCGGTGTTCGTGTATTTTTCTAAGGAAAAAATATGTTCACATTAAATTTATGTTTTTCTTTGCAATTCAAAAATCCCCTCGGATTGTACTTTGCTCAACGCTGTGTAAAATCGAAAGTGTGAGACCTTTTCCATTTTATTTATAAACAAAAGAAATGATCGAAGTAATGCGTTTATTAAAGATTTCACCTTGAAATACAAACTTTTAAGATGCTATTTTACTTACACAAACATTCAAATTTTCATTTTTAAAAATACATTCTCATTTCACTGATGATTCAATAAATTGTTTACAGATTAACAATCTTCAAATCTTATAGGTGAACGTATATTGCCCCAATTCCTAAACGAAAAGGTTTTACATACCAGAGCGGATCAGACGGCGGTCATAGAAAGCAACACTATTTACATTCATGACCACCTATATTTTTAAAAGCCCCGCTATTAACACGTCTGTGGCCAACAGGTGGTTGCCCTATGTTGGGAAGACCTCCTGCGTCTTGTCCATGTCAGAAACTAGAGCATTTTTCTAAAATTGTATAAAGTATCACTTTCGGATGATGTAACACTTCAAAATGTGGTTCAACGTATTTAAAAAGTAGTTCATAGTAAATGTATCTTCTTGAATAGGGGCAAGAGGATCTAGAAGAAATAGCTTCCAGGTATTTGAGCTCTGACCTTGTTTGCCCCCTGGTCCTCATGACCGGGAGTCGACCTAGCACGGGGGTTTAATTGCACTCTCATAAAACCACATCGAAGTTCCTTTTTATTCTGTCATCATAATGGTGCACTAAATTTTACCGACTGTGAAAGGAATATGAAATCAAAAGATACCGCATTTGAACTCTATCCCACACAAAGATGGCTTCTTTCGGTTAAAAGTTGAAGCTGTCTGATCAAGTTATGAGTATATAATGGTTAAAAAGGAATTATTATTTTTTTTAGAAAAAAAAGTTTTTTTCCCTTGCCGATTAGCGTCCGCGTGGGATATTAAGTGACTCAGCATTTTAATTGGACAAGGTTGTAGTTTCCAATACTATCTCACTATCTGCTTAGGATTCACATAACTAGGTAGGCCAAGTATTGTTGCTTTATAGAATATGAATTGCATGATTCTTATATACATCTAGTAAAGGAAACGACCAATAATATTTTTCGGTGTTTTTATTCTTTATTATTAATTTTTTAAAGAAAAGATATATGCAAATAGTTTCAATTCAGGCCCAAGGAATATTTTTTTTCATGTTCCTACACTTTTTTGGAGATATATTTATGCAATGTCGAGTCATTCATGCAGTAGCTCCACTAAAACATATTTATGCCTAACCTTGATAAATACATATCAAACATAAGTCGGAAATTTACTTTTTACGGTATACAGGTACTGACGGCGGACGGCGAAGAGAGGAGTTGAAAATGATCCCAGAATGAGCAGAAAGAAGGTAACATTATCAAAAATACCTTTTTCCTCATTTAGTGATCTTAATAGATTCTTAAAGTCCGTTGATACTTTGATAAGAGAACTAAACTTTAATGGCATTATTGCCTTAATGTCTACTATTTTTTCATATTAAATAAAAAAAAATTAAAAATCCTTTGTGTATACTTTTACCAAGCGAGCTTTGTTTTAACTGTTGTATTTTACCTATAAAATTATTTAAATACATAAGAAGCATAGGCATAAGAGCAAAATTTTACATAAGAATGTAGAGGGCTGAAGAACCTGAATTTCTCTCTGTAAGAATCTGGTGCAGTCTGAAGTTAAGAGTTAGCAATAATATTACAGAAAATGATGATTCATGCCTTTGGTCTGGTTTAAGACTTGTTTTTCCATCTTTCAATTTAAATTTAAACACCTTAAATATAAAATGTAATTCCAGTATTAATATTTTAGTTATAGTTATTAGCTCAAGTGAGCTTTTCTGATCACACATTGTCCGCCGTCCGTCCGTCTGTAAACTTTTCAGATTTTATATTATATATGTGGAAGGATCCTGGGGTAGTGTAGATTCTACATTTTCCAAATAGTGACCCCTGGGGTAGGGTGGGGTCACGCATACGATAGCTTATATATTTTGGAAATCTTGTAAAGAATACATGGCCAAAGTTACTCAGGTGAGTGATGTGGCCCATCGACCTCTTGTTAATTTAGTTATCATTATTTTATGAATATTTATAGATTCCGCAATTCTGATACAGAAAAATGTTTTCTTTTGTCGTTTATTAGGAGAAAAAATTTTAACAACTCGCAGCCCCTCCCCCCGCCAATCGTTTATAGGTTTGATTCTTTCTACAAATTGGTTCATAAATTAACGTTAAAACCATCAAAAACCATAATATCAATGCATAATTTGTTTTATTCAAATTGCAATTCTTATAGTTGTATAGCACTAAATGTGTTAATGTATCACGCAGATGTTTTCCTACCTCATTTACACTTAGTGGAACTTATACATGATTTGTCTTAATCATAAATTTGTATTATTTGTAAGTTTTACATCGATTACATTTCTCTCTCTTTGCCTTTTTATGATTACAAGATGTACATGTAACAACGACTTACAAAAGTAGGAATACGACTCACCTTTTCGTGATAACTAATTTTATTTCGATATTGCGACTCTATTAAGTTCTAGGAAATAGTAACGACTTCATTAGTCCTATTAACGGTTTCTTATCTCGTTATTATGACTTCTTCTTAATAAATTCCGCTTTTTGAGTAGCTGAACCGACTTTCTGAAGTCGTAGAAAAAGAGACTTTTTAAAGCACTATTTCCGATCCCTGAAATCCATAATCACATTGCCCTTTTTATACATTACATGTAATAATGACTTTTGAAAATGTTATTTATATTTTTTTCCATCTAATTATAAATAAAGGTACTTAAAAGTTTTGATGAAACATATGGAGATAACGAACAGTATTCAAATCAAAAGTCCATAAAACAATACAGACCAGGAGCAGAGCAAACACGGACCTCCAAAACATCGGAGGTAGGATCATGTTCTATGGAGGAGTAAGCATCACCTATCGACCGGTCACACCCGCCGTGTGCTCCTTGTCATGATCGGGGAATAACGGGAAATAATTCGTCGTCAATTCAGTGTATAAATAATGGACTAACAATAAGTATGAAAAACGTCAGACGGCATTTGACTCAATGATAAATTGTATTTGCTGATAACGTCATTGCATGGACCATAGAACTTACGAAATAATGAATTTAAACTAGACAGCTGAAATTCTTGTTTCATCAACTTGTTTGTCAATGATTTATCTCGTTTTAGAAATTGTTCATGCGTAGAGCATGCTCTTGTGTATCGAAACAACTAAGGTATATTGCTGCATAAGTAAGGGAAGTTGACGATAGAAAAATTAAAATCATCACATTTATTATCCATTCTTCACTCTGTCTGATCTGAAAAGACTTGTTGTAAATGAATTCTATATATTGTTATTATACATTTAAAAAAAATACACATGTATGAAGATAAAATTTTTATTCATGTGATTTATGGACCAGAAAACCCCTTAATCGATAATGAATGTATACATTAGTGTTCCTTAATACCAGAACTGTTGTCGCGCCACCTTCCAGTGTATCTGATGAAGGCAGTCAGGAGGATAGGTTAACGTGTCAGTGTTTTATATGTATTTTATATGGCGGTCACTATGTCTCAACAGTACTCACTGAGTGGTCAGTTGGTGGCCACGGACACTAAGAAGAATCTGAGTATCGACACAACGCACCTGCCAAACCAGCAAACCAAGGAGGAGATCGCACTAGACAAAGTAAGTAATAGGGGATCAAGAGTGTTTTACTTAATTTGATTTAATCAATTCATACTTTAGTCTCGAGGTAGTAAAGATTGCTATATACACCCTGTATTGCATTTTTAATAGCGGGATTAAAATTTATTTAAAATTTACTTAAAGGTTTTTGTGAAATGGAATTTAATGGTAAAGCAGCATGTTCTCCTAATTAACATTACTATTTTGTATCATTTTGATTTATTATCTAACTTAAATAGTTTTATATCAAGTATCCTGATTTTAGTTTAAGCTGAGAATACAGGACTTGATAAAGCCAGACCATGATGACTTTTACCTACATAAATGGCTCAAAGGTAGGACTCCCGTTTTGTGTTGCAAAAGTAAAGCATATAATTCAATGTCTTGTCTATTTTTTTCTGAAATCCACGTATACTACGTTTATAAATCAGAGATCTATTAATTTACAGCAAGGTGTTATGATGTGGATAAGGCGGAGAAGATGTTCAGAACGGTATGATTGAATTTTGCTGATCAGTACGAATCTATAAAAGTGTATTTCTAATTAAATTAATGGGCTTCATCATCCTAATGCTTTCTTGATGAAATCCTGCAAATTAACAACGCAACAGAAGTTTACTGTTGTCATGGAACCGATGTCCATTTTACAAAAAATATACGGAATGAAATAACACCGAATTCATTTTGGTTAATGCTATATATTCTTTGGTGAAGTAACGTTGATGTTTTTTTTATTTCAGAGTATGGCATTCCGAGAAAAAATGAAAGTTGACACAATTTTAGAGGACTACAAGCAACCAGAGGTTTGAAATGTTCATAGTTTTAAAAAATTAAATTTATTATCAAAAAATGAAATGATTTGGTTTACACCGATTTTTGATGACGTTATACAGTTATGGACTTATAATTTTGATTCCAACATGGCCTTAAAATAGGAAGAAGGCAATGTTCAATCAAATGGTTCAGGCTCATTTTACTGGGAGTACACGTGCTGGTTTCTTTTGATAGGTGCTCTGTAAGTACCTGACGGGAGGGTTAGAACATGTGTTGGATTCTGTTGACAGGTGCTCTGTAAGTACTTGACGGGAGGGTTAGAACATGTGTTGGATTCTGTTGACAGGTGCTCTGTAAGTACCTGACGGGAGGGTTAGAACATGTGTTGGATTCTGTTGACAGGTGCTCTGTAAGTACCTGACGGGAGGGTTAGTACACGTGTTGTTTTCTGTTGACAGGTGCTCTGTAATTACCTGACGGGAGGGTCAGTACACGTGTTGGTTTCTGTTGACAGGTGCTTTGTAAGTACCTGACGGGAGGGTTAGAACATGTGTTGGATTCTGTTGACAGGTGCTCTGTAAGTACCTAACGGGAGGGTTAGTACATGTGTTGGATTCTGTTCACAGGTGCTCTGTAAGTACCTGACGGGAGGGTTAGAACATGTGTTGGTTTCTGTTGACAGGTGCTCTGTAATTACCTGAAGGAGGGTTAGTACACGTGTTGGTTTCTGTTGACAGGTGCTTTGTAAGTACCTGACGGGAGGATTAGAACACGTGTTGGTTTCTTTTGACAGGTGCTCTGTAAGTACTGACGGGAGGGTTAGTACACGTGTTGGTTTCTTTTGACAGGTGCTCTGTAAGTACCTGACGGGAGGTTTAGTACGTGTGTTGGTTTCTGTTGACAGGTGCTCTGTAAGTACCTGACGGGAGGGTTCTGTGGCCATGCCAAGGACGGGTCCCCAGTCCGTGTAGAACCATACGGACGACTAGACATGAAGGGCCTTATGTGTTCTGTGAGAAAATCAGACTTAGAGAAGGCTAAAATACAACAGTGCGAGGGCACTGTCCGTGACTGGCAAGAGGAAAGTAAAAAGGTAAGGGCAATATCTATATCACTAATGATAATTACAGATCACTTCTTATTGACGAGAACCTCACTTTGGCGTTATTACGCGAAAATTTCATTCTTTTCATCTGCAAATTTTGTATGCTTTAAGTCTAGAAACATTTTCTTACATGTAAATGCATTTCCCGAATTTTCGAAAATGTCTTGTTTGTATAAAACTATATAACCGAATAACCAATAACTATCTCGAAGACATAAGGCGTTACAAAAATTAAGCGAAATGGAGTATCTTGGAGGGGTTGTTAAAAAGTGGGTAACGTTGACCTTGTGGTTTGTATTACCTGTGAACACAATATTTCTCACACGAGTAAGCGATACTCTGGAAAAGCCCAACAATTTAAAGTACGAGTATTATAATATATGTGTATAAGGAATAGCTTCAAAAGAAGGTTTATACACAATAATGATAGATGCAGTTTAAATATCGAAAGACATACTTAGATTACTAAAAAATGTGTAACAGTGGAGAAAGTACATGGTTAAATTTTAAAATCTGATTTTTTTACGATATTAACTTGCTATTTATCAGGCATTTGTGTTGTACTTATATTTGAGAAAGTCGTGAAGTATTTCCATATTTATCTCGCACGAAAGTATAAGAGGCTTAGCTCTTTACAGCAACACGTGCTTTTTGCACTTATTTGTTGAAAAAGGCAAAAACTTGATCTTAGATAACATGATATTTTTGCCACGCCTTTGGAACTTAAAGATAAGCTCGACTAAAACCCCTGCTTAATACATATTAGACCATTAAAATACTCCTACAGGTCTCAATACAAAGCACAGCAAACCGATTTTAGGATATTATATATCAGGTCATAAAAATATAGGCGTTGTGCTAGATGTGTAACATCTTAAAAAGTTGCCCGCGTGGATCAGTAGTTAGAGCGTCTGCCAAGTAAGAAGTTGATTCTGACGTTGTTGGTTCGATTCCACTGTGGGACGAAGAGACCATATAAACCAAGGTCCCGTGTCGATGTAGTTTCTGACACCAAAAAGATTTATCACTGCTCAATGACTTTGAGTGCCAAAGGGCACAATTTGCAGCTCTCCACCTGCAAGTGGCGGCGTCTGCATACGACTGAAAAATTCTCGAGAGGGATACAAACAAACATCAATTACTATGCAAGATGAATAAAATTAAAAAAAAAAACCAATTACATGTACATAGTATATATTTACTCACTGAGTTGTGTGACAATCGTACATGTATAGTTGTATAGAAAAATAAACCTATGTATAGAGGAAAAGAAGAGAGAAGGTGACCTTAAACTTTATGGATAAAAATTTTCAAGCTAGTAGAAATGAATAAAAATTTGTGATCTCTTTTTTTTTTTTTTTTTTTGAATATTTGTAAATGGATTTGATCATCTTTCCTACTTAGTAACAAACTGAATCAAATTTAAACAATATTGCACAGATCTGTAATTTAAGTCACATGTTTTAAACTGTTGTTGAATAAAGCGTGGCTACCGGGTGGATGGGTTGACAGTTGTGTTTGACATGGCAGGTGTTGGAACCAGGATGCTTTGGCGACCAGGTAAACATTTAAAAAAAAAAACAACAGTGGTTTCCATTTTCTCTAATTTGAATATTTTCTTTGTTCTCTATATATTCTGAGAACTTTAAAAAAAATTATTTCATTTATTCATTACAAGTAATTATTATTAATGGATTTTTAGATAGTAAGATAGCTTTCTATTGCTGTTAACTAAAGCTTAAAAATTTATCAGAACTATAAAATCTTTTTTTCATCTGCTTTACACCATAAAATGTTAGAAGCTCACTCTCCATTGATGCTTTTTCAAATCATTTTGCATACTAATTTTATTTATTTTTTTTTTTTACTATGTTGCAGGTCTCAAAATGTATCTTCACTTGGTCAAAGTTTTAGAAGACAACTATCCAGAGATGATGCGACGTCTACTCATTATAAATGGTATATTTCAAGGACAAAAATATTTGTTCAAGAGAACATTATTTATTAAAAAAGGACAATCACAATGCTATAATTAATAATCCTTTTAACATTTCAGCTCCCGGAATATTTCCACTTTTATATAAGATAGCCCGTCCTTTGATTAGCGAAGATATGAAGCAGAAAATTCATGTTATTGGGAGTGAGTACAAATAAATGTATTGGTCATTTCTTTATTTTCTTTTACACACATCTTTGTAAGCAGGTTATGTATATAGCCTAAAATGATATTTTTCAAGTATAAAAATATCATTATATATTTGATAAATGCTGTTTTGAACACCATGGCATAACGTATACCTGAAAAACATACATTAGGAACTGTTTTCATAGATAAAGATATTGAAAATAGCTATTGTATTTTTTTCATGACCTAGGATTCTTTAAGAATACGTATTTTAAGGCATATTATTACTAAATATTATAAATCATTCATTCTAAAAATATTTTATGGGTGATAATAAAACGTACGTGTTGAAATTATGCTTTATGTAAGGGATTAGTATCTGTGAAGATACAATGTCGCGCGATATATTAAGAAATTGTTAATAGTGCATGGTTTTATGAAGTAGTTGAGTATTTGGATGCCCTTTGTGGCAAGGAATAAAAAGTGGTATTCAATCATACTGGTAATTTATATGAAAGCTGTTAAGAATTATTGACCACAAGTTTAGGGGATAATAAGAAGTACCTGTTAAGGTTTTTTGACACCCCTGTGTAAGGGATAACAAGAATTGCCGACTCTTCCTATTGTAGGTGATTATAAAGAGTATCTGTTAAGGTACATCGATGCTTCTGATCTTCCGGCGTGTTATGGAGGTACTTTAACGGACCCTGATGGAGATCCAACATGCAAGACCATGGTAGGTTATCTCTTAAACTGTTGCGACATACTTCCTTAAAGAAGCCAAGGTTCAGTCTGACTTTTGCTTCAACTATAGATTGCTCAAGAAAAATTGATGTACATTGAGTATGTTGAGCTTACGTTATGGTCATTATAGGAGTGACTGTTTGATATCGAAATTGAAAACACAGACGTCATTTAACATTTATTTTGATATTACCTCTGCTATACCAAAAGGTAAAGTCTTTGCCTGTAGCAAGAGAAAAAAAAAGATTTGCACTGCTTTTATTTCTATCGAATTAATTGTTTACAGTTCCAAGGAGAAATGCAAATGTTTATTCTCACTTTTAGATCTGTTACGGTGGAGATGTGCCAGAAAAATATTTCTTGCAAACCGCGGACTTTCAAGAACAAATGGAGACTGCTACTGTACCTCGGGGAGATAAGCTTACAATAGATGTTCAAGTGAACCGTCCAGGGAGCATACTAAAGTAAACTTAGCTAAAACAAACAGTTAATCAAGTAAATCACAAAAAAAACCCAGTTACCCAGACCTTATCCTCTTTTTCCAAAAGTTCACAAATTATTAATTTCTACTAATTGAAGTAGCATCAGTTTACCTTGACCAGGCTTCCATTCCTGTCTTGCTTTGAGATAAATTAGATCTTTCGTTTTGAAAGTCAGCAATATCTCTACTTTTACATGTTTTGAAAAAGTACAGGTTAATGCATTTCAATCGACATTCATTCGAAATAAACCACCAAATATTTCAGATGGGAATTTAAGACGGAGAACTACGATATAGGATTTGGGGTTCTCTACCAAACTTCCAATGGTACTGTTCCCGTGGTACCTTCATCACGGGTCAGTAGTCACGTGGTCGCAGAAGATGGAAGTTATATCTGTGATAACATTGGAACTTGTAAGTTTGAGCTTTAAGTATGTCTATGATGATTATCTATTTATACACACTATAACTCAATCAGGATAGTAGCACTTTCTTTGTCTAGATACTGCAGAGTACATTAAAAAATTGTACAAATAATTTTACAGTGTTTAAATACTAAATCCAAATATTATTTTGTATTTCAGATAAATTAGAATTCAGTAGTTCTTCTCGACTGTTTAGCACCATTCTTTATTATAATATTAAAGCTTAGCCGAAAGAAAGAGTAGGTTAATAAAAGTAGCAAAAGCATGTATATATCATAAAGACTATGGAAAGCATGATTGTGTCTGGTCATAGTTCATATATTTGTTGCCCTTATGTACTCGTAGCTTTTCATGATTGATTGATTTTTGCTTGTACTTGCATGATGTTGCACGATTCGGGTTGAATAAACAGAAAAAGAACATTTGAGCGAATGATGTTTGTGTGAATTTTCAGATCTGATCTGATTGATAATCCATAAAGAATAAACACAAAATGATTAGATTACGCTATTTAATAGAATCTCGTATTTCTTTCTTTTGTTAGTCACGTGACTTGTTCATTGTCATATGCACACCACTGCGGATTCTTCACCTACAACTTTTGCACAGGACTTCTGCACAGGCCTGTCAGCTTATTAAACCAAACACTTATCTGTAATAAGTTGACTTCTTTCAAAAAGAATACGGCTTCTTGGTCTTCATTAAGAGCAAATCTTTACTTAACAACCCTCTTTCCAGGCCTAAAGCGCTTGGTTCACTACAAATTTCGATGCTTAAAACAGTTTATTCTTAAACATCCTGTCGCTCAAATAGAAATTATTGGAATGTTTTGATAAATGTTTTTCTCATGGCTTAAATAGGGAAATGCCAATTTCTTGCATTCTCAAATGCTTGGGGTGCTTCCTCCAAATAAATAATGCAATGTTATACAGGTAATTCCAAGCATTTTCCCTCGCTCATTTGAAAATATTCATTTGTCTATTGTTTCAAATAAATACAATTTATCAATTGAAAAGTATAAGAACCACAAAAAATCTTACTGTCCTTATATTTTTATGTTATGTTATGTCTTTTCATATTTTTGTGATAAATGTTCAACTTTGAACTAATTCCGATTTTTTTTTCTGTACTGGTATGTATTACTCTCGATCTTTTATGCTTGCTTTCCAGATACGCTTTGCTTTGACAATTCCTTCAGCTGGACAAGAAATAAGACAATATACTACAATACTGAGGTGCTTTATGCAGATGACACACGTATAACAACTGAAATCAACAGCCTGATAGAACAAGGCGACTGGGAGACGCTCTCACAGAAATTCGAAACTACACATCTATAAATGTTTATGTTATAGCGGATGAAATGATAACCTGCTGGGCACTTGTAAAGTGACAGTTGGAAATTATAAAAAAAAAAAAAAAGCACAAACATCTCTGATTTCCTGTATGCAGAAATTTCCTTATAAAAATAACTTTATGTCCATTTCTGGACACTTGCCAAAAACATTGTTGCAATACAACAAACTGTTTTTATTTGATGGAAAATACTTCATTTCAATAAGTCGTAGTTTGTGTAATATCTTACTGACCATGTCAGAATGTCTTCATTCATACAAATGAATGAATTTCTTAAATTGAATTTATTGAATCAAGCATCCAATTCAAATACCGCAAAACTTTTGCCAGTTATATTAAGGAGCTCTTTATGGGGATATTCGATTTCGATTGCTCATATTAAGCAAAGTCCATTAGAGATCCATCTTTTAATTTAGTTCATTATATTGAATGTACAAACTAGTATATGAAAATATAAAATGTTATACAATAACAAAAAAGTTCTTACATATTTTCCTTTTTGTTTTGTAAATGCTGTTAAGTTGTCCTTCAAATTGTATTGTTGTTTGATAAACCATGTTGTCGCTATTTATATTGTAAACTGTGTTTTTGTAAACCGTAGTTGAAATTAAATTTCATTTAGCATACATCGAATATTATTTACTAAGTATATCATTCGATTTTTATTCGTATTTGTATTTATATGACGTTTTGATGACACTAACATGTATATCATGGTTTCTTTTAAAACTTTTTACTGTATTTTAATATTACAATATCGCATACCAATAAGTTGTTTTTCAAATTTCATTAGGTGCTTAACACATTATTTTCTTGAGTAATGTCTTAAATGCCCAGTGTATTTGAAAACAATTTAAGATAAAACGTTATATTTTTTTTACAAAGATTCTTAATGATGTTCATTGAGAATATTCTCTGATTTCTTAAATAAAACAAAAGAACACGCATGTTGTTACATTGATTATTTGATTAAGTTTTGTTTACATGACCCTTCCTGTATCATGACATCATCAAGAGCAGCAGAACTTCCGTATCCGGTACCCATTGTATAACGAAAAATTATCTAAAAAGTAAAATTATAAAGTTACATCGGAAATAAAAAAAGTAAAACTAATGTAAATCACTTTACATTACATGATTATGCAAGATCACCAGACTGCAAAAACTGCATTCTTGCGCCTATTGGTATTGCTTAATACTATAAAGAAAAAGTTCTATATCTGAAAACTTTGTTCTGCACACTATATACTTGAAAACTTTTTGCAAAATGTAGGTGTCTCAAAAATATTGTTGATCTACATTATTACATCAGTTATTCAAAGGCCATACCTGAAAATGGTTCTCTGGATATATATTGACCATTGTTCTTTCCCAGTCACCATATGGATTTGAGGATAAAGTAAGTGGGTTAGATAGAAGCCCTGATGTTATATCTTTGACATAAACTTTAAGGGTGGAATCGTCACTACCGTAGACGGAGTAGGAAAACCCCAAACAATACCCTCTCCCAGACCGTGTGTTGTAAGTTTTAGAAATTATGTCGGCATAGTCATCAACAGAGCCCTGACGTAACGATTCCGTGTAAAGAAAGCTTCCTATATAGAAATCAAAGTATTGAAAGAACTGAAAGTCGGGTTTTAATTGCTCGAGTATATTGTCTGATCCGAAATTAGTACATATTTTTTTTCTTTTGGTCATTGATTTTTAACGGGTAGAGAATTATCATGATTTAAAACAACATCCCATATACCAGTAATTAAAATTAACCAGACCTAAAGATTTGTCATGATTTTAGAATTTAATAAATAATATTTCCAAGAAATTCTCGCATATTTTCTATTCGACAAGCATTTTTTCTCGTAATTTAAAAATTCAGTCTTGTAATAGTTAAACTAATGCACATGTGTATTTTATAGACATTCTTTTAGGTATAAACAAACAGTACTTTTATCGCCAACTACATGTAAAAACACTGAAACATGTACATTTTCAAGCGAATTTACGCATGTTAATTCTTAAAATTCCAATTCATTATACTATTAAGGACATACGAAACGTGCCTTATATGTACCTACTGATAACTTTTCAAGATATTCCTAATTTAAGATTATAGTGCCATCAGATGTTCATAGACAAAAATTCAGCATGCATTACCGGGGTTTTTTGGAAGATATCAAATTATGAAAATTTTTGTATTATTCAAAGAAAAATATACAAAAATTACAGAACACAAATTCCAGATTTTTTTCCCATCAAATTTGTTTTAGAAGAGGTGTATAAATCCATATATAGACATTGAAAGTATTGTACACAGGTCCTTCATTTAGTGGAGCTCTTCAACTCCAGGGAAAAATCCAATAAAGTTCAAACTACATGTACGCTGCGTATGACCTTAATTTGCTAAAAATAATGAAAAAATTAACATATATACGACGTCAGGAATTGCTACTCAACGTTGTAACGTCAAAATGACGTCAATATGAATTGTTTACGTGCAGTGTTTGAATATGTTTTTAAAGAATAATTGATCCCATTGAAGTAATTATTAATAGTAATTTGTTGAAAGAACCTTGGGTAAATGTACTTTTTTCAATAAAGCAGATAATCAAGACAAATTACACTGTATTTTACATTTTCTATCATTATTTTCTCTCTTGCATTTGAAAAGAATATTCTGCAATTGCATGGAATCAAAATTATAACTACATTTGTATGCGATATTCGTTTCATGGTGGTCATATTTAAAAAATCAACAGAAAAGGCAATCTAAGGATACAGAGAGGATACAGAGAGGTGATAATCAAAGATTAACGTGTTAAGTATGAAGGATACAACAATACGTTAAACAAATTAATAGGAAATGCACATTGACGTATGTCCCAAATCGTGCATTCTAAGAACGTCAGACGTCATTTTAAGCAGCTGGGGACATTTCCGCAAGACATTTCGATTCTTTAGTAATTTCCTTATTAACCGATAAGATCTGATGAAACCTTTATGTATCAAAAGTAATTTCTCAGTACTTTCCACTGACAAAAATTTTAATAAGTATTGCCTCTTGAATTCGGAATAAATCAATAAGCTATTTACTAATATATATTTGACATGACGTCATTTACACAGGGGGACATGTTTGCAAGACACGGATGATGTTTGATTAAATACCTTAGCACCTGAAAAATTTTCATTATCTTTTTGGAACAGGTTGTTGTTTAAAAGTACTCATTGTATGTCAATTCAAATTTGTAAATTTTACCGACAAAATTTTCTTTTTTCCACATGGAAAATGCGTTACACTAATTTTTCATTGAATGGGACATCTTAAAGGACTTTCTTTCAAAGAATGTGGGTATCTATTCTCTTAACAGAGGTTGACATCAAACATATTCTGTCTAAATATGATACAGGAGAACGATCATGTGAAGTATCAAGGAAATCCGAGAAGGTTTTTCAATTTTTTTCTAGAATAAACTCTGTTGAAGGTGTTTTTCTGTTACAACGGGACAAGAAGAAAATTGACGTTATTCCGGAATATAGAAGTCATTGTGTACATACATTGTAATAATACTTCTTTTCATTACAATATTATTGGTGAGAAAAAACCCTTTATTTTCATATAAAACACTACTTGTTTATTATCAAGACTCTACTACTAATGTAAGATGAAAACGGATTACGCGTTTTATTTCCTATTAGTAGCAATTCCTGACGTTACGTCATAACCACTAACATAACATCGACGAAAACGATATGAAACATGAAACACTTCAACAATTTCAACATTTCGAAAAACCCGCGCTATTGAATATAGTTCGCTTACAATATATATGCATTCAGCAGCGTATGTGCACTAATTGTTATATCACGATTATCCCAATAAAGCAAATATCTAATTTCTCTTTCAGTTTAATTCTCAAGCAAAAATATTGATCATTAACTTTTCCAATGATTGTGATGTTAAAAATATTATTTTGAATATCGTCTCGCAATAGAACTGTTTTGTTTATCGGAAGCGTCTGCTTGGACGCTGTTTGTTTTTTTGTTTACTGTGTTATTTATAGTAAGACAGTCGATCATGATGCCTATAGCCAGGACTTTGCTTTCAGCAAAGCCAGGTGTAACGACGAAAAGTGACCCCCGTAGAATATTGACCGGGGGTCATTTTTCTACGTAGAAATTTGAGCCCCTGGTCAATATTCTACGTAGAAAAATGACCCACTTTTCTGTAGAAATTGTGGCCTTGGGGTCGTTTTTCTCCGTGTGCATTGTTGAAAAATGACCCCGTAGAATAATGACCCCTTGTCATTTTTTGATGCAAAAACATTCGTTTTAGTAGGAATTTTCCTGTTAGTCGAATGAATATGGGTAATATCAAGCAGCCTAATGCTTTGAAGTGTTAATTTCTGAAAGCTTTTAAGCTTAAATAACGAAATTAAAGCTATATAATACCTTAAATTGATAATACAGACTGTTTTTCCCCATTAAAGAAAAACTGTTCTACGGCTATTAGAGCAATGATAGAGCATTCATAGAATCGTTTATTACATTTTATACAGTAATTTCCACAGTTGTCATTTTACACCCATTCTCAATATAAGGGCACAAATGCCTCTCTGATTTTTTAAAAAATAAAGTTTAAGATAACAATTTTTCTATCAATTACCTTTGAAAGAAAGTATCTGAAGATTTTGTTTCCAGGTTTTTTTTCATCAAATATTAATACATGGAATAATGACAAGACGGTAAAGTAGAGGGTGATTTTATTCAGAAATGTAGCTTGAAATGTACGTTACTCTTTCTTCAATGTCCAAAAAGATATGTCAAAAAAATGTAGTCATTAAAATCACAACTGGAATATCTCATCTTAACACCAGCACATCCTATCAACTCTGTCAGCAACATATTTTCTCGGCATACGAACGTGCGTTTGATTTTTCCTTTCAAAAAACATAGGTTACTTTTTGATCCAGATGTATAAAAACATTTTTTTAAATATATGCTTTTAATTCTTCTCTCTGTTTTGTTTAGAGCGATCAGTTTGGAATCTTGTCATTTTCTATAGATAGTGGAACTTGACATGTACATGTAGTAAAATTCTATTTTGTAGTTACTGTCTTTTTTAACATATATCCATGCCGATTTAGACAACTACGTAAATGTAACGTATATTTCAAGATATATTTCTGTTTAATAAAAAGCTTAAAATTCATCTAAAAATTCATCGTTTTGTTTCAGTTTATTCCAACAAGGATTCTCTATGTAATCACATTGTGTTATATGTCACAATCACCACTATAAAGACACGATTGCCTCAGAATATGAGTAGGTAACGTACATTTCAAGCTTGTAATAATATGTAAATTAGTAATAAGAAAATATTGAAAAAAAGCAATTATTGACATTTATCATTTCAATGAAGCGTTTTAACGCAGTAATATAAGAAATCATAATGTAACAAACGTGGTTATTTGTCATCAAATACATGAATGTCACGTCACTTCGGTAACGTTCATTTCACATATTATTGGGGAGCCCCCTCCACCTCAGTTCATTACCATTCTTTTGTGCTGTTTCGCTGAAATTGACACCGGTCGTAGCCTAGTTACTTCTACCTGTGTGCAAGGGTACAGACAAAAAAAAAATAAAGAGTCAGACGTATTTTGCTATGATCTAAAAATGCTTGTGTTTGGCCATTGAAACTTAACATAAATCTAGTCCGAATATATCCATCGACAGTCTTGTTAACAATTTCATTTAGTATGTTGCAACGTACTTTTCAGCAGTTCTGGAAAAATATAACCCAAAATGCAATGATTCAAACAAAACTGAGTATTGTGTGCCTTTCAGTGTTTGAAATGTACGTGACCGTCTTGTGTTCTGGGTTTATTTGTTTTGTTTCTTTTTTTTGTTTTGTTTTTTTTTACCAATTATAAGCCTATGCATACCTTGTTTTAAATTATCAAAAACAATTAAATTAATATTGACGAAAAGTCGCATATTAAAAGTAAACAAACTGCAAAAAGGTTGCTAAAGATGAATTTAAGACACTTAGAAATAAATTTTCTAGCGTGTGGTAACAGTCTACCACATTTACGAGGATTGGGGTGCATTTAGATGGATTTATGTGGTCAGTTGTCAAATGGATTGTAACGATAATTTCGCTCGTGTAAACGCAATTCATTTACTAAATAAAAAAAAATGTCAGTTAGAAATGCGCAAAATGTACGTTACCATACGTAACGTACATTTCAAATGTAAAAATCAATTCTCTTCCACAAGCGTACGTTAGACACGCAATATATTGATACTATTTGAACTTGCATATCATAAGAAATGCATCATACAGGTTTCGTATTCAGAAATATATACCAGGTATCAAAATTATATTACATATAATTGACCTTAATATATTTTTTTTCCTCAGCAGAAACGTTTCTTTTCATTAATTTTGGGATTTAGCCGACCTCCAACCTTTGAAACTTTCCTTTGTGTACACATTGGAGTGTGTGAAAGTATGAGAATATATACATGAAAATTCGTGCGAGATTCACTTAATTCGAATTTCATGGTAACGTACATTTCAGTCACGTACATTTCAAATGAACACTTTTCATGTAAAAAATAATTTTTAATTGTGTCAAGCAAAATGTCTTTGCCAGTTTACAGGATACAAGGGGTTGCTTATTCAGAGTCGACTCATATTTTCTACTTAATATATATTCTTAATGGAAGAATATAGGTAACGTACATTTCTTTCTTATTTCTACGATTGAAAATGTCTTTCATTCCGTAAACATATTTATAAAAGTTGCTTAAATTGTTCAATTTCATGTTACATTATCTAAGTAGGAGTAATTAATCCTTTGAAATTTCAAATTTAGCCCATCAATAAATAAGGGAGATCAAAACTATCAGGTGTATAATCTTTGTGTTTGCTTGTAATGTGGTTGAAATAGAATTAAGCGACAGGTACATTGCACAATAAAAATTCTTTATTATCACAAAGAAAATGTATTTATTGTTATGAAAAGAAATATGTATGATACAAGGTTTAACTTATCAGAAAATTTTTACTTGAGAATCAAAACTATATATTTCACAGAGGGGATTCAGCATAATATTTGCCTCGGCGACAGTAACGTACATTTCAAATAGGCTACTATATTTTAATTTGGAACTCCTTAAATACCCTTTCAGATCGATAATTATATGAATTCTTATTCATTGTTATATGACTATTTATAATGTTGATTTAAAAATTACATCAGTGGTATTTCTTCTAAATGAAAACGAGGCGACATTATTTGAGCCCTTATATTGAGAATGGGTGTTAATCTTTAAAAAGGTCATCGCTGGTGTCAGAAAAAAAGTTTTAAGAGTTTCTATAATTAATAAATTATAAATCTTTTTGATTTAATCCTGAATAAATAATTTGCAAAACTCAAAATAAAGTTTTATTTTTCAAAAGTTTAACGTTTTTGATCCCTACTTTTAAAAGGCGCGAAAAAGGGCGCTAGCTTAGAAAATTAGATCTTATAAAAATATTTGGTTTTCTATTAATGAAGTTTCAAACTTCTCATAAAAAAATAGGAATGATTTAATTTGTAAAAATAAGTACAAAATTAAATTGCCTCTGACCTATGTTACAAAGGAAACAAAAAGTGGTTAGCTCAAAACTTGTAAAATGTCTTTTGTCGTTTGCTAGTGTCAGCAAAACCTTAACAAAATGGGTGTTGTATAGCATAAAACATGATTAACTAAAAAAAGAAGTATTCGTCTTTCCAAAAATTGGCACATGTAGTATCGTTTCCCCGTTCTACATGTACTTCCATGTGATGATTTTAGGAGTTTTTTTTTACCAAAAAAAACAACAACAAATGTTGGATTATGAAAAAGTTGTTACTTTACATACCGGTATTTTAGTTATGCCCCCGTGAACCGAAATTTCTGGATATATAGTTTTTTACCTCTCCGCCGACTGTCTGTTTGTCTATATGTCCGCAAAAACTTGAACCTTGCCCATAAATCTTGCCTATATCTTTAGACTGGATGGGACTATGGCTTTCATATTTTAGGTGTATTTTTGAGACAAGACCTTTTTGTGTACAACCAATTTTGACCTTTTGACCTTGGAGTTTGACACACTTTTACACAAAAATTCCAAACTTTTACTTTGGCATTAACTTTTTGGACAGTATGTACTAGGACTTTAGATATCGAAGTAATGGCATGAGATACTAAGAGTTCATTTGTATTTGCAAAGTTAGTGTCTATAAAATCTCAAAAGAAAGGGGGTGTTACAGCAACCATTTGTCAGGTGTCTGTGGGCTAAAAGTGTTGAAAAGGAAAGTTTTTTTGAATTTATAGATATCTTTGAAGGTTGTACTATTATTCACTCAGGCGTAAATTTTTGCCATTTTCGGAACAAAACCTTTGAATGATAAAAAAACACCCAAAAATATAATCATAAATTTATGCTCCGCAATGAAGAAGGATACGGAGATCACGAACAGTATTCAATAATCAATATCAAAGTCCATAAAACAATACAAAATAGGAGCAGAGCAAACACGGACCTCCGAAACATCAGAGGTGGGATCGGGTGCCATTGAGGAGTGAGCATCCCCTGCTGACATGGCACACCCGCCGTGTGCTCCTTGTCATGATCGGGAAATAACGGAAAAATCCGTCGTCAATTCAGTGTATAAATAATGGACTAACAATAAGTATGTGAAACATCAGTCAGCATTTGACTCAATGATAAATTGTATTTGCTGACCTTCATTGTATCGACCATAGAACTCACGAAATGCTAACTTTAAACGAGACTGCTCATATTCTTGTTTCATCAACTTGTTTGTCCATAATTTAACTCGTTTTAGAAATTGTTTATACGTTGAGTATGCTCTTGTGCATCGAATCAACTGAAATATATAAATGCTCTTGTGTATCGAATCAATTGAGATATATAAACTCAATATGCAGGTGATGAAGGTATATTGCTGCATAAGTAAGGGAAGTTGACGATAGAAAAGTTAAAGTCATCACGTTTATCATATACTAGTAGCTTGGTTGTTAGATTACCATTAACGTCCTTTTCAAGTAAAATATCCAAATATGAAACAGATGTGTCAGAATATGTGGTATCTTTTATCTCAAGCTCACCATGATATATCGTATCGACGTAGGAATGGAAATTACCATTGTTAATTGACAATCGTCGATATATCTAAATGTGGAGTTGAAGGCCACAGCAAGTGTTTTCTTCTTTTCACGCATAAGATTTTGTACAAATTCTACTTCCTATGAATACAAAAATAGGTCTGCTAATAACGTAGCGCAATTGGTACTCATGGGAATTCCAATATATTGTTGGAAGACCTGGTCTCCAAAACCACAAAGATATTGTCAATCAGCATCTTTTTGATGTCAACTTCAGAGTACTTGTGTGTGCAATCAGAATGTGTTTTAACAAAATAATTTTGCAAATGACCAGGTAAGTAAATTTACGAGTTCCATTTTTATTGAAAAAGCAACTGTCAATGATATCAAAAAGCCTGGACTTTAATTTATCGTGGGGAATGGTTGTGTATAAAGTTGAAAAGTCGTAAGTTTTTAAGCTGTTGATTTTGGAAAAATCTTGTGATTTCAAATTGTCCAAAAGTTCTTTGGAATTTTTTAATATCCACATCTGATTCACACCACTTTTTGAATATATTGTTGCACAGTACTCTTGAAGTTTTTCATTGGGATTCTGCAAGCCAAAAATAAATCCATACCAGATACACTGATTGTGATGCTACTACTAAGAAATGCAATCAAATATATGTTGGAAAAGATTAAAGTACATAAAAAATTTCCCCCTACTTACATTTGAAAGTATGAAAAAATATCAGGAGACACAGATATAAGGTTTTATCGAATAAAAAAACTAGGGGGTCAGATTTCTATGAGGGTCATTTTTCAACGTGTGTGGAGTCATAGAATTACTGGTCTGGAATGTTTTTCTACAGTCGAAAAATGACCGTATTTGTCGTAGAATATTGACCCGGGGTCATTTTTCAACGTATAAAAATGAAACCCTGGTCAATATTCTACGGGGGTCACTTTTCGTCGTTACAACGGCTAAAAATGTTAGTAAAGAATAGAAATGGTGTAAAAATTAACAAATAATAAATATTTGATGGAGTTTTACCTTTGGTAGAATTCTTATTGTCAAGTCGTGGTTTTTGAAGGTACTGTGTGTCTTTTGGTTTTTCAATCCACCAGTCGAAATAATCTTCATCACTTTGACTAAATCCACACATGTTTCCCTCAAAATCACAGAAGGTTGGGATTCCTACATGAAAAATCAATTACGCTTCTTCGTCAGAAGAACAGAAGTGAATACATGTATAATCTTAATTTGTATGTCAAATTTGTTGTTTATTTGTACTTTTTTATTATTACATAGAGTAAGTAGTGATCGATTAATATTTTTAAAACAAATTGTCTCGAACTGCAATGATAATACAGGAAGCGAATTTTTCTTGAAAAAAAATCATCCACATATCCATGCTTTTGCTAGGTAAGGCAAAAAATAAACAATTACTTATTCTTGATGAACGGAAAGTTCTGACACAAACAGGGAACATGTCGGACCACACAGCAAACGCAGGTTGGTCTAAACAGGTCAGTGTGGCTGGATGTTTTGGGTTTTTAAATTGATAGCCATTATGGCATTGGTAGGTCACAGTATCTCCCACAAAGTGAGTGCTGTACGTAACAAAACAATGGGCTGTTGGTACTGGTTCAATGCAAGTCTTCTCTGGAAAATATAAATTGTTCACAATGAAAAATACATCATTTTATCGCGACAATGACACAAACACACATATATACAAAAAACAAGTAAGCTGCCTAAGTTGGTGATAAACTGAATGTTAAAATATCTAATTTTTCAGTTTTAAAAAATGTTTATTCCAAACGTGAGGAAAAACTAGAAACACACACACAAGGCAGCTTATACTAAAATAGTTCATATGATCAAGGTGGAGGTTTTTAGTATTTCATAAACTCAGTCTTACTTTGTCCACTATTGATTGTGTAGTACATGGTGAACCCCGCTCCGGTGATGGTCTCGTCGGATTGAAATTTAAGTTTGACTTTATTGGAGGATGAAATCATCGGGTACGGAGTGATGTTACCACAATGCGTCCCAATTAAGCTCGAACTATTTCCTTCATCGTATACCTGTGTAGATACATTATTTGTGTCTTTTGTGTACTAAACGATTATCAAAGACGTTGTGATAATTACTTTTAATGCAAGAAGTTTATGCCCTATCGAAATGTGCTTTTACTAAATGTATGGTGATAATTAGATAATTATAAATGAGTACAACTGAAAGTTTTTCTGTCAAATAAATGATTTGAATTTAAACATATTTTTAAGGGGATGTAAAGGATACAGAATAGTTACGCTTACTGTTCAAAAAATCTTTTCGAATTTTTAATATACTTATGTACGGCTTTAACAATATTGATATTAATAATATAATAAATGATCATATGTATGATTTTACTTGTCATCAATTCCAATCCTTACACACTTACCATAAGGGCGTCAAATTGACATCCTGCGCTTAATTCAATGTCCATCCTGGTAATAAGGAGAGAGATACTGAGGAGACTACGTGTCTCAATTTCATAGATACATTCCATGGAATTGTTGTAGTTGTTTAAATTAATGATTCCACCCTCTCCAGACTCGCTGATGTAGAACTTCTTCCCACACATTGGGTTTTCTAAAAGAAAAGTCAAAATATTTTTTTAAATACATACTACAAATAAAAAACATTGAAGTTAGTTGAATTCGGACTAGAAAGAAACTTTATGGAACATAGTAATAGGCATAGAGAAGTTGTTGGCATTAAGATAAACTGAGTTAGGAATCAACCAATGTACTGTGAAATAAATGCTGTTTCCAGGATTTAAAAATAAAAGAAAAATATTTCAGCCATGCACTTTCATGAAATACATCAATGTAATATAAAATCCCAATTAACAGAACAAAATGAGTGAACTAACCCACACACTCCTGTTTATTGCACTCCCTCTCTTCGTTGTCACTTCCCTGACACTGTGCACCATCACCCACTGGTGGAGGACTATTACAGAGTCTGTATCGGTACTGCTTCCCTCCCCCACAGCTATGATCACACTGCTGCCAAGCTCCCCAGGGACCCCATCCTCCATTCATATCTGGAAATAGGATTACTGGTATAAGGAAAATAATTGATTCGTATACATCTTTAGGCAATCATGAAAAAGATGAAGACTACGAATAATAATCCAGCTCTTAAATCCAGTAAAGAATTGTGAATATGGCAAAAGCGCAACCCATGGAAACACTAGATATAGACTCGGTACGTATAAGAGGAGTAAGCATCTCCAGTCAAGTCACAGCAGCCGTATACGCCCAGTATAACGTACGGGAAACCGATGTCAAATAGTAAAATATAAATGCAATGACCAAACAAGTTTATAAAACATGTCAGAAAAAACTACCTAACGATAGTTTGATTTACAAACAGGGTCATTACATGTACAACGACTGATAAATTTATGAAAAGCAGACTTGAAACGAAGTTGTGAAAATCCTTGTAACTTCTACTTATTTGTCTGTTATTGACTTATTTAATTGATTCAATGATTGTACTTTGTTAAACGTGCCATTCGAGAATTTTTTCACTCACATAGATACGTTTACCATTTACTGGCGAATGGCTTCAAAATTTGACTTTTATTTTGTACTCTGGAAAATTGAGCTGCGACGGATCTTTATCGTGTCAGCACGTACTGCGATGTGAGGCCTCGGTATTTAAGGTCTCAACCGAAGGACGCGCAATTTTCAATTCATGTTACCGAGCGCATGGCAAAGGAACAGTTGCTAACCCTAAGATTAGTCGCAGCCGAAATTCGAACTCGCGATCTACTAATCATTGGAGAGAGTTGATTTATTTGAGGGCATGGTCAGGATACATGGAATTCATAAGAATGAATTGACAAAAGTGCTCAATTCCAACTTATATCAACAGACTAATTAAGCAACATAGGGATAATATGATTTTGGTTTACAACCTCTACATATTCAAAAACTCTGTCTAGTTTTTGCAATTAAGCAAACCTACGTTTTTCATACGTATAGACACTGATGGCGTGCTCTCCTCCCATAGAAGAGATCCCACAATCGTTGGACAGACCTAACAAGGAAAATGTTCTAAAGGCATTGTCGTCTGTTAGACATTCGGTGTTGTTAAACATGGCAAACACGGAGAAACCATTGAACGCTGCAATATCAGCACATTTCCTCACGATCTCTAGTTGATCGAAAATTATCCCGCGGAAATTTCCAGCTGATGATATGGTCATATTGTTTACATCTATTTTCCAACATCCAACATAGTAAGCGCCTATCAAAATTATAAAACACATATGCATTTTTTGACAATATATATTTTTATCATTATTATATTTTTAAATAATGCTTCAAAGCAAAATCAGTGTACTTTGTGTTTTATACTGAGATAGTAATGTAAACTAGTTAAATTTATGTACGAGGGACGTTCAATAAATAATGTCATCGGGGCTCGGAAAGAAACAAAAAAAAAACGCCTTTCTATGATTTAGTCCTAATGATGTAACTTAAATATTCTCTTTTAATTAAAACACATGTCCGTAACATTTTTATTCAATTTCCAATTGTTTGTAGAACTCATTATTGAGTATGACCCTTTGTATACTGGAATATGGCAGATTCTATATGATTTGGTGTACATTGTACTTGTTTTTTTCTTTCTGATAGATGTTATTCTACGTTTGGGAAATGAAACAAGTCAGAGGTTGAAAGATCTGGCAAATTTTGTTGGTATGACAAAACGTTAACTTTCTGTTTATCCCCAAAACTCCTTTACTCTTCATGGCCTGTGGGTTTGGACGCTGTCATGAAGAAATCTCATGTAGTGAATTCCTGATTATGGTTCCTTTCTCTCATACACCTTTCAAGTTTTTGGCAAAACATTTGTTTTCTACACTCCTCCAGAAATTCAACTTCCTCCCCGAATATGAATTTGAACAAAAAGACCTCTAATATTCAAGAAAATAGCAAATAAAACTGTTTTTGTGCTCTTGCAATTCTTTGCTCTTCTTAGGCCTTTGCCGTTTTGTCAAGTACATCTTATTGTAAATTTGTTTTGAGGGTTTAAAGCAAAATGGATTCAAGTTTCATCATCTGTTTGAATTTCAGACAAACGTTGATAAGAACAATTTTTGATTTTTTAAAAATAATTGTTTTGATATTTCTACACGCTGTCGTTTTCATTCATTTTTCGTAATACATGTATATGGTGACCTTTGAGTATTAAACAATTTAACCATTAAATGTTTCTTTAAAACAGTGTGAAATACCCCCAAAATGACTTCTATCAATTTTGCTATCTGTCTTAAAGTAATGAAACAAAATCAGTGATAATTTGTTGAATTTTCGCAAATAAACATTGGTTGTTGTAAGTCCTTGTTGCCATGCAAGGACGGTACCCATTTTTGATGCCCCAATATAAATATATGAATATATATGAATATAATCTTGTTCATTGAAATCCACCTGTTCATGTGTATATAAAACAGACATTGGTTGCTATAAATTTCAAATAGTTCAATTAATATATTTTTGGGATATTAACAGGTTATCAGCTGCTTAAATGAAGCGTTTAATTTTACTCTAGTTTACTGATTCTTGACCATTCATTTTTAATGCAGTGTCTCGAATAGCCCTTGTGTTCCAGCTTCCCACAATGAAACTATGTGATGAAAATTAATCACGTAAACTGTTATCAATTCATTAAAGATTCAATAATGAGAGAAAGTCAACCTTAATGTCATATGATTTCTATGTTATATGTCATCGAGCTAATGATTTATTTATTGAACGTCCCTCGTATCATTGAAAAAACACAAACCGTTTCAATATTACATCTGAAAATATATACTTTAAAAATCGATATCAGAGGTTTTCATGTCTTAAATGTTTTAACACGTACGTCTACAAGTGGTTTGACAATTCTGAACCTCCCTCGAGCTGCCTGGACAGTCCCTGAGATCAGCACATTCTGGTCTGCAAAACCTCTGGCGCTGTTGCAGACAATTTAAATCACATCTTGACCATTTCGACCACGGCAGCCATCCGTTACTCTGACAGGAAGATGACTGAAGATTCATTAGACCACTTATAGGGTTTGAGGGACTTTGGGACGGTGTAGGATGCAATGTTGGATTTATTGGTGCAATATCACCTTAAAACAAAACAGTTATCGTAAAAATGCTAACCATTATTCTTTAACATTTGCCCAAAATGTGCTGATTCAGCAAAATTAGATTTTACTAAGACTTACCACATCTGTATAAAGTATTAACTTTATCGATGTCAAGTTGACTGAAGCCATGCCTCTGGCCTATTTCTGCATTAGTGTCCCTGATTGGTAATAATGTAGGGTTGCCATTTCTACTAAAGGCTGTCTTGGAGTAGTGCATAACACTGCCATAATCATATGTAATCCCTAAGGTATTTACCTCCAATGCACTTAATTTATCAAAGTTGGATATTTTGTCTACAATTAAGAAAAGTGATGCTATGAAAATGATTTATATTAAATTAGTGATGTGGAAATAATTTGATTTTTTAATTATAGCAAGTATTTTCAATACATTCTATTTGCATACAAAGCTGATATCTTATTTTACTGATATATTGAACATCGCACCTGAGAGTATATTTGATTTAATCACCCGAACCCACGAGTCTCTGTCTGGGCGACTTTGTTCGTGGAAGAAACCTACAGCATGCATTAACTCGTGGATGGCTGTGCCCTTCTTCAGACAATCTGACGCTAGTGAAACATTCTGTGGACCACCTTGTCTTCCAATGTTAGAGAAGCATCTAAAGCAAAGAAAGATTGAATAATATTTAGTTATAATTCTTGTTTATGTTTATATATTTTCAATTAAGACAGAAATTTACTTGAGAAAGATAAATTAAATAGCCTAAGAATTTCCTGAGGGATATCACAATAAACTTGGCACTTTACCTTGTAGCATTCTAAAGCCTTACAACATGCATTTTATTATTCCATGTATCACATATCTAGAAGATAATTCCAGATTTAATAGGCTCTTTATTTGTAAAACAAAATGTGTGTTACATGCTTATGAAACAATAATTCAGTTTCACATACCCACTTAATTGTTTGAATACAATATAGTCTTTCTGTGTTGTTAGCGGTATGAATCTAATACATGTCTTGTTATGGAAATCCTCTATTGCCTGCAAGACGTCTTGTCTGTCTTCTTGTTCTGCAAGTTTTATTTTTTTTTATCTTTAGTACATACTTATTTCAAATATCAATGAATGAAAATCACTAACGAAGTAAAACATGAAAATGTGTTAGAATACATAATGATTCCATCGATGCAGAATTACAGGACAATGAGCAAAAAATACATAATAATTGCACAAAATGTTAAAAATTTAATAATGTCAATATACGTAATTTTTCATTCATAACTTGAAATAAACGATGCCAGTTAAGATAAAGGTCAGAGAAAATGGTAACATTTTAAGCAATGCAGGTGTATTTTCATGATAAGTTGTCAAGGCTGATACAGGTTATTTGTTAATTTGGGAATTTATTCGCTTTTTTTCACAGAAACAGTTGGTTTTCTTTCTTTCTTTTTTTCATTTTTTCATTAGTTTTTCATATAAAGTCAAGTAAATGTCACAATTTTCACAACTCTCCGAAAACTAAATTAAAGTTAAGTTCAAGAATCATTAAAATTCACCAGAATTTTTTTTAAATTAAGTAATTAAAACGATGTATAGATGTAAATTATTGACTTACTGAATGTAGGATCAAATTCATAGGGAACTATTCTTGTGTTCCATAAAGCGCTGCTGTTTGTTATTGCTGCCCTGTACTGTAGAAACAATAAGCAAACTGTCGTCTTATCTTTTTTTTCCAATCAAATTTAGCATGTGAATCAATTGCAAAATTTTCTTATAGATTGTTCTCTCTATTAGATATTACTAGTACCATTTAAAGTGTTAAACTTTGTATCTGCTTGTCACAGTTTTGAATGTCTGTGTGTGTCTGTCATTTTTAGGAAAAAGATAACTATAGTAATTTTGTCCTCCATCCAACTATCAAGAAAGTATGATATACACTAGTATAGTACATGTATGAAACATGCATCAATTAGATGGTTTCATACTGATTCGATTAAGATAAAAAGATTGTTTTAGGCTATAGATAAAATGAATGTAAATACATTTTATAATCCCTGTACTAGTAAATAATAACATAAAATGTACTATATGATCAATTATTATGATATAAATCATAATCCATAGGTTTAAGTATAATAAACTTACAGAATGATGGTGTTGATGGTATCCTTTTATATCACCCTCAAAGAGATTCAAACCAGCTCCTGGAGATATACACAGTATAATTACTGGTTTGTTTGTAAGCTGGTATTATCTATCTTGGAAAAATCATCAGTTTTCTCATTTTTTATTCAATTTTATGAGGAGAAAAAACTTACCAGCATTTACATGATAGATGTAATCGTAAATAGTAGAATCAGAGCGACCATCTAGCCATTGTGATATAGCATGGAGTTTCTGAGCTGAAATTAAAAATGAGTGATTATGTCTGATTTTTAAATATATAAACCGGGGTCAGAGCCACTCATTGAATTTCACAGAACTTTTACAAATAGTGTTAAATTAAGAGGATGACATCCAAAAACAATAGAATGTTATCTCCTTATACATTTTATCGAAGTTCCAGAAAAGTCAGTAAAACTTTTTTAAAATTACTTATACAGCATGAAAAATGTCATTAAAAATCATCTTTTCGAGCCGAAAAGTATTTTAATTTAATTTAAACAATATTTTATTATGAATAAACATAATTGGATTGGACAGCAGGCACTGCCTATATAAGTCCTTTCCACAATAAAAGGTCAAAATCATACATGTACAAGTAAACATTATTAATATAACATTGAAAAATATAAATATATACATGCATATATTCAGTAGAAATGTATATGACAAGGCAAATTAAGGAGAACATAAAAAGAGAAATATATGAGCTGATAATATAATTTAAATTTATATTTTAACATATATGACTGACAATTATATTAATAATTGTATAAATTTAAAAAAAATGAATAAGAAAACATAAATAGGTTTTGGTTCTGTGATTTGACAATTGAAAAACAAAAGCAGATAGAATATCATGCAAATCGCTTTGTAGTTGCAATAAATTCTTGAACAAGTTTAAATATTGCAATATTTTGGTTGTATGTAAGATTATTGTCTCCATTTAGAATAAGTTGTAAACATAAAGGCATTGGTAATTGCAAAGTATTAAAGTTTTGTATGAGGTTCTGTCTTTGCATACAGTATTTTGGACAATTCATAAAATAGTGATATGATGTTTCTGAACTAAACCCGCACATGTCACAACTTTTATCTTCCTTTAAAAAATGATTAAATAAGTCAGCATTTAAATTACTAGCATTATTTCGCAACTGACAATGCAACATATTCATTTTACGACTTCCATAATTGTAATATTTCTTAGGTTTTATGCAGTATATATTCTTTATGGCAGTCTTGAATGATGTAAGTGAAGAAAGGTTTCGGATATTAAATGGTAAATCATTCCAAAGTCTTATAGTTGAAGGGAGGAAACTTTTCATAAATGAAGTTGTTTTGGCTTGTGGAATATGAAATGTAAGATTGTCCTGATTCCTTAAGGGATAAGAATTATCTGGAAGAATGCATTGTTGTAATAAATCTTGCAAATACTGGGGTGCTAATCCATACACTATTTTATAAAATAACACTAGTTTATGTATTTTTCTTCTTATTTCAAGAGTATCCCAGCCAAGCTCTTCATAAAGCTTTGATCTTGATGAATTGATTCTTAAACCGGTTATTATTCGTGCAGCTGCAACTTGAACATCTTCAAGTAATTTTGCATCTCTTTTAGTACAATTATCCCATACAATATCTGAATATTCAAGAACAGGACGAATAAAAGCAAAATATATTTTTATCAAAGCATCCCTCTTAAGTGTGTGTTTTAACATTCTTAAGATATTTAAGCGATTACATGCTTTAGCATGAATATCAAGTATGTGGGATCTCCAATTACCATCTTGTTGAAATCTTATTCCTAAATGAGTATGTGTTTCAACATTTTTAATAGTGGGCCCATCTTCACCAAACTTAATTAATTATAAAAAGTATTTTAAGGAAGTCTGATCCTCAGGTTTATAAAAATTAGCAGTTAAGTAATCCAAAAAAAAAAAATCATAAAAGTATCTCTGAATCCACAAAGTTTATCCACAGTATTTTTTTAAGTTAAAGATTAAAGTTAATCATATTATATAGGGAAAATTGTCCAATCTCCAATATTTTTGCAGAAAAAGCAAATTGGAATATCGGTAATGCATTCTAATTGCAAATTGATCAACAAATATATTTTAGGTTAAAAAAAAGATAGATATCCAGGCACTCGGGGAAATTGTCATGATTTTTATACTTATTTGGTATTTTTTGTCTTCTATTTCCGTCATGTATTCTATAATACATAGTGTAAAAAGTTTTTGCTATCATTGCAAAACACCACAAATCACTTCTTATTTTATATCATGCTAATAAGCATTGGTATCTAAGACTGGATTCAAGAAAATATTTTTCTAAAACTGTATTAAATATTTTTTCTTTTATAGGGTGCAAAAGTAAACTTTCATAAGACCTTTTCTAAGACTTCCAAAACCTTGAATCTTATAAGAGATGAATAAAATGAAAATTGTTGCATAAAAAAAATTAGATTTTCAAGCTTCATTTTGATGCATTTCAAATCAAAGATTAATTTTTGGAGTTATCCTTCCTGGCTGAGGATCGGATATCCTTAAATGTTGAATTGTGAAAAAATTAAATAGATTTAATATATGGTCAAGAAATTTGTTTATTGAATTTAAAGTTATGATTCGGTTTAAATCCCATTTTAAGCATTTGGAAAAAAGTTTTTCCACATTTAAACTAGGGGTTCGCTCTTTTTTTACTTTTCTGAAGGTTTAATTTTATATCTGGTTTTAATTCTTTTCTTTTTATGTATATAGGGTCATTTATTGTCTAATACACCATCAAGGGAATACCTGATGAAAGTAACCATACACACATATTCTAAATTGAAAGTCTGCAGTTGATTACATAATAAATGCTAAGATGGCAATTAAATGCTAAATAATTTAACTGATAAGTTCAAATTGTATTAAATCTGTACAACTTTCTATTTATGTTAACTATTGACGTCATACGTTGTCTTTGTATCTCACATATCTTTATTTCCATGATTAGTCTATAACTGACTTTGAACCCATTACTTCCACTGCCCTTCATTAAGATAAATTATCAGCAATTAATTGTAAGGAATTTCTAAATGATTTTGTCAAATGGCGATTAGGTAAATAGGATTGTTAGATAATCAAACACCCCCTGTATTTTGGTTTATCTGACTTTTTATTTCACTTTAATAAAACATCAGCTCTTTTCTCTTTAAATTTATTTTGTATATTTGATCAATTTCCCGTTCAAAGTCACAAAAAAATCATAAGTATGCACTATGTATTTCCTTTAAAATACGAATGAATAGGAAAATTAAACAAAACACGTATCTATTTTATAATCAAGTTCAATTTAAGAAAGAGTGAAATTGTTTTGTCCCAATTCTTAACGTGATAAATATTTGACGTACATGTCCAGTACTAGAATGTTATACATGTAATTTTAAGTACTGTGAAATCACAAATTTTCGTGGGGGTTTAATTTTCGTTGTTTTCGAGGTATGAAGAGACCCACGAATTCATGTCCATCACGAATGTAAAATGGTTACATACTTAACAACTCAACAATTCTTCATCCACGAATTTAAATCCTCACGAACCAAGAGTTTTTTCCCAAACCACGAAAATTTGACCCCACAAAAATATGTGATTTTACAGTAAATACCTGTAAACGTATTAACATTTACGAGGGCTGTTCAATAAATAATGTTATCGTGTTCGGAAAGAAACCAAAAAGTTTTGTCAATGACTTATTCTTAATGATTTCATTTGAATATTTTCTTTTAATTAAAACACATATCCATAAGAATTTTATCCAATTTCTGATTGATTTTAGAACACATTTTTGAGTATGGCCTTTCGTACACTGGAATATGGCAGGTCCTATGATTTCCTGGACTTGTTTCTTCTTTCTGAAAGATGTTTTTTTTAAGTTTGCAAAATGAATCAAGTCAAAGTGGGACCGATCTGGCAAATATTGTTGGCCTAACAAAACATTAACTTTCTTTTTATTCCTCAAACTCCTTTACTCTTCAAGGTGTGTTGGTTTGGACGCTGTCATGAAGAAATTTAATGTAGTTGATTCCTGATTTTTGCTCCTTTCTCTCGTTAACTTTTTTTTTTTTTTTTTTTTTTTTGCAAAAATTTTGCTTTCAAGACTCCTCCAGAAATTGAACTGCAACCCCGAATAAGAATTTGAACAACAAGACCACTAATATCTAAGAAAATAGCATATAAAACTGTCTTTGTGCTCTTGCAATTCTTTGCCTTTCTAAGACCTTTGCTGTTTTTGCCAGGTGCATCTTATTGCAAATTTGTTTTGATTTTTTAAAGCAATGGATTCAATTTTCATTATCTGTTTGAATTTTAGACAAACGTGGATAACTACATTTTTTATCATTTTAAATATTTGTTTAGATTTTCTTACACGGTGCCTCATTTTTCAAAACATAGGTTGACCATTGAGTACTTAGCTTTTTTCACTGTCAAATGTTTCGTTAAAACAGTGTGAACCACCCCAAAATGATGTCGATCGAATTTGCTATGTCTCTTAAAGTCAATCAAACATCATCAGTGATAATTTGTTGAATATTTAGGCAAACAATACATTGGTTGTTATAAGTCCTTGTCGCCAAGGACGATACCCATTTTCGGTACCCATTATTTCATATGTGTTCATTGAACTCCATCTGCTCATGTGTCTTTAAAACAGACATTGGTTGCTGTAAATTTCCCATATTTCAGTAAATATTTCTTTGGAATTCTTAACAAGTTTTACAGCAGCTTTAATGAAGTGTTTAATTTCACTCTAGTTTACGGATTTTGCACCATTGATATTTAATGCAGTGTCTCGAATAGCCCTTATTTTCCAGCTATCTTTTTAAAAGGTGGGAAAAGGCGCGGTACAATGTAATTGTTTATCTACGTAATCATTTTCTAGAACGTAGAAAAAATTGCACAAAGGAAATATTTAATAAAGCGATGTGTATATAAAGAAAAATAAATTTTAAATTTTAATAAGAAATTTTAAAATTTCTAACCAAGAGAAAAGAATCACATAACAACAAAATAATATCTTACGAATTTGGAGAGTCAAAACATATCTTTCAAATTAATAAAATAAGTGATGCATAAGTATTTTATTAGTTTTTGATTTCATTTTTAAATATGTTTTTCGAAGTCTCCATGTTTTTTTTATCACATCAATATCCAAATTAAATTGATATATTAGTTCTATAATTTTAAAATAAATTCATACCTATGTGATATCTATGATGATGAGTTTGATGAAACTAAAATATAAAGAAATGCTTTTATAGATTACACAAATACACAATTTAATCAAGATAATATCGCATTCTACAGCTAAGTTTTAAAGAATTTATTTTTATTTTTCATGAAGAATTTTGAATAGATTTCAAGTACTTACCTTAGTTGAGATTCCTTGAACAAGAATAAATAACATAAAATATAAAAACATCGTTGAGTAAAATATTTATAACATAAAATGGAGAGTAATTGTTATCATGGCTGATGAAGTGTCATATTGTGAAAAATTCGATACGTATAAGGTGGAATGTTTATATGTACAGTGTGACGAGGTTCCATGTACGCCTTCTGTTTATAGAAAGTTTGGGGAGGGGTTTATCTTAAATCTCACAGCCAAGTCAATCTGGAACTATTAGAATTATCTCCTCCGCTGCCAAAAGGACAAACGATAAAATGAACTTTAAATGGATATGAAGGATTAGAAACTCCGAGTAGATAATAATAATAAAAATACCAAACATGATTTTAGAATCAAGGACTGCGGATTAGATTATTTTTTACACTTTTTCAATAAAAAAATTCTACTTTTGAATTATAAAAGTGGATTTAAATTTTATTTTTAACAATAAAAGAATTCACCAAAGTATTTATAAAAGTTTCCGCAAACTGAATTTTACTTAATAAATATGCGAATGCTCTTTCATCAAATTTTCAAATGGAAATATTACCATTGGGGAATAGTTTCTGTAATGGGTTTGATACAAGGGCCATTTTATTCAAAGTCTGTGGATAAGTGTATTATAATCTTTTTGTTGAAATACATGTAAGCAAGTTGCCATCAGAATCAGAGTATAAGGACAAGAAAATTGATACAGTCTATGCGTCATATTGCAAACTTACCCATGTAAGGCAACACAATTTTACAAGACTCATTTTCTAATCAAAGTTCAAAAATGTGTGTAGGATATTTATATTTCATTTTAATCATTTATTTTTATTTCACCCTTCTATTGAAAATCGGTAACTTAATTTATATTTGCGTTTAAAGAACATAAAACTAATTATCCAGCGATTTGATCTATACTAAACAAACCTTCATCTGGAACAATCAGTGTATTTTATCTGCAAATTTGTACATAAATGAAATATATGGAGATAAGAAACAGTATTTAAAGCTCAGATGCCTACCAAAACAAAACCGGACCAAAACAAACACAGACCTCCAAAAAAATCAGAGGCTGGATCAGGTGCCTAACCAATACAAAACAGAGCAAAAACACGCACCCTTAATTCCACCGAAGGTTGAAGTAAACATCCCCTGGCGACCAGTTACACGAGTGCAATCCCCTGAATTGTCCAGGTATATGTATGAAGTAATCCATGATCAAAACTAGCATAAAACAACCGCCTAACAATTGTTATACAACATATCAGTCAAATTACGCCCAAAGATATGTTGCATTTCCAAATTATGTCACATTTCTTACTACATGTATAGAATTTTTTTATTAATATTTATTTATACATTTATAAAAAATTTTATTCACTACGTGAATGGGATTGGGCAAACTTCTGGTTTAAATCGAGATTTTATATCGCCTTGTATCATCAAAATTTTTGTCAGTAGCCTGTCTCGGTTAAAACTAAACTTAAATAAACATTTTTTGCGTACCATATCAGTTGGTGTCATTAACACCATGTACTGGATTTTACACATAAATCGGGAAGGTAATGATTAGGAAGATGAACTTGTCCTGTTTGTATTACAATTAAGTTGATTGCTGGCTATAAACAACAACAGTCAATAAAACAACCAACATGAAACAAATGTGAATGACTCTGTGGTGTCTTTTATCTCAAGTTCTCTTAAATATACAGCTCCATGAACTTTTTAAGCTTTCATTGTTTTTCGCATAAATTGAGGCCGCATTCATCTTGTAATAAAATTGAACTTCTTTTATGTTTATTGAAAAAGCAGTTCTATGTTATATGAAAAAAGACAATTTATATTGGGGAATGGTTAAATAAAGTGTTGAAAAGTTTTATGCTTAGATGTTACTGATTTCAATATTAATTATAACAAAATCTTATGATAATAATAAAGTAATAATGATAACATACTTAGTATGAGTTTCAATTCTTAAACAAATTAAGTATCCTCTACGTTAATGTTAAAATTATGTCCACGCAATTCCCGGAGAAATGATGGGGATGAATTATTTTCCACAAAGATAAAGATGACATGCCTCGTCATGCATAGTTCTGAGTTGTAACTTTTTACACACAGCACCCGTGATTGTTAAGAAAACCGCCGGAAAAAGGTCCACCCAATGGTCATATGATTCATCCTGTTTGGCGCCCTAATATAGTCATAACGGGAGATCAATCCACGGAATCTCTATCGGGACGGTCACGTTGTTTGAGGAAGGCAATGATAAGGTTTAAATAGAACAACCCTTCGATAAACTAATGATGAGAAATAACACAATATTATCGCCCTTTGAAATGGGCAGAAAAACGAGTTATGTCTCCGCCGGAATTCACATCAAAATTCTTAAACTTGTATTGTGATACAGTTTCTTATTTACGTGTATACACCTAGTGTTTTATGATGAATGGTTTTTAAAAGCACAGACATAACCCACGCCTTATTTGACTAAAATGTATTGTGCATTAATCCTTCCTATTTTATCTTATTAAAACACGAAAGTTAACATGTAGGCCAAGGGATCGTTTTATTTTAGTCTGGAAAATGCAATAGATTATGCCGGTAGAAATATGATTATAGGGATTGTCTAGATGGCATAATTTTGCAAAGAATGCTGTCTCCGGGGGGTACTGTTTTTTCCAGACTCCTTGGATCAAGATGGTATTTCTCTTGCTCATTATCTATATGCATTTACCTATGCTGCAATATTATCATAATGATCGGCGCATACATTGTGATATATCTAATTTATTATTAAATGGCCATGACAAGCACGCCAAAACAAATAAAGTCTTGTTTTTATTGACTGTATTTTCAGACTTCTTAAACCTTTTACTGTTGTTAATCTGATCAAGTGTGTTTCTGTTATTGTCTTAGTCCAATGTCACGAAATAACCTTCATATTATGATGATACTTCTTCATTGTATTTTGTTACTGTGACATAATATGCTGATACTTTTTTCATTATACAATGATACTTTGACGTTACGTGCAGATATTATTGTATTATATACAGGTTTTTTACATATATTTTTTCTATTTTGATAGATACATGTTGTCTTTTTAAGCTGATACTACTCCATTACTTTATAATGCCACGAGTTCATGTCACTTTCTGTTGTAATTCTTTAGTTCACATGGGTCATTCAGGGTACCCATTACTATCTGTCGGCCGCTATCTTTTGAATATTTTTCAACCTTTTTTCTGTTATCCTAAAACCAGTTTTAGTCATATTTTGTCTTTAGACTTATAGAAAATGGGGAAAAGGGAATAAAACTGTTATTTTGTGGTCTCTGTCCAACTGTGGTTTGTGAGGTGAGGCCAAATCTTTTAAAACTATAGTAATATTAGCGCTCAAAAATAATATTTCTTTATACCTGAGAACGAGTTGTCAAATGTTGATATGATACATAGCAGGTTCTAGTAAATGTTCAACCAAGCCTCTTTCTTTACTCCTCAGCAAGATATTAATAGTATAGTGAAGGGTAAACTTCAAGAATACTGTGCAACAATATATTCGAGAAGTGGTGTAAATTAGATGAGGATACTAAAAAAAAACTTTTGGAAACCTGCATACGGGATTTATAGATCTATATCTCAATTGATTCGATACGCAAGAGCATGCACTACGTATGAACGATTTTTTAAACGAGGTAATTACTAGTATAAGTTATTGACAAACAAGTTAATGAAACAAGAATATCAGCAGTTTTGTTTAAAGTTCTATGGTCGATGCAATGACCTTGTCAGCAAATACAATTTAACATTGAGTCAAATGCTGAATGACGTTTTCAACTAATTGTTAAACCTTTATTTACACCCTTAATTGACAACGGATTTTTGCGTTATTTCCCGATCATGACAAGGAACACAGCGGGTGTGACCGGTCGGCAGGGGCTGCTCACTCCTCCATTGTACCTGATCCTAACTTTGAGGTTTTGAAGGTCTGTGTTTGCTCAGCTCCTATTTTGTATTGTTTTATGGACTTTTGAGCTTGAATGCTGTTCGTTATCTCTATATATTTCATTATATCATAAACATTGAGACTCCTACTTAAATTGTGAAATTTATGGTCAATGATTGAAGAATTCTGGTGTTAGGATGTATTAGTCATGCACGTGTATTATGAAAATAAATGTTCTTTTATAATCTTATCTTTGAGAAGAATTTTGGATTAGAAAACTTAAGGGACAGCCTTTCCCTGTAGATGCAACGAGAATGTCGGAAGTGTTGGAAATCTTTCCAGTCCACAGTATAACAATGTAAATGAGATGGGACTTTTTAACCATACACTGTACACATAGACGTAAGCGTAGTCAAGGGCATCTTTCTTACAGTAAACCGTTAATATACGATGTCTCTTTTGATTCATTGCGACCTTATGTAAATCAACAGTTGGGTCTACATCATATTCGTATCAAACTTTACTCTGTCCCTTTGAAACTTTTAAATAGTCTTCTTGAAAAGGTCCAGGAAAGCCCATTTTTTTATTCCTCGATAACAGAATATAGGTTCGAATCTGTGATTATGGATATTGCAAATCATAGGCTTTTAAACCCCTATGTTTCACGGAAGAAAATGCAGCTAACGCGATCTGTCTTTTCCTTATACTTCAATATACCAATAAAGGAATTGACGCGGTTAATATAAGTAATATTCTTAATCACAAATGGGTCCAATCTTGTATTCCACTATATTTCAAATTAAAGACTACACCTTGTATTTCCTACAAATATACATCGACTATTGCTTCCAAACTTTTCAATTACAAAAAAAAAACTTTGCATGGCCTGGATATTGAGTATGTGAAACATACTTACATTATAGTAATCCTCCATCATGTTCATGTTCTTCTTCGCCCTATAACTATAGTCCTGTTGGACACGTCATTACAGGTGACGTAAATAAAGTTAACAATGAGGACCTTAAATTACTCATTTTGAAAAGTCCTAAATATAGGGAACCGCGATCCTTCAACTGGAGTCTGAATTTCATAAATATTATGGATTCTATTGAAGATTACGCCAGACAATGGGCAAGATATAAAAAAGAAGACGTTGACACTTTCTCTGAATGGATTAAATGTATCCATGTTAAAATCACGTATTAAAAGATTGAGGGGCAATATGAAAACCATCTATCATTCTGTCTTCAATAATCCAGAAGTGAAAAAAGAATTAAATAGATTACATGATCAGTACGTTCTGGTCCCTGCCGACAAAGCACGTAATAACATTGTCTTCGTTTGTAAGGCTCATTACATAAATTGTATTTTAGAAGAACATGGATTTAATTCTAAAAGTGGTAATCCAACTTTTATTCATAGTTTCCTTTCTAAGGAAGAAATTCTTCATAATCATATGTGACTTTTGATTATTTTGAATACTTAGTATTCCAAAGAAGTGGTGTAAATTAGATGTGGATACTTAAAAATTCCAAGGAACTTTTGGACAATTTGAAATCACAAAATTTCTTCAAAATCAACAGCTTAAAAACTTACGACGTTTCAACTTTATACACAACCATTCCCCTCGATAAAGTCCGGCCTTTTTGATATCACTGACAGCTGCTTTTTCAATAAAAATGGAACTCGTAAATTTACTTACCTTGTCATTGGTCACTTGCATGATTATATTGATATAGTGAAAATGCATGAATTCTTTGAAATTCTTTTCCTTTACTCCTGGGTAATATGCCAATGATCTAAGTACATATTTATAATGAAGAAAGGTCCCTCTTCCAACACGGTTAATTTCAGGGCCTCTGGGTCAGGGATACTGGGGATTACATATTATTCGAATGAATTGAATACATAATGATGATGAGCAAGGGTGTCTCTTCCAAAATTGTGAACTTCATGGCCAGTAGTTTTAAACCCAAATCATATTCAATTGTTAGAGGTTGTTGCATGATACTCAGGTGAACCATAAGGGCCATAGGCTTTTTGTTAATCTATAGGTTTAATTGTCATGTAGACTTGTTAGTAAGAAATAAATATTGAGCAAGAATGCTGTTTCCAGAAAATACTGAAACTATTCGGCTTATGTTGTTTTTTTTCAAAGTAAATATTTATTTAAAATAAAATATTTGTAGTATAAAATGATTTTTTTTCAAATGACAATCCTTGTTTCTTACCTATTTAGTCGCCGTGATTAGAGCGTCTGCGATGGAGAGCCACAAATTTTGTCCTATGCACAGCACTCGGGGCCATTGAGCTGTGAGGGACCTTTTTTGTGCCAGCGCCTACTGCGACACGCAACTCCGGTCTAATCCAAAGGACCTGTCTCCACGTCCTACAGTGGGATTCGAACCCGCGACGTTTACAAGGATCAACTCCTTACTTCGCGACTCTAGAGCAGACGCTCTAAATAATGCACCCGTCTGCTATGGAGTCGCGGAGTAAGGAGATGAACCTTAAGTCGCGGGTTCGAACCCCACTGTGGGATGTGGAGACAGGTCCTTCGGATGAAACTTTTAAATCGAGGTCCCGTGTCGCCGCAGCAGCTGATGGCACGAAAAAGATCTATTACTGCTCATTGGCCTTGAGTGCCGAGTATTAATTTAAATTATGATTAGGACATTTGCAGATCTCCATCGGCAAGTGGTTGCGTCCCGATAATATGAGTAAGAAATTCTCGAGAGGGACCTTAAACAACAAACTTATTTTATATGCAGTTTTCATGAATTACTGTTTTCTTTGTATATACTTCCGGTTGATTGCTAATTCTATCATATATGTTAAATATATATGTTATCCACGTAAGGCAGTTAAATTGAAGCATCAGACTGAACTGAGTAAAACATATATTTTAGTGGTGAATTTAGACAAACTCGAGATATCCCTGTGTATGAAAACATTTTTTTAAACTAGGCTAAGTGGACAAGTTACTTGACAGTATTTTTTCTTGTCTTTGACATTCGCACCTGTGTAGATTCAGAGTCTAATCATATTTTTTTTACTCAGCTGAACTCACAATCCGGAGAACAAGTCGCTACCATGTTAACTTTTAGAATGCATCAACGTGATTGAAACGTTTTCAACTTCAAAGCGCACCAGTGACGTCGATGTGAGTTGACTGAAAAGCAAAACAACATAGAGGAATAGTATTTGTACTGATCAGACGTAAAAGGTATGAACGAATGGCCTTAGAAAAGAAAGACCCACTTAGCGTTATTCCTGCAAGTTCAATTACTGTTAAACAGAGGAAGAAACCACAGAAAATATTGGACGAAGACACATACACAAAGGTATTTACTTTTTGTGTGTGTGTAGTAGCAATACTTATGAAAGAATTAAATTACAGGAGATAAAAAACAGGGGGAAATTATTTAATTAGTATCAAAAATGTTTCTGGTTATAGATATAATCACGGTTCATTGTTCAGTTTGTAGTTTTTGTTTTCTTTATAGTCCTACATCTTGTAGTACAAGGTCTCTGTCAGATAGTAAATTTTACTCTAGAATTTTACTGACTAACTGTTTTAATAACTCGTTCAGTTAATTGCATTTTGTTAGACTGTCAGTCAGTGTCAGATGGTGTGACTGCTAAAGAGCACACATATCTTGTTAATTATACTAAGCTGTTATAATGTAGCCCTCTCCGATTTTTAATCCGATAGATATACAACAATTCCCATGGCATCTGATGATCTCAATGATGCAAATATATTTTTTCTGAACATGGTCGACTGCAGTCACCTGCAGTAATGTGTACAAATGCCTACTAATACATCTGTTGAAAATGATATATTTAAAAACAGCATATATAGACAAAAGGGGGTGTCCAGTCAAGTCGTACACAAACCGAGTCGTACACAAACCAGGTCGTACACAAAAAGTCAACTCGTACACAAAAAAAGGTCAACTCGTACACAAACTAGAAGTCAACTCGTACACAACATTTATATACAATTGTTATGAATTAATCCTACACGAATAATGTTTAATCTATAAAAAAAAATAATAAAAGCGACTAAAGAGAAGTATTACTTTTCTTCTTTAATTTTTTTTTGATAAATACTAAATTGATTCAACTTGTTTGGGTTTTATTTAAAACTGTTAGGAATTAGTTCTATGTGAATAATGTATAATCCAGAAAAAAATCAGAATATTAAAGAATTTTGTTATAATTATTTATTTATTTTTTAGATTTTTTTTTCAAAAAGACGTTAGTGGCTTGACTTAGATTTTTTTTTCAAAAATACGTAAGTGGTTTGACATTTTAAATCAACCCGATTCAACCGTGGCTTCTCTTATTAGGTGTTCATACAATTATTGTTAAACCAACACAAGCGCGGTGATTTCTTGAATCTGTTGGATCTGCGGCAAACACTAATGACGAAATGCTCCTAATTTGGTTCAAAGAGTCTTTCTTCATTTCTTAAGAGATTACGAGAGACATGTTTATCCTGCCGTATAACTGTCTTTTTAATTAGAAAAAAAAAAAAAAATTGATTTTTTTTTTTTGAAATTGTTTGCAATGATACGATATACCATTAATATCTAACGATGTATTTTGATCGCATTTACTATCTAACCTAAATTATGTATATAACGATATTCCTTATGTTGCCATAAAAACTTTCCTATCTAAAGTATATCACGCTTTATTTATATCCACAAATAATCCTTACATTTATAAAAAGAAAAATAATTTTTAAATGTAAAATTTACATATCTTGTTGCGATGATGTTTAATAATTAGAAATCAAATTTAGTTGTCTCTAAAGATATAAAATATATTTACAATTAAATCCACAGAATAAAAAAAACCCAAAACCGGACTTCTCAGTTATATCAGGGACTTAGATCTATATAGTATATGAAATCCCTGGTTATGTATTAGATATATATATATATATATCTAAATAACAAAAGTGTGTATAGGAGATGACGCCTCAGATTTAATTATGCCGGGAAAATCTTATTAAAAAAACAAAACAAAACAGAAACAATCTGCGCAATCAGAGGCATAAAGTTGATTAAGAATTTAAAATGCACAAGAAAAACCTTTGTGTACGAGTTGACTCCTCAATTTTTATAAAGCTGGGGAGAACTATACCTTAAATCACGTAGGATAACCTATGTACGAATGGCAATAGTTTGTGTACGAGTTGACTTCTGATTTGTGTGTACGAGTTGACTTTTTGTGTACGACTCGGTTTGTGTACGACTCGGTTTGTGTACGAGTTGACTGTAAATCACAAAAGGGTACATTATTGATAGCATGTAGTGCATATTAGAATACAAAAATAACAAAAGGGTGACTTGATCCTAGATTTACAATGAAAAAAAAATTGTTAGGGGGGAGGGGGATGTTCCACACCCTAAGTGACTGTCTCACCCCTGACTGTCATTATAATTTTTTTTCTGATTTTCAGGATGTTGAACACATAATAGAAGAAGACTTTTTTCCTGATCTGCCTGACCTAAAATCCAAAGCAGAATACTTTGAAGCTCTAGAAAAAAATGACCTCGTAAAATTACGGAAGTTTCAGCTGAAGTTTACTGGTGGAAGGCCCACCACAAACCGGACAGATTGTAAGTTAAAGAACAAAATTTCATTGATAGATTTTGATGATACTGAAAATAAAGAAAATATTACATATCCTTCTTTTTCTTTATCAATAAAATTTGCCATTTAGTTAAGAATGAACCTACTTTCATGATATACTAAATTGTAGGTAATAAGAGTACATTTTCATTAATATATTTTGATATAAATAGTACCCAAAAGAAATGATGCATGTCCTTGTTTTTGCTTTTCTTGTAAGTAAATAAAATTTGCAAATAAGTTGGAAATAATATCCCTTTTATGCTAAATTGTCAATATATATGTATGTTTATGCCATTACATTTGATTTTTTACAGGTAATTCACCTGCAACATTTGAAACCCCGGATATTAGACAAAACGATGGACCAACATCAGAAAAAATAGATGAAGAGAAAAATAAAGAGGAGAAAGATGAAACAAGCACCAAAAGTATGTATTGATTATTTTTTTTAATTGTTATTTTCTAAAAGGAAAAAGAAACCTAGGGTAACATAATATGCGATTTTTTGATGGCATAAATGAATGACCAAAAATTCCAAAAACTGGTCAGATGAGAATATTGGTAAATGTGCATTAAATTCAGTTTTCAGAATTACTTATTAACCTTGAAATATATGATGTCACATAGGGAAAGTGCTAAAAAGCCAAAAACATCTGCAACTTGATGACAAATTTTTACTGTATTTGACTACTAATTTTAAAATGAACAATGTAATGAAAGGGCATTACAAATTGTACTGAATTAATTTTGAACTCAAAATATTTTTTTTAACAGAACAACCAAAATTATCTTTGGATTCGTACATGTCAAAAAACACAAGTGAAGACAATGCATCATTTGCTGAGATTTTAGAAGAAACACAAAAACAACACAAAGAAAAACATGCCTGGCTGTTTGAGAATGAAAGTAGTAGAAAACAAGTAAGATACAATGATGTACATGTAGTACATTTATCTTGATATTTGATTATGTTCTAGCATTTCGAACTTGTTCATAGGATTTTATCTTAATAATTACTGACATAGAAAATTGCATGATTAACAAATTGAAATTAAAAAAAAGTACAGATTAGTTTTTATGATATCATTAAATGAAAGTAATCAACAATGTTAACTTTAAGAAATAGATTTCACACTGTGATGCATTTTATATACATGTACTTCCTGAAAAATGATGCTGTCAATTATGATATGTCATTGAAAATTGTTTGTATTTGGTAAATTTTTTTCAAATGAACTTAGACTTAATTTGCATGAAAGATAAACATTTTTAGGATTAAATTTTTTTATTGGCTTAAAAACAGGAAGAAGAAAATAGACTTGCACTGCCAAGCATAGAACAGCAGGCAGCCATAGAAGCTCCTCAGGCTGGTGTAGACACGTGGAAATACCAGGCCAGGAACAATCTGATGTATGTTCCTGATGGTAAGTCTGGGTGTGATTTCTGGTCATATGTTTGGGACTGGGGGTATTGGAATATGGAATCTTTCAGACATCCATGTTTCAAAACATTCATATATGATATACGTTTGATGAAATTTTGTTCAAATGTGATATGTGATACATATACCAATAAGTCCTAGTAAGTTTATTGTCCCAGGTACACCTGAACACTTGAATGACTCTAAGATAAAAGTCAAAGGCATACATATGGATATAAGTAATTTGTTGAAATATTTTATACACAAATATTCAGGTTATATTGAAAAATGCCATTTCTTCTTTTAGGTGCAGACTTCAGTGCACAAGAAATCATAGATGCTCAGAAGCAAAAACCCAGAAAAATAGTTCACGAGAACACACGCTTTACACAGTGTCCCTGGAACAAGAATAAAAATCAGGCTCTGATAAAAGATGCTGCCACAGCAAGGGCCATTATCAATCAGGGGAAGATAGGACACGATGGCAAGGAGATACTTCCGGCCGAGTCCCCACGGGTCAATGGCTATGGATTTGTAGCTACTCCCTCCCCAGCTCCAGGAGTTGATGAGTCTCCTCTGATGACATGGGGAGAAATTGAAAGTACACCATTCAGACTGGAAGGAGGGGAAACTCCAATGATTGGATCTGGACCAGCATTCAAAGTAAGTGTCTTTTTTTAAATATCAGTATGACTAAATGATATTCTGCATCTTGTTTAATAAGATGTATTACTAATAGGACTATTTCCAGCTTAGTTTGGACTTTCAGTAAGGCGTGGCATTCTTGGCGTTACATGTTTTAAGTTACTGCCCATCAAATGGCGAATAGATTCTCATTGGTTAAGAAATTAATAACATCAGGAACTTTAAATTGTTGTTGACAAGGATGAGACTACTTAAGTTCCACCTCTTTGCAGGATGAAACAATGTAATTGGTTGTTCAATACACTAATTGGCATTTGCCCAAATTTCTATTCCATGTTATGTATATTTCAACAGTGAAGGAAAGCTGTGTAAATTTCAGAAGCTAATTATGTAACGTCGAGAATGCCTCGCCTTACTGAAAGTCCAAAACTAAGCTGGAAATGGTCATGAACCAGTATTCATCATGAAAAAAAGTATTACATATATCCCTGATATTCATTTTGAACTTTTAGTTATGAGGATTTGTTTTCGATTAGATTCCAGAAATTCCCAAAAGGGATCAGTTAGCAATGGATTTAGCAGAAAAAGCCAGCAAATCTCATCGAGACAAGAAGGAAAAGGCTCTCCGCAGTGTTCAGGCAAGATTAGCATCGTAAGTGTTCATTTTTGAATGATGATGGTAATTAATTTCTTGCACTTCACTATATAGCAGGTTTTACTTTATAAATTAACAAAAAAATTATGTATCTTGAAAACATTCAGATCATCCATCTGTTAACTTGTACACATCTAATCTTTTTCAGACCCTTTTCCCCCAAGTTTGGGCGTAGTACATCAGACAGGATAAGCTCCATGTCACCAGCTGCTCAGAAACTAGCTCACTCACGACTCGGAATCCGGTCCAATACAGATAAAGCCCTCCGTGCCAGTTACACCCCCTCTCCTTCCAACAGACTTCCTGGGAGTAAGACACCTATCAGTCTTACCCCCAGTCGGACCCCTAAAAATAGCACCCCGTCAGCAGTGCGGACACCGGGCAGTAAGAGAGAGGGTGGGGATGTGCAGTCCCTCACAGACAATCTATTACAGCTCCCCAAAAGACCCAAGGCTGCTGATTTCTTTTGATATATGGTGATTGAATCACAGGATATTGTTTCATGAGGAAAATTTTCAGTGAAATTGTGGTTAAGAGAGCAATGCAAAATATTGTGTTCAGTGTGCTTGAGAATGATATTTTGCAAATCATTCTGTACTGTCCTTTTCAGTGTAAAGCAAAAAGCAGATATCACTTACATTTTATGAAATGAAAGTTACATTTTTTTTTAAAAGAGGAAAGTCAAAGACTTTTGTTTTTTGTCCAATTGACAGTATACAAAAATACGTGTGATACATCATAATAAAGTAAGAAAATATGTGGTTTTAAGGCGAATTTTAATGCCTTTAAATAAATGTATAAAATAAAAAAAAAAATTAGAAAAATCACTTGAATGTTTTGTGTGAACTTGATAGGGACACATTAATTTAAGTATACAAAGAAGCCAGAAACTTGAATTTTAAGCAATCCCAAGAGTCTCTTCCTGTAATTCCCAATCTGAATCCAGGCATCTCAAAAAAATCAATTGCAAGACATTTAACTTGCAAACTTAAAATTATGTAATGTTGTCATCTTCAGTGCATTCATATCACAGAATATCAAATTTATATATATTGAATAATTTTCCTATTTCTTGCTTGTTTCAGTGTACTGAACATTAATGAGTTAATAAAATATGCCTTAAATGTACCTATATTTTTTCTGCAATGATAGGGTAGTTGTGTTTTTTCATGAAATATGTGTCTGCAGGTTTTTTGCCTTCGGGTGGAAAAACATTGATTAAATATTAAAAATTTATTTTATTTGAAAATTATCTCTCTTGTGCAAACTTAAGGTAATCCAAGTTTGATGCTTGTGAATACCTCTGACAGTTTTTTTCACTGTATAAATGGCATTCTGCCAAGGATAATAGCCCTTTGATTTATATTGTGTTCATATCTCATCAACCCCCACCCTGAAGAAAAAATCAAATAAATGCTAACTTGCATTCAGTATTGTTTAATAAAATGTTTTATTTTAAGTTAATTTTTAAATAAATTAGCTAATTAGAACAAGGCCTCATGCACTTAAAATTATGTCATTCCTGACATGGCATGATAAAGTTTGAATGCTGAAGTCTGAATTACTCGGTGATCTTTAGCTCTGTTTCCAGGCTCTCATCAGGGAGTTGGTTGACTTGGTTTTCCAATGCCAGATTTTCTTTATCAGATGAAGCACTATCACGGAATTTCTCAGTATCTGTATTATTCATGTCCCCGTTCTGTATTGTGTCTTGGTTTTTACTTTTGCTTGGGTGATCCTCACCATTTGTATCCATTTTCATATTTTTGTCCGATTTTACGTTTTTGTTCTTCCGTTCCGGCTTGATTATGGGCGGATTAGTCTCGGTTTCTTTGTTTTCTTCATGATCACTACTTTTCTCTCCCTCTTTCTTTAGAAAATCCTTATCGCAGAATGCACCCTCCCCGCGGTGTGTCACAAAGGGATCAGTTTTGGGGAGAACTGGACGAGCAAGACCTATGGTTGGAGTCTTCCATAGCTTCATTTTGGCTTCAGCAATTGTACGGTCCTTCTCTGCTTTCTCTAGCTTACTTGTTGCTTCCTGTATAGAAATAAAATTTCATATAAACAGGCTTATTTTGGCACAAATCAATGAAAATCAACAACTTTATTTTTTCTTCATTCTTTAGACATTTTGTCTCTCTATGTAAACGGAACTCTGACATTGTATGCTATATTCAATAACAGATTTGCTAAAGAACCCTGCGCACCTGCAGATTAGCATTGGCAGCCTCTCTTTCAATCTCCAGCTGATGTAACCTTTCCTGGGCCTCTCTGAGGTTCTGCTCCTGTTTCTCCTTGAGCCCCTCCAGCCCCTCCCGCTCCTGTCGTTCTTGGCGGAGTAATTCCTCCTGCTCCTGTCGCAGTCTCTCTAGCTCTGCTCGCTTCTGGGACTCCTCCTCTAACAGACTGTCAAATACATTCGCAACTTGTTTAATTATAGGCCTAAAGATTTTTTAACCTTAAAAAATCATTTGTATATTTAAGCAATTGCATCACATTAATCAAAACGTTCATTAATTTGTATTGCTTCCTATTTTAATGACCAAAAAAACTATGATATGAAATTAACTGCATGCTTGCTTCCATTTTGTACCATTTCGAGTTTGTATAGGAGTATAGGACAATGTTTGTTTTCAATTTTTTATTTGATACTAATTAGCTGTGGATTATTTTCTATGTGATACTAATTAGCTGTGTATTACACATTATTACTTTGCTTGTAACTGGCGCACTATTTCCTCGTCACGCTTTGCTTGTCGCTCTTCCTCCAGAAGACGCTGCAGTTCTTTCTTTACTTCCTCTAGCTCTCGCAGACGACGTTTCTCCACTTCACGTAATGCTGCCTCCTTCAGCAACCGCGACTCCAAATCCTCTCTTGCCTATGTATTTAAAAAAATCTAGGTAATCATGCTGAGCTACCAATGCGTCTTAAAAATGTATGTACTTTTACATGCATGCTTTGTTATTATGTATTTTAAACGGCAGATAGTACAACTATACTTACAAGTTTTTCAGCCTCCAATGCTTCCATTTGTTCCCGAAGACGCATTTCATCCTGTCGATGACGCTGAAGAAATATTTACGTATTATACGTATATTAACACCAGATAATTCGCCATTCAGAATACATTGATACATCTACAAATTGGAAAGATTAAAACAATTATTGACATTTACCTCACTGTACTCCTCCTGTAGGCGTCGGAGCGTTTCCTCGTCCTCCAGCCTCTTTTTCACCTCCTCCTCCTCACGTGTTCTCTTTTCCCGCCTTTTTGCTTGTCGCTGTTTGGACTGGTGTTTGTGGTAGTGGAATTCAGGGTCCTCACATTTACTGATGGCAAGATTTAGTACTGTAGAACAATGAAAAAGGTCTTACAATCGTCTATTGCGTTACGTTTAATAATGTAGACTTCAGAGTGTTGTGCACTCCGCACTAACTTGGTATACATGTAAGAGATGTAATTATACATGTATAGTCTACTTGTATAATTTTTTTTACAGTCCATAGTGATGCGAGTGTTTGTTGTATCACTACGGTGAGTCCAAACCACTAGCAATTCTCTTAACACATGTATTTAATACTAACCCGTAACCCATTCTGACCGTGTACGGGTGTCAGCTGCACTACATTCGTAAGGTTTGGAACTGGTGTGGATGATGAATCGGTTTGGCTTGGATCCGCCCTTATCTGACACAACCTGTTATTGTACAAGGAAACTCAGTTGTTTTATTGCTTTGATATTATTGGTAGATCACTCAAAATCTATGTTATTTCTTGAATTATTTTAAATCATATTGAAAACCTGTCATTAATGTGGAAAAGCATATAAACAGGGAATATTTTTTGATTAAACAATGTCAGTGAAAACTACTGGTGCTTGACCTCTATTCTACAGTCCTTGGCAATGTTGATACAGCCTTTGAGTTCCTTCTCTTGTGAGTTAGGGAAGTATTTCAGGGTCTTCTTTCTGAGGACAAACCAGCGATCTTTCCAGTTCTTCACCTGATAACCTCTCTTACACAGCATGCCCTATAGGAACAAACCAGGAAAATTTGAACAACTTATCACGTGTAAATAGGAAATTGATTTCAAAAAGTAAGAATACATGACACAGCGTTATTTAAAAGACTGAAAAAATAATACATGTAATCTTAAAGTAATCAAATAAAAATATCTTAATTTGTAGTTTTCCAGTGCCTTGTAGCGTTCAAATAGAGGTACAATTTAATCTTTAAAAATTAAACATGCTATTTACATGTGCATAGACCTTTGTACATACATGTATATGCATTTAGTTGGTACCTTTTGAAAAATGTCATCGATGTAAAGCTCGTAAATTTTTGTGAGGTAAAATTTAAAATCACTTTCTGAGAGTTTCGAGCCAAACAATCCAATAAATACATCCTTATATTCAATGAATTTCAAATTTCCTGTGGCGGATTCCACTTCTTGAATCTTGTCCTCTAATTCTGTGAGTCCGGATAAAGATACAAAAGACCGGAAGAGGATTCCCATTTCTTCACGATCGATGACTGGTGGTCCGTTCGGAACATCATTTTCAGCATCTTCAGACAACAGGATGAATAACATCCACATTTTGAATAGATTTTGTTCATCAGACTTATAAAGGTTAAAATCGGACTTCGTGTAGTGGTGATCATAGTAAATATTCCAACAGACAGTATATAGTTCAGTAGGGTCCTCGGAATTTCCTTTCGGGGGAGTATTCGAATTGACTTGTAGAAGTTCTTTATCAATAATTTTACACAGTAAAGGAAAGTCTATATTATTCCGTCCCTCAATATTCAGAAGTTCTTCTGATTTTTCAAACCCAAGAACTCTACCAAGACTTGAAATCAGCACCTGTAAAGAGAAAAGAACTTGCACTTTAGAATGGAGTGGTATGGGAAAAATCAACTTTGTGTGATTGAATAATGAATATGCTTTGAAATGAAAAAAAAAATGAAGAAAGTTTATTAAATTACAGAATACAATATTCATTTTTTTTTCTTTTAATGAGTTCTGTATCTAAATGATATTTCCTAGATATTTTTTTTAAATGATCCATTTTGCGTTTTAAGTGGTGTATGTTATTCAACAATTCAATCTTTTAGATTTTTGCAAATGGTGCAGATTTCATATCAAATTTGTGTTGAATGAATCACTCTTAACATATCAAATGGATAGATAAAATTCAATAATTTTTTTTAGACGAAAAATACAGTTTCCAGTATGCATTTACCGTAACATTTATCTAACGACAGTTACCAAGATCACATAAAACGTGCACTTATAAATAAACGCTCATTTACTTTGAGCTCCAAGAAAAAAACATCAATTTATAAGTAAACATACATCACTTGCTAAGTTATAAATTACAGTCACCTTCAGCGTTGAAATGTGGGCGGTGCCGTCATGCGAGTCCACTAGTGTATTGAAGGTGTACCACAGGAGTTTGTTAACCTCAGTGGGGGATCTCAGGGGGGAGTGAGCCACCATGTCGTCAGAGGTAGTTATTGAGGACTGCTTAACGGACTTTTTGTTCTTTAACATTTCTGTGATGGATCTAGTAACACAACATACATAAAATTATTTGCCTTATAGTTTTTAGATTTTTTTTTTCTAAAATTCGTACATAATGCTTATCATATGAGCTAAAACAGTGTGCTTGTTGTTTAATAAAATGATGAAATACTGTTTGGTCAATTTTTATTGATATTCAATATCTTTGATCCGCCCATGGCCATACAGCTACACACGGGAAACTGATTTACACAATTTTTTCTTATTTTAAAACAGGATATGGCCGGATGAATCTCTTATTTATGACATTTGCGCATTTTGAAGACAGATGGCCGTTTCTTTTGCATGAAACAATCGATACAAAAAGTACAGAGGGCATTGTGACGCCTGCCCACAGGCACCTGAAGTAGCTACACATGAAAAAAATGTAAGGAAACTGATATATCGTTATATACACAATTTTTTCTTATAATTAGAAACAAAAAACAGGATATGGCCGGATCGGATACATAAAATCCATTGGCAGCGTTAAAGGAGGTTTTGGAGCTGCTTTTCTGTTTCGCCTTATCTGATTGGTTAGATATATAAACTGTATTACAATCAACCAATCAGATAAGGCGAAACAGAAAAGCAGCTCCAAAACCTCCTTTAACGCTGCCAATGGAGAAAATTTTATGTATCCGATTAATAAATCGTCCGATTACGGCATATTAACCATCAATGGCGGGGTTTAGGTTTAAGAGACTAGTAAAAGAACATCTCCCAGACAGAGTGTCAAAATTATGATAGGCTGTTATTGCCTTGAAAAACAATCGTTTGTTTACAATACTTGTGTATTTTTAAAAAGTACAGAAGGGCATATAACGATATATTGTGACGGGGAAATTTTATATTTTCGTATTATACAATCTTGCATTTTTTTCCTGTCTCAGTGTCTCAGTGTCTGGATTTTGTTGGGGAGCGGATCAAATTGGAAAGGTAAATAAGCTATACTTTTTAAAGCTTTATGAATTAATTGATGAGATCACAAACTTAAAGATGTCGAATTCATGGTTCTGGTTTAATTCGAATGACATAAACACATCTACACAAATCCAATATCCCACAAATTATAAGAATTTTATCATTCAATATTACATTAACATATATGTGGCATGTACAGTACAATATATAAGGTGCTGGTGACAAATTCTTAAAAGTATTAACTCATTTCATTTACCACGTGTGAAACATGATTATAAAAACAAGTACATTCCAAACGCAGTAAAATAAAGGCCAGATATACGTGTATCAATGCTAAAAATTGCGATTTTAAAGTGAAGGTTTCAATAAATTACTTCTTTACAAACTGAATACCTATGTACATATAAGCTACAATCCTATGAACTATCAAGGCTATTTCATCATTCAATAGTCTAATACATGTCTTGATATAAATGTATGATACTGGGAGTACATATTGTAATTAAGATTCGCCATTGAATATATGTGCCTTCCCAGTCTTCCAATAAAGTTCTTATTAATAACTTGAATAAACTTCTCAACTTCAATAGGAAAACATTAATAAAGACATCTATAGTGTAATCAGAATTAACATGCCAAAGCAAATTTTTCACAAATACAAACATTTTATTGTCATATTTTTCCTCATTTTACCCTGGAATTTGATCGATTTAATCGCCCCACCAATTACGTGTAAAGAACAACTGTAATCCATGTGTCCAACTTCCTTCTTGACTAACCACGACATGGACTTACTTGTCTAGTTTATATTTATTATACTATACACAGGACCAGCTTTATACAAGACTAAAATATTACATTCGTGTCGCGTTTACCTGTCGCCATTTCTCTGTTTAAAACTTACCTATGCGAGATGACATTAAACATGGCGAAATGTAGGTAAATTCAGTTAAAGTTCACTAATCATCCTTTTCAGTTCAAGTATATGTAAGTCTAATGATCTCACGAGCCCCCGTACTTACTGAACGGATATTACAAAGCGTCCAAGGATGAAAATAGATTTAGGGACAACCAAAACATTTACATTCAACACATAACAGCATTGTCATCAAGTACGTCAGTTCACACACACGAGTTGTTTCAAATTAATTCCCATATGGCCTCAGGTAAGGTTATTTTGCTCCAAACTTAAAACTTTCTCTGTGTGCGGTGGCTATGACACATTAACTCAAACTCATATAAATGCTTGCACGTTGATTTTAAATTTCTTAACTTTTTCGTTACAGAAGATTTGATTACAGTAATATATGTAGCTGATATGGAAAACGCGCCAGAATGCCCCTGAAACTGACATCAGTCATCTTTGGCCACAGTTTTACACGAATTCAAACCGTCGCAAGATGCTTCTGTTCCAATTCTGTAACCTTTGAACAGGTGCGACAACTTATTCGAACACACACGGAAGTGACATCAGATCACATGACTCCGGAGATACAGCTTCATTTAATCACGCCAAAATGTGCACTATGGCACAGCAGAGGAGAAGACGCACCGTTTACTGATCCATTCTGGGCTTTCTACTGGCCGGGAGGACAAGTGTTATCAAGGTTTATTTTATGAGGGATCGTAATTTACTTAAAAAGTAACACGATCCATATTTATCACCGATATCATTTTAACTTCCGTAAAATCTCATAAATTTATTGAAGTATTTTGTAAGTTTTACTATCAAATATTACATCACAAACTCTTACATTTCAAGTATCAACGTATCAAAACCTTACATGTATATATCGTTGTTACGTGAGTTATAGTGAAATTTTAAAGGAAAAATGTGAATAGAAATTGTTAATTCATGCATTTCGTCTATATTTTATAATCTAGTAGCTTAGAAGAAATATTAAAGTATTATATAGTATCAACGATTGTCGAAAATTGTGACTTACCATGTTGAAGGGTGGCAGGCTCTTCATATTGGCGATGAGTAAGCCTGTATCTTGTGATTTGTAGGTTTGTCCTAGACAATCCACGTCTGTTTACTGACAAGAGAGTCCTTGATATCGGGAGTGGATGCGGGGCTTCCGCTATCGCCAGTAAGATGTCCGGCGCTCACACAGTCTGTGCTAACGACATAGACCACGGTGAAAAAACTGTTTTAACTTCCTTTCCTTTCATCTCTTTTATAGCGTTGGTTAAAATATTACCCTAGAGAAGAGAGGTTTTATTTCCGTATCTTTTCAACTCAATCATTTAACGGCCTCTGATTTAAGCAGAATTTATCATAGCTCAAAGTTCCACTTTAGTACTATATTTCAAGTGTATTTTAATGCATATATTACATTTTATACATTAATTAGTAATGAATTGAAAATGGAGGATGGTTTTTATTCAAGATAACTAAATTATTATACAAAATTGAATTGCATAGTGATATTATTATATTACTTTTTTTTTACTATTAGTGGCCATAGAGGCAATAAAAATGAACTGTGATCTGAATAGAGTCTGCGTGGATACGTCATCAGATGACATCATAGGCAGCAACTTGCGTGGCTGGGACATTGTGTTTCTAGGTGACATGTTTTATGATGAGAATTTCACGGACAGATTTAGCGTCTGGTTACCCCAGCTGTCCCAGGGAGGGATAGAGGTGTTAGTGGGCGACCCTGGGCGTCTACCACTGGTCAGCCATCCTCTGAGGAGAAATCTGGTCAGTCTTTATCAGTGTCCACTTCCGGAAAACTGTCTCAAGGAAAACAGTGGCATGTCTACGGGAACAGTGTGGAAATTCAAGTGTTAGATAAACGTGTGCAAGGCTTATTGTTTTGGAGTCGGATATATACATGATTGTTATATACAACGTCTTAATTTTGTTTTGATTCGTATAGTAAATAAATCTTACCATAAAAATATAAATGTTTGCTTTTATTTCTTTGATAGTTTGAACAATAAGGACACGATTAAGCATTGTCAAACATCAAAGCTTAAACTTCCGGGTACAAGTCTCCCATGTAAAGAATAATTGGTCCGGGTCGTTAAACAGAGAAAAGGATCTATTGAAAACAGCTGGCAAAAGAACTCAATAATTAAAAAAATGTAAAAAAAAATGTAAAAAGGTCCAATATGATAAGTTTGAAGAACATTTTAAATTTCATCTAAAAATATAATAACTTGCTCAGCCTGCTGAAATCTTAATTGTAGATGTAAATGTATTTAAGAACTTGTATTCCTCCTAAACTAATGTAAAATTGGGGCTCCCAGCGATATTCCAGAGTACCATCCACTGATGCATTTATTAGTTGTGATCTGGAAAGTCCTATCGGAAACTTGACGTGTGCTTGGTAAAGTCGAAATCACATCAAATCATCATTTTATAGGAAGTTTTATCTACATATCGCACAGGAGGTTTGCTTCAGTGGAAGATGATAAATACACGAAGCAGGCTGTTATAGATTTTTTGTAAGTTTTTGTGTAAGTGTCAACTATGGAACACCAAATTAAATTTGTTAAATGTCCGATGGGTACTCTATGTGCTCCTATATTAACCCACCTGTATATATTTCCAGACTTTCTTGTAAATAATTAAAAACAAATCTTCACGAGAAGAAAGCACCGGTTCAGGATTTCAGACCCGCTTTCAGATAAACATGTTTTCGACGATGTTTTATCAATTAAAAAAGTTACTTCATTCATAATCATAGTGACTAGATACTTGGGTATTTTCCAGTGAACTTGAAATAAAAAAAAAACATCGCGGAATCAGCCTCATATATGTTTTAACTTTGGCTGTTTCACTGACTATGGAAAATAAGGACCAAATAGCAACTAAATTGTCTGAAATCCGACATGACCTCAACTTTTCCATCGTTAATCTTCTTTATTAGCTTGTACTTGTAACATTCTACTATCACATTTAACGATAAATAACACAAACTTTTTTTTTTTTAGGAACCAGCAATATTTCTCATAGATTTATATTTAAACTGGTAATCTGAATGATGTTTACCAAGTATAGTGGGAGAATATTTTAAGGTTTTATCATAAGGTTAAAAATTTGTGCAAAATTTTGTATGGAATTATATAGAAAGCAAAACAAAGTCTCATATCTAAGCATCAAGGAAACCTATAATTTCTTTATATTTCAGTGATGTATTATTTATGCCATTTCAAATCAAAAACACTCAAAAATATAGATCAATCCATGTATTATTTTTTTTTGTTCGTGTTAAGTACCCCTAAATGATGTTTACGTCTCTCAACTTAAAAATGCAAATTTTGTTTATAAGCGCAAACCAAAGTTCAATTTTTACACCAAGGACTATAATTCTTTATATTTCATACAGACAAGTTGATGTTACAGGGATTTAAAAAAACAGTTTCAAGTCAGCATTGTGTATATCATTTGGTCGTTATAAAGACCCTGTTAACATAATTAATGTAAATTTTTCTTGGATCGTTATTTGGTCGACATGTTTCTTACCAATTGTAAAGCCTTTGTTCGCTACGGAATATTCAGCTACCTATTTACAACAGAAAAGATCCACAGCGGATGTGATTGATCAACAGGATACTGGTCTGTGTTTTATGCCCTGTTATGATTACCTACAGATTTATTTTGTTTGTACACTTCTTTTAAGGTACATGGCAATTAGTTATCTTCACCTTTTTCTTCTCCCACTGCGGGACGTTGAGACCGTTTCTTCGGAGGAGACCGTAAAAATCAAGGTCCCGAAGCTGACACGAAAAAAGACAGTTCACATCTTAATGGCCCTGAGTGCCGAGTATAGGTAGGTTTAAAGCAGGCCCTTACCGTCAAGTGGTGGAGTCTCGATATGAGTGAAAAATTCTCGAAAGGGATCGTTAAAAAACAATTAAACAAACAGCTTTTCATCTGCTTCCTTCAGTAAAATCATACTAAAATGCTTATGAAAACCCTTTTCTTTTTTCTTTTTTTTATTTAAGTAATTGCAAGACATATACACCTCTCTCTCCCACTCTCATACCTGTTGGAAAAATACAAATACACACACATTTATAAACATCTAGTATACATACATAAGGGTAGATACACTTCAATATACGTATAATATACATGTACATAAACATAAACTTACGCAATATGCAATGGATATTCAATCAGTAATTATATTAAGAGTTACTATTAGACACATTAAAAAGACACTTCCACTTGGACCATCTATTTTTGTAAAATATATTTCCTGACAATTTTTCTTCTAAACAATAGTAATTATTTAAATATTTTAAGATTTCATTAAAAACAATATTATTGTTTTTTTTTCTTGATTGCTGAAATAAGTATTTCTTAACTAGTAGGATAATCAAATTAATTGCCATATGATCTTCTTCCAAATTACCTTATGAAAACCTGTTTATCCTTTATAGAACGGATTTTTTTCCCCTTTTTTGTTGTTTATATTTGATTATATAATGATTATTTTTCCTATCCATTTGTTAATTTTTTTCTATCTCTCTCTCTCTCTCTCTCTCTCTCTCTCTCTCTCTCTCTCTCTCTCTCTCTCTCTCTCTCTCTCTCTCTCTCTCTCTCTTGTAATTGTACCTTGACTAATGGAGAGAACGATTATAGGCATTCATGCCTGCTGTTCAATCCATTTCTTAATGAGTAAAATATATTTTAAACTAACGGATTTTAAAAAATGTGCCTCATTTCGATAGAGTTGTATAAAAGGAACCATCTGCATGAAATGTTAACGTCCCGCTTCCCCCGATGTAAATTTCAGACGACCCGGATTTCCCTTGAACATCCATGGAATTTTTTATTCAAACTTACTGCATAAAAATTTCCTTCGGAAACTGGACGTGTTTTTGATAAGCCCGAATCATCACGCCATCTGTTTCTTTAGAGTAATATACAAATACAGTCGTTTGGCCAGTTCCGGATTTTGGCCAGTTCCGAATAATTAGTAATTTAAGGACTTATAATTAATAAATTCAACGGTGTAAAAATAAATATGGTAAGAATATTGTTTGAAATGTGAAGTTTTGAACGTTATCGTATTGAAACAGTCGACATACGTTTACAACGCAAAATCTGAATCACCGCGACGCGTAAGTCTGCAGAAAAACCTCTGTAGATACATTAATTTTTCACATAAAACAACGTTCCAGGTATCAAAAGTAAGTTTGATATGTACTCTAACATATACTAAAAATTTGTCAAAAATAAATATTAAGAACACTGTAAGATATTGAAATATTTTCGTGCTCTTATTTTACCAGTTCCGAATACCCTTTTAAACACTATTACAAATTCACTCTTCGTTGTTTTTTCATTGTAAACGTGACTTATTATACCACCACTGGAAAAACAAGGTATATTCCCTTGAACATCCATGGAATTTTTTATATTCAAACTAACTGAATGCATAAAAATTTCTTTCACAGAATCGGAAGTACCAAAGTGCACGTGTTTCGGGCTTGATATACTGCCATTCTTTGTAATATGAAAGGTATATCCATCTGTTTCTTGAATAAGATTTAATATACAAATATATTGTGAATTGTTACTTTTTATTTTACTTTTTGATCTGACACTTATTTCGGGTCTCCCAGAGCAAAAAACCTAAATAACTGGAAGACGATAAACGATATAGACTATCATATGTACATGTATATGGAATTCGGTGGTGTGTGTGTTTATAAACGTTAACTATTAATGGAATATCAATTTGAATTAACAAATTTTCATATACGATATAAAAATTTTCGTATACAATTTAGTAATAATAGACATCGATATATATTATATGCATGTAATGGAACGGTGGTGTGTGTGTTTATAAACGTTAACTTTAATGGAATATCAAGAATTAACAAATTTTCATATACTAAAAAGTGTAAAAAAAAATAGACAGGATACATTAAGAAATTTTTTTGGTTTTTACATTAAAAGTGCAATTTTTTGAAGTATGTGAAAGTGTCTCAAAATCATTTTTGTCTAATTACCATTTCAAGCAACTTCATGTACTTTTGATATATGTTATATATACTTAATGCTATAAGATGTATGTGTTGGGCAATAAAAATTATAAAAATGTCAATTTTTTAAACAAATAAACCTCTTTTCAAATAATTGAACGTAGTACTTTCAAATGAATTTAAAAGGATGTCTTAAGAATAAAGGAAGGGTTTGAATTAATATAATTTTTTAATGATTTGATCCAAGTTCAAAAGATAGGTATAAATTATTAAAAGTGTCCCTTTTTCAATAGTTTAATTTGGGTTCAAATGAATTGTATTTACCTTTGTTTTAATAACGTATGTAGGGTTTATATCTCTCAGTTGATTCGATGAACAAGAGCATGCTCTACGTATGAACAATTTCTAAATCATTGACAAACAAGTTGATGAAAAAATAGCAGCAGTCTCGTTTTAAGTAGCAATTCGTATGTCCAATGGTCGATAGAATGACCTTGTCAGCAAATACAATTTATCATTAAGTCAAATAATGACTGACGTTTTCATACTAGTTGGTAGGCCATTATATACACACTGAATGTCCACGGATTTTCTCGATATTTCCCGAAAATGGAGCACACAGCTGGTGTGACCGGTGTCGCATAATATTTGGTCCGCCTCGTTTAAAGGTCCGGCCGGACCAAATACGATAACATATTAGGTCCGCCTTTTGTAAGAAAAGGTCCGGCCCGTATAAGAAAAGGCCCCCCTACGTTTTAAGGTCCGGGTGGTGCAAAATATTTTAATCTTGACTTTAACATATGAAATTAAAGAAAGTTAGTTTATACAATAATATAAGAAGGATTTACCCTGTTGTGTTTTATTTTTTGTACAGCATTCATGTACCTCTAGACAATAATCTACTCGTTCAGTGTGCGTTAAGCAGTGCCGTTTAGGACCATGATTTCTTATAAAATAATGCCACAATTATTGTGCAAGTGTTTGTTTTTCCTTAGAATTTTCTTTGTGTAAAGTAGTACGATTAAAGGTGTGAAATATGTCGGTGTGTATAGCTAATTAAACAATGGGGGTGTGACGTATTTGTTTACCTGACAGGTACCCACAGGTAGAATGCTGAATGGTCGGTGAACCTAATGGTCATGTGTTAGCTTGACATATCAATAGATTTGAATTTTTTTAATTAATAAATTATGCTAAGGAACAAAATGTTCCTCTACACTTCAAAACTGCGACATTTATAATAATTATAATCAGTCTTTATTTGAATATTTAAAGCTAAATATGGCGTATCTGAGCTAAAACTTAAAAATACTAGATTAAGCGTAGATTCACATAAGATTTGATATATATGTTCAGTTTAAAATTTTCACCGATATTGAACTAAAATATCATCACGTTTCTATTAGTTAAATTCAAACTAATTGAATTAAAACTGCGTCTGATATTTAAATTCCGAGTCGATAAGAATCGGTCATTGTTTTAAATCTCTGATATCTATATATGAAACGCAATTGATTTTAATTTCGGTAATGAAAAATTTTAAAGAATAAATTATAGATTGTTTAGTAAATCACATGTCTTGGAAATAAGTTCGGCGCAGTCTTCGACATTTAATTTAGTGAACATTAAATGTAATGAAAAAATTGCATGCTCATTAAAGTCTGTTAACTAGACTTAGTGCTTCATGTACAGATGTATATATACAGAATTTTAGATTAAAAATGTTGTGTATAATTTTTTTTTTCTCCAAATTCCATTTATACGTACATGTACCTGGTAAACATTACATTGCTGGAGAGGTAGCTAGCAAAAATTCCGGAAATAAAAAGAAATAAATATCGGGAAAAAGAGAAATTGTCGGAAATAAAACAAGGAAATGTCGAAAATGCCATGCCGATTTCCGGAAATGAAATGCAGCGGTCCTATCTTTATATAAAGTACCAAAACAAATTAATAGAAAAATCTTTTTTTTTTTATATTTTTAGTCTGAACTTATTAAAAAAAACGCCTTATATGACTGTAAAGAAATTTCTTATCCCAAGTGTGGAGTTTAATACTAAGACCGATAAAGAGTACATGTAATTCTCTGGTTTCCTGTAGTATTCAAAATTACCTTTTGTTTTCTGTTTATAATCATATTTTGGTCCTTTATTTGTGGATAGTGTAAAATATAACCTAATATTTCCATTTCTAATTTTTTTTTCTCTGTTATAACTCTTTGTATAACTCAATAATTCAATAATAACGTAAATTAGGCAGGTCGATAGGTCAGGAGCTAAGTAGGCCTAATATGCATGCAAATCTCGTGCTCATCTGTCTCTGTGACTGACGCGGCGAAATACGCATGTAAATCTCGTGCGGCTACCTATGTGTTTGACGTCAGTGGGCGAGGACTATTGAAATTGGCATGGAGGTCCTCGTGTAATTTAAGTCTATGTCTACATTTTTAAAGTCTAAATCTACAATTTGATTCACAATGAAATGGAAATATAAGGAATCACTGTCTATTTAGTGTAGTATGCCAGGGACATCAACGATAGTGGGAAACATGGTATAATTTATCTCATGTTTTCCACTATCGTTGATGCCCTGGCATACTATACTAACTAGACACTGATTCCTTAAAAATTGAATTCGATCGCTATTTACATTTACTACAGAAACAAAATACATGATTGTATTGTTCAGTTCAAGACTAAAGCAGCTCACTCTATATGGAAAACATATACATCAGGGGATTGTTTTACAAAAGAACTTACGACTCAGACCAAAAACTTAAGCTGATTGTATAATTTTATAAAATTAATGATTCTTTTTTAAATAGTTGGCATGAAAATATATTATTAAATTCGTTCTTAAAGATTAAAACTATTATCAAATCAACGTACAATAAAAAGTTATGAGCAGATTGATAGGTCTTAGATTTTTTGTTCTCTTTGGAAAACGGACCCCAGAATTATAGTTTAATGGCTTGGATTTAATTTATTGTTATAAAGAAGAAGAAACACGCCAAAAAATTGTGGTAAATAATACTCCAAAAAATGTAAAATTAACTGATATGATGACAGTGACAATATTTAAAATGTAGCAGAAGATAGAATAACTTATACGTATGAATAAAAAATCTGACTATACGGCCCAAATTACCCAAAAGAATTGAGAAAACAACGAAACAAAATTAGTACATATCGGCGGCAAAAATGGCGGTTTTCAGTAAAGTCAACAAAGCGGACCAAGACGTGATCATGAACTCTTTTTATTGGAATAAGTCCTAAATACGGCACATTATCAATTTCCAGATTCGCCAAAATTGCCTTCTGGAAAAGCAGCTCATGCTGAACTAGAACGTATAGACAAAAACCTATACAAACCAAACGCAAAAATGGTGTCCTTCAGGATACACGACAAAAACCGTTTAATGAGCTGGCTAAAATGTTTAGCTTACAGATATCACTACCAATTTGGCAAAAGAAAAGAATTCAAATGTGATGGACTGATCGTTTGAAGGATAGTGATGAATTAATAGATGAAGTCATGGTTAGATTGTCATCTGTTGACATAAATGGCGAAGAGATGGAAAAAATCATTACTATCAATGTATACTTTTCTACCCACTTGATCACCGTGCAGGGAAACAACTACCTCCATTGGGTAGATGAGGAATTTCCACACCTAAAATCTGTTGTGGAAAATATGTCCACACAAGACAGCTCTGAGACAAAAATAAAAAACTTACTTGATGTGTCCGCCGAGTATGACCAGTTTCAATCATTTATTTGTAATAACGAGAAAGCATTAAATTTTTCTACTCCGAGAATTGTCTCACCAAATACTGCACGCTTACCAAATCACTTACAAAGCATAGAAACACATTTTTGTTCAAGGTTTAGCACCCTCGACAAAAAGATTGATGCGTCGAATAACAATCTTATAGAAAAAATAAACAAATTAGAAGAAACCACTCAGAAAAAGAACCAAGAGAACGAAGTAAATCAAAGTGTATTACAATCAAGAAATAAAGAACTAGAAAGTAAAGTAAACCATTTACTGGCAGAAATGAAGAAAAGGGAAGATGAAATCAAGGAACTCAGAGAAGAAATGAGCAGGTTCAAAGAAGCCGAGGAAGAAAATATTAAAAAAGAGCAACGGAAGGAAAAGAAAATTGAAGAGAAATTCAATGATTCAGAAGTGAATGTGTTGTTGGAAGAGAATACCAATACAAGTGTTAAATGTCTAATTCCAACTGCCAATAGATATGAAGCCCTCTCACCTGATGTTGAAGAATCAGATGCAATACACCAAACAAGGTCAGATTTACCATGTGAAACACGAAAAAACAAACAAGATCTGCCCATCAAAATCATCATGGACTCCCATGGAAAATGGTTAGACCCAAAATGGATGTACAAGAACAAAGATTTAAGGATAACGGTACTAGGCGCAGGGAAAAAGAACATTAAGGGAGCTATGGAACACATTCAGAATATAACATCTCCCAAACACTTGGTCACAGGAGTTGGATGTAATGACCTGTCGAATGAAAACCCAGAAGAAGTCTCACGCAAATTTAAAGAAATGATCATGAAAAATCCAAAAAATTGTGTCTTTCACATTTTACCCATATTTGAAAGATGCGGAGACAGTCCATACAACCAAAAAGTTGCAGAGACCACAGGAAACTAAGGGAATTATGCGAGGAAAATGGTGTAAACTTCATCAAAATGAACAAAATATCACCGGAAAACCCTCAAAACTACACAAGGGATGGAGTGCATTTTAGTAATGTAGGAAGAAAAAATCTGGTCGTCATGATAAAACATCACCTTAATCCACATTTGGGTATGAAGCCATACAGCCAATACCAAAGGCCTGAATCGCAAAATCATCTGTACCACAAAGGAGAACATCACCAAAATAGTCAAAGTCATTATCAACAGAGAAAACAACATCACCACTTTAACCAATGGCAAGCGAACCATGAATGGCAACAGTACCAATACACTAAAGAACGATTCCACCAAAATAATGATCAACTACAAAAAAAAACGCAGAGCCAAAACGTTGAAGAACAAACATCAAAGGAATCTCAGATGAAAGAGCTTCTTGAACAGTTGCTAAAATCTTATAGATACATGAAAGATCAGTATGATACATGAACCAGTCATCCAATCTAGTCACAGTCTATGCCATAATACTCTTTTATTACATGTATATTATTATTATTTTTCTTTTCCTCAGGTTGTGTGTTGTTAAATTGAAGTAGAATAGACAACTACTTAAGTATATTCTTGGTTGTGTTTAAATAGTTGTTGTAAATATGATACATGTACACGTATCTGCCTTTTATATATTTTTTATGTCAGTGTCAGAATGTTAGATTGATTTTTCTTAATAATTTTGAAATGACATCACTAAATATTGTGTACTGGAATGTGCATGGCCTCAGTGATGAAAAGTTAAATGATGATCTTTTACAAAACTTATCTACAAAATATGATATTGTTTGTTTAGCTGAAACAATGCTTAAGGATTCAACAAGAAATCTTCCAGGATTTTCTCCATTTGTTTTGAACTCAAAAAAGATAAAGAAAAGGGGTAGACCATCAGGTGGATTACATATATATATATAACCTACAATATACAAACACTTTAAAAAAGTATTTCAAAGTGAAAATAGCATTTGGCTGGAAACTAACATTCAAAACACAAATTCACAGCAGAATAGTGATTCATGTTATTTTTGTTTCTGTTATATAAAACCATATATAAATAAAGCTAAATCCGAAGAAATATTTTCTAATTTAGAAAATGAAATTGCAAACTACAGAAGTAAAGGAGAGATTTTTATTTGTGGAGACTTTAATGCTCGCACTGGGGGGCTTCAAGACTTTATACAACATGACACACTAAATGATACATTTTTGGATTGCCATCTGCCAGAAAACATATATGAGCCTGACATTTCAGTGAACAGAAACCAACTCGATAAGACATCAAATTTACATGGACATCTACTCACTGATATTTGCAAAACATATAGATTATCTATCCTGAACGGAAGATGTCTTGGTGACTCACTTGGCTATTTCACATTTTTTAATTCTAATGGTTCAAGCACTGTTGACTATATGTTGGCATCAAGTCAGTTGTACCATAAGATCGAACATTTCAATGTATTACCTCCAACAGAAATATCAGATCATTGTCTTATAACTGCAAGTGTACATATGAACATGGACCTGTTTTGTAAGGAAAAATATAAAATACACTCTTTAAAGGGGAAATACCTCTGGTCAAGCACTTGTAAAAACCAATATGTAGAAGCTATTAATGAGGAAGAAACAAAAAATCAAATACTTATGTTGAATAATTTACTAGATGAAATATATGATGATAACACATATGATTCAAATGATCTTGTCGATAAACTGTCAAATATTATAATTAATGCAGCAAATAAAAGTGTTCCATTTAAACCTGCAAAATTTACAAACAATTAGAAAAAATAAACAAAAACCAAAATGGATGAATACAGATTGTCTACTTTTACGAAAAGAAGTTAGAAATTTAGGAAAGAAAGTACACAAATATCCAAACAACTGCGAACTAAAACATGCCTTCGCAAACTGTAGAAAAAATTATAATAAATTAAGGAAAAATCTTAAATCAACTTTTTACAATAGTATAGCAGAAGAAATAAACTCGCTTTCACCACAAAACTCTAATAAATTTTGGAATAAGATAAAAGAAAATAAATCAAAGAAACCTAATGCAGAAGCAATTGGAATTTCAGAATTCGTTGATCATTACAAATCGCTACTGAACATACAATATGCTGATGAAGAAAGCTCAAAATACAAATTTACTGAACTAAATACTGAACCAAATCCATTAGACTTTTTGTTTACTCAAGATGAAATTAAACAAAGCATTTTAAAGCTAAAAAATGGTAAAAGTGCTGGGCCTGACTTAATCTTAAATGAATTTATTAAAACAAACTACTTCTCTTTTACCAGTTCTTACAAAACTGTTCAATATTTTACTTAAAAATGGAAAAATGCCCAACGAATGGAACCTATCACTTATTACCTCATTATACAAAAATGGTGACCCTAATAATACAAACAATTATAGAGGTCTCAGTGTTACAAGTTGTTTAGGAAAACTTTTTACAGGCCTTCTACAGAAACGCTTAGATAATTATCTTGAGTCAAATAACCTACTAAGCCAATATCAATCTGGATTTAGAAAAGGTCATAGGACCACAGACAATATATTTGTATTAAAAACACTTGTAAACAAATATCTTTATGCAAAGAAACAGAATTTATATGTGTGTTTTGTAGATTTTTCAAAAGCATTTGATACTGTATGGAGATCCGCACTTTTATACAAATTGAATAAAAAGGGTATTGGTGGTAACTTTCTCAAACTTTTAACAGACATGTATTCGAACACATACTATTCTTGTAAAAAAGACAATCAAATGAGCGAGAAATTTAAAGCAAATAGAGGAGTCAAGCAAGGTGATAATTTAAGTCCAACACTTTTCAATATTTTTGTTGATGATTTTGTGAATTATTTCAAGAATGTAAGTACATATCCTGCTTATCTAGATACTATGCCAATTAATCATATGTTTTTTGCTGACGATCTTGTCCTTGTATCAGAATCAGAAGTTGGTCTACAAAATTGTATAGATATTTTAGGAAAATATTGTTCAGACTGGAAATTGTGTGTTAATATGGAAAAAACAGATGTTATGATTTTTTCAAAAAAATCTGTTGATGAAGCATCATTTAGATTTTATTATAATCACAAAATGATTAACATAACAAATGAATATAAATATTTGGGTGTTGTGTTTAGATCTGATGGGAAAATGAAATTTGCTGCTGAACAGCTATCAGAACGTGCTAGAAAAGCATATTACGCTATTAAATCAAATTTTCCTGCAAATGTTAATTTTTCTGCTGAAATTATATCAGTCAATGATAATACCAATTATAACATATGGATCTGAAAATATGGATAACTGACTTTAAATGTGATTTAATGTCTTCAGACCAGTTTCCTTTTGAAAAAACACAGCACTTGATATTTAAAGATATACTAGGGGTACACAGAAAGGCATCAAATCTTGCTGTTTTATGTGAGTTGGGTCGTTTTCCTTTGTACTATTTATGTTATGAATATATGTTAAAATATTATATGAGACTGAAGGAAATGGAATGCAACCATGATTATAACAATTATTTAGTGGTATCTGCATTTAAAGAAGACAAAAATCTTGTATCTAAAATATCTTGGCAAAAGAAACTGTCTTCATTACTACAAAAATTAAATATTAGTTCTTTGGAAATATCTCACATAACTTTGAAAAACAAATTACAAGAGCATTACCAAAACAAGATATATGAACAACTGAAAAAAGTTAGCAAATCAGACTCTGGAAAGTTAGCATTTTATAGCAAAATTGTGAATCAAGATGAACACAAACTGCAAAGTTATTTAAAACTACCCCTGAAGAAAAGTTGTAGATCTTTATTAACAAAATTAAGGATCAGTGCCCATCCACTAAAAGGTCCGCCCTCTGTATTTCAGGTATCTTTAAGTCATTAAGGGAAATTTTTGGACATGCTTTATTTTCGTAGCTAAAAAACTAGAGAAAGAGACAGGGCGGACCTTAAAACGCAGTTATCAGAAAAGGTCCGCCCTCTGTATTTCAGGTATCTTTAAGTCATTAAGGGAAATATTTGGACAGGGTTTATTTTCGTAGCTTAAAAACTAGAGAAAGAGACAGGGCGGACCTTAAAACGCAGTTATCAGAAAAGGTCCGCCCTCTGTATTTCAGGTATCTTTAAGTCATAAAGGGAAATTTTTGGACAGGGTTTATTTTCGTAGCTTAAATACTAGAGAAAGGGACAGGGCGGACCTTAAAACGCAGTTATCAGAAAAGGTCCGCCCTCTGTATTTCAGATTTCTCAAAGTCATAAACAGAAATCTTTAGACAGGGTTTATTTTCGTAGCCTAAAAACTAGAGAAAGAGACAGGGCGGACCTTAAAACGCAGTTATCAGAAAAGGTCCGCCCTCTGTATTTCAGATTTCTCAAAGTCATAAAGGGAAATTTTTGGACATGGTTTATTTTCGTAGCTTAAAAACTAGCTTATCTTCTTATTACACAGCAAAAATTATGGACGGGGTACATCTCTCTCATTAACAAAAGAAAACGACGACAGACAATGGATAAATTTTGATGAGAAAAGCTCACTTGACCCTTCGGCTGATGTGAGCTTAAAAGTAGCAGGGGGACCTTAAAACGCACCAGAAGAAAGGGCCCGCCTTTTGTTTTGAAAATAGTTTTTTAATAAAGAATAGACATTTGCTAACTTCATTTCCAACAAGTGATTACTGTACACTGATAAAAACTGAAAAACATAAGAAAATGCATCGACAAAAAAGATTGATTTATTGATCAAATGCTGCTTAATGTCCCTCTCGAGAATTTTTCACTCATATAGAGGCCGCCCGAGAGCTACAAATTTTGTCCTTTACTCGCACTTACGGCCATTGTGGAGGGAGGGATCTTTTTCATGCCAGCACCTACTGCGACAGGGACCCCGTTAATACGTTTTCATCCGAAGGACCGATTTTCACGCCTCAGAAAGGGATTCGAACCTGCGACGTAAGGATCAACTCCTCACTTCGACGCTCTAACCACTGCGCCACGCTGGCGACATGCACTTCATGTAATGCTGATGGTTATGAATTTCATTTCTTTTTACGGTTTAATTTGAATATACAAGCAAGGAATATACTTATAAAATCTACGTAAGATAATTCTTTCTTACACTTTTTAAACACCATCTTTAGAATTAAAAATTTAGAAATAAAATTTCAATTGCTGTAACATCATAAACTAGTAGTTTGTCTGTAATTTTTTTTTTTTTTTTGTTCATTTAAACTGACAAGAAGTCAAAACTGTAATGATTTCAATTAACGATCCAGTGTATGCACATTTGCAGGGGATATGTCTTCTGTGTTGCATAAATGTTGAGTAAAATATGCAGGAATGCTATCCGAATTATTCAAGAACAATAACGGACTTCTGCAGGGAGAAGTTCTGTCTCCTATTTTATTCTCCTTATATGTAAACGACTTTGAATTAGAGTTTTTAAGGATATACGATCCTCAGCCAGGAAGGATAACTCTTTAATTTATATTTTAATTCAAAAAGTCTTAAAATAAAGCTTGAAATTCAAATTTTTTCATGCAACAATTTTCATTTTATGCCTCTACGTATGATTCAATGTTCTTTAAAGTTTTAACAAACAGTATTTAAAAAGTTGACATTTGTACCTCATAAAATGAAGTAAAACTTGCATATTTAAAAAAAATCAAATTTCTTTTTATTTAGCCTTAGTTACTAATGTTTATATGCATGATTTGAAATTAGAAGTGAATTACGGTGTTTTCTTTGAAAGGAAACACTTCATACACAATGCATTATGAAACAATGGAAGTAAGTAGGAGAAAGTAAAGTCCAAATAAGTGTAGAATTCATGCAATTTTCTTTAAAAGCCTGGATACCTATGATTTTTATTCCTAAAATATATTTCTTGATCAAGTATCAATTAAAAAATATGCAGTAGGTAGTTTAAATCGAATATCCTAAAAAATTATTTGAGATTTACTAATTTTCCCTATATAATATTATTAAATTTAAAGATGAATTTTAAAGAAACATCGTGGGTAAATACATTTTAATTTGAAAATTTAGAGGCATCTTTGTGAGCATTTTCAATTACTCAATGCCTAATTTTCAGAACCTGAGGATCGGATAACCTTAAAACAAGGGAATGTGCCAGTTGATTTACAAGAATTGAATTTATTTGTTTTAATGTATGCAGATGATATGGTTATTTTTTCAGAATCGATAGATGAGCTTCAAAGAATGCTAAATACACTATATGATTATTCTACGAAATGGAACCTGTCTGTTAATATATCGAAAACAAAAATTGTTATTTTTAGAAACGGAGGTAAAATACGTAAGGAAGAAAATGGTGAACCAATTGAAATTGTTGACCAATATATATATCTTGGTGTACTTTTGAACTATAATGGAAAATTTAATAATACACAAAAACAGTTGGCAATCCAGGGTAGAAAAGCAATGTTTTCAATGAAATCAAAAATCAACCAAATGTGTCTAAATACTGAGACAATGTTTTCACTTTTTGATACTTATGTTGCAAGCATATTGAATTATGGTTGTGAAATATGGGGTGGACACAATGCTGGTGATATTGAAAAAGTACACTTGGACTTTATTTAATATGTTTTAGGTGTTAGAAGGAGCACAAATACTGCCATGATTTATGTTGAAACTGGTAGACTGCCTATGAAAATTGTTCGCATTTTTCGCATTTTTAAATTTTGGTTCAAGCTGTTAAAAACTGACAATTGTATTTTGAAAATGTGTAATGAATATTTGTTCAATGAATGTGAATATTCCGGCAGACACTCTGATAATTGGGTTGTAAATATCAAACAAAAATTTTATGAGCATGGACTAGGATTTATCTGGCTTGAACAAGACAAAGAAATGATTTATAAACAATTTCCTGTAATCAAACAAAGAATAACAGATAATTTCATACAAAATCTCATGGCAGAAATTAATTGTTCAACAAAATGTATTTTTTACAGACACATTGTAGATTATTTAACCTTGCAATATTATTTAAGAAAGTCAATACCTAATCTTTATAAAAAACAAATAAGTAGAATAAGAATGTCTTCCCATAACCTTGCAATTGAAACTGGCAGGCTGAAATATTGTGAAGGAATTAAGATTTTGTGAATTTTGTACAAATATCATAGAAGACGAATTTCATTTTATTTTAATTTGTCCCCTATACAAGGACTTGAGAAGTAAATATATTAAAAGATATTACTGGAAAAAAACCATCCGCATTCAAACTAGTCCAATTATTAAGTGTACAAAACTTTTCTGAGCTTTGTAATTTAGGTAAATTTCTGCATTTAGCTTTTAAGTTAAGAGATGAAAAAATGTGATTCATTCTTCGTTTGTCCAATCATTATTTCAGTATATTTATTAACATTTATTATGTGATTCAAAGTTTTTATATCTAATGTATAGACGCCCCACACCAAGTGACTTCATTATATAAACTAGGAGCTGTTTTTCATGTATTAAAACCATACCATTCCAATCTGTTTTCTCTCAATTATATTTGTAATAAAATTGTGATAATATGTATAATACGTATGTATTAAGCAATAAAGAATAATAATAATAATAATAATTATCTGCATACATTCTTGAATATCTGTCTGAACGCAACAAAATAAACTAATTACAAACACATTCAAAAAAATCAAAATAACCTCTTACAGTCATAGAAAAATCTAACGTTAAGTAGCTACAACGAAGTTTTTGATACGTCATAATTTTAAAAGACACTTTCTATTTACTAGTTATTTTTTTAAAAAATGTATGCGTGTCAAGTTTCTCTTTAATGAGTATTGGTTGAAAAAATTCTCCCTATAGCTAGTAAAACAGTGGAAAGGGAGAAAAAAATCCGTACTGAAGCGGTATTTCTCTGGTGGAAAATCAAGTCGGGTTTGTTTCTTAGATGCTAACGGGAAATTCTAGTATGCCAGGCTTCTGAAATTGGGGGTGTCTTTGAAATCAAGCTCTTTTTTTCTGGAAAAAAATGTGGGATGTATATGTACAATATCAGTATTCTTAATACTTTAAATTTTTTTGACACGTATCAGCGTGATTTTACTACGCCCAATTACATGTACCACTCCCCCCCCCCTCCCTGCTAAAAAAAACATTTAGGAGGGGGCGTATAAAATGTTCGGATTTTTATTGAAACCGAGAGACATAAGTATAAATATATTATTAATGCAGTGCACAGAGACTTTGCTTAACTGTAATAGAAACTTAATTGATTTTTACCCTGAAGCAGATGTAAGTATTGTGAACTTTACTTATAACTAGACATAATATTGCATACAGACTGTATGTAATGACTAGATTCGAAAAAATGTGATTTGAAATAAATATTATTATATAATACATATTTACAATTTCCATCTTTGTTATATATGTTAACCTTTAATTGCCATAAAGGTGTCTTTAAAAAAAAATCCGAAAATATGAAAAAAAAAAAAAATAATAAAAAAAAATAAATAAATAAATAATGTCGGAAATGAAAATAAAAAATGTCGGATTCCGAAATAATAACAAAAATTGTCGGAAAAAGTAATGCAAAACTCAGGAAATGAAATGCAGAGATCTAGTAGATATAACAATTAGCCTTTGAATAGGTAAAAACAGTGTTAACTTATAAAAACACAGGGGATATGATACTTTAGGTTTTCTCAAACGAGACAATTATTGGCTAACCCCCAACTGCCCAATCCGCAGGCATGTTGTTTTTACAATAACGGGTGTAGGATACACTGTAGTACACCGTGACATAAGCATGATAAGCCCCTGTCACAGTGACTCTCCAGTTATTGACAACAATATTAAACGGAAAGAATGACAGATTTTTTTTTATTAATACTATAAAGAAATAGAGTTTGAAAGATGTGATTTTTTTTGCGAGAGGAAGTCGGACGTTTATCATGTTTATTTGAAAAAGAGTATAACTAAATGATCCGTGTTGGACTTACGTACATTCATCTGTTCATTGCATACTGATTAATCTGCCAGTAAACAGGCGGTGAAGGTAAATGTATGTACATTGCATTCTTAATAATTTTTTTCAAATGATAATGTTGACATTAGTGTATTTAAACGACAAAATAAGCATGTCCCGTCTTCCCGACAGGAAACTCGATCAATAAATATATACATTCCTTTACTTATGCAATAATTTCTTACTTGTTTACCACATTCTCTTGGAGGAAACACTAGCTATTAATACGACTTTATGTCCTCAATTAAATTTAAAACAATACCGGTAGTTTTTCAATTAATCTCGAATGAACACAGGCATACAATTTGTATAATAGGCCGAGGGCGGACCTTTTCTTATAGAGCCAGGCGGACCTAATATGTTATCGTATTAGGTCCGGCCGGACCTTAAAACGAGGCGGACCAAATATTATGCGACACCGGTCGCCAGAGAATGCTCACTCCTCCATGGCACCTGATCCCACCCCTGAATTTTTGAATTTTTGGAGGCCCGTGTTTGTTCTGCTCTAATTTTTTATTGTTTAATGAACTTTTGAGCTTGAATACTGTTCGTTGTCTCCATACATTTCATTACACATATATGTATTTTTAATATAATTAACTATACTATTAGATAGGTCTGTAAAACTGTACCTTTCTTTTATAATTTGAAGATAAATAAATGCACAAGTACATTTAAGAGTCGAAGAACAATTCAAATAAAGATAATCCCAACTAAGAACTTGTAGGAAGGTACACTGTACTTATTCAATACATGCATTAAGCTAGGGCCAATTCAGTATATTGTACTTACCTTTGTGTCAATGATCCAGTCTATGATTACAAGCATGTGTTCCTTTCTTCTATTCATTTGGATAGGTTCATTGATTTAATAGAAAAAAATATATGAGTAGTGTTATATATGTATAACGTAATTTTCTTATGTCGACACGATATATCCCGATGAGCTCGAAATAAAAGATACCACATAGTCTGACATATCTGTAATTTACTAGAAAAATAGTTTATGGTAATCTAATATAAACGTGATGACTTTAACTTTTCAATCGTCAACGTCCCTTACTTATGCAGCAAAATACCAAGGTTATCACCTCCATACCTGAATACAATGTTTAAATCTCTCAGTTGATTCGATACGCAAGAGCATGCTCTACGTATGAACAATTTCTAAAACGAGGTAAGTTATTGACAAAGAAGTTGATGAAACAAGAATATCAGAATATCAGAGATCTCGTTTAAATTCATCATTTCGTATAAAGTTCTAAGGTCGATACAGTGACCTTGTCAGCAAAAACAATCAATCATAAGTTAAATGCTGACTGACGTTTTTCATACTTATTATTAAGCCACTATATTTACACACAGAATTTTTCCGTTTTTTATTTCCCCATCAAGACAAAAGCACATAGCGTGAGTGGCCGCACGCGGCAAACCTCGGCTGATTCCGTGGACTACGATGAGGTACGAATCGGCCGAGGTGTGCCGAGTGGGAGTGACCGTTCGGCAATGGATGCTCACTCCTCCATGGCATCTTATCCCACCTCTGATGTTTTAGAGGTTAATGTTTGCTCTGCTCCTGTAATTTCATGCTTAAATAATGTACAGTCCGTTTTCTCCACACATTTCAGTCAGTGTTCGATGCAGATTGACTGTTGACGTGTTTAATTATTCAGAGATAGTAATTTAAAAAAAATCCAAGCTAATTTTATTTCATTTTCAACAGTTAAATACTGAAATCTGTTTCTTGAAATAAATGTATGGGAATTATGTACAGCTAGTATTCAAGCTGAAAAGTTCTTTAAACAATAAAACTTTGAGCAGAGCATCAAAGACCTCCAAAATATCAGGGGGGATCATTTGCCATGTAGGAGTGAGCATCCCTGCCAACCGGTCACACCCGCCGTGTGTCTTTAGCACGATGGTGAATGAAACATGGAGGTAACGAACAGTATTCAAGATCAAATGTTCATAAAACAATACAAAATAGGAGCAGAGCAAACACGGACCTCCAAAACATCAGAGGTGGGATGGAGGAGTAAGCAAATACTACTGACCGGTGACACCCGCCGTGTGCTCCTTGTCATGATCGGGAAATAACGGTATAATACCGGTATATAATTTATTCAATCTTAATGTAACATTTAGATATTACATGAATATCAGAAAGGTAGATCGCAAGGATTTTTTAAAGCTTGATAAGAATGAGTGACAATTGGCTGAATCATATCACACCATTACATGTAGTTTATGGGATGTTCATTTACAAATATTGCACAAGACGTTTTCTTAGAGGAAAGGAAGACGATGAGTGGCCATGGCAGATTGTTTCAAACTTCCCAAAGAGGGTTGATATGAGCGTTAAAAAGTGATTAATTGCAATCTGAACATAGCATCACGAGGGCTATTCAATAAATAATGTCCTGAACTCTATGAAATACAACATGGGAATCAGATGAAATAAGCTTGGCTTTCCCTCATGATTGAATATTTAATAATTGATAGCCGTTTGCGTTAACTTGCAAGAAATTTATGTTAACATGCAAGAGAATTATGTCATGCAACTTTAATAAGGTAACATGCAACTTATTTATGTCAACATGCTACGCTTCTATTTTAAAATTTGTAATATTTAATAAACTTTTGAGCTTGAATACTGTTTGTAATCTCCACAAAATTCATTTTGACGAGCAAATTATTATGTCAACATGCAACATATGTGACCACATTTCATCAATTTGTATCATTGTGAGAAGCTGAAATACTCGATCAGGCTTTTCTTGAGAAAAAACGGAGAAAAAGGCAGCATTTTGTAGAATTACATATTATAATTGGACATTTGGGCGAGATGCTTCTATAACGTGACGTGACATATCTAACTTGACATTACGTCGAAGTCTCCCCCGGGTTTCCCAGCTATCAATTTTCAGAAAGCTCGTGTGACCTTATTGGTAATTGGAAAGAAGTGAAATTTTCCAATATTGTTGCATTATGATTCTATATTATGAATATGCCTGTTGATTGATTTCATCAAATCACGATAAAATTTTAAAAAGAAATTCCACGAACTTTTGGATCAACCCTCGTATTCGAGACACGGCATTTGAAAAATCATGAAGAATCAGTTACAGCGAGAGTGAAGTTAGAAACTTCATTAAAGCTGTTGTAAAACTTGGTAAGAATCCCAAAGAAATATTCACTGAAATATGTGATGTTAAAAGCATTTTATGTTTCTCTTATATAGACACATGAGAAGGTACATTTCAATCATGAAAAATAATGAAATGAGTATCAAAGGATGAATATCTTCCTTGGCGACCAGAACCAACAACAACCTATGTAACGTTTATTTAATAAGGAATTGGGAAAAAAATTACATACATGTGTTTCAATTCAAGGAAAGTATTAAAGAGAATTTGATCATTCAATACAATCATTGAAAAGTGTTTTTTTTTTTTTTGTTGTTTCTCTCCGAACACCGAGGACATTATTTATTGAACAGCCCTCGTAAAATATAACAATCCTAAGAAGGCAGAAAAAAAAAGACTTTTTATAGTTGATGCAATGACCTTGTCAGCAAATACAATTTATCACTGAGGCAAAGGATGACTGACATTTTAATACTAATTACTGTAGATCACTTAATTTTCGCGACACCTTATTTTCGCGAGATAGTCAGTGACTCTTTATTAGCGAGACAAAAATTTTCACGAATTGTAGTCATTGCTCTATATAATCTTTAGAAATTCTGTTATACGCGAGAATGAAATTTTCGCGAGCATACGTACCGTCCCGCGAAATTACGCAAAAAATAAAGTTCTGGCGAATAAAAAGGTATTTACAGTATTAGGCTGACAACGGACTTTTCCGTTATTTCCCGATCATGATAAGGAGCACACTGCGGATGTAGCAGGTTTGCATGGGATGCCCATTCATCCATGGCACCTGATCCCACGTTTTTTTAGAGGTCCGTGTTTGCTCTGTTCCTCATTAGTATATATGGTTTTAATGAAGTTTTGAGCTTTAAAAATGTTCTTTAACGCATTATCTTCCATATATACAGCTCCGTGCAATTTTTAAGCTCACATGGTTTTTTTGCACAAATTAACGCCACATTGTTTCATTGTGAATTTGTGTAACAAGGCAACAAAAATATACCTTTAATATGTTTTATAACTAAATTTTATTTTTATTTTACTTACTCAAGACATAATTCACACAAATTAATTGCAAAGATTTTAATAACTCTTGGTTGTGATAGTTCCCAGATTGTTTTTCACTGGGTTCTCGTCAAATGCAACCGTCTTTGTATCCATTCTTTTGCAAAGCAGTTCTTTGCCTTGTTCAGACACAGAAATAGTACTGTACAGTTCAGTACAGCTCATGAACCTTCCATATGTTCTATATATTAACATGGCTCTAAAGCACAAGTTAACACAGTAGTTTTTATCTTTTCGACTGGTTTCCATGTTAAAGAGCTGGCATTTTCTAAGTGTTACTTTCTGAAAACTAGCATCATGAAAGATACCCCTCATCTTAAAATTTGAAAGTTTTAGACCGTAAATGTAAAATAATTTTCTGTTCAATAGTAACAATTTACTAATTTAACGGATACTTGTAAACATAAATTTATTATCATATTGCCCTCTACAAAAAATTTAATTGAAAAAACAACAAATTTTTGTGGAGGACACTATCTTTTGGCATGATTTATTTAGGCAGCAATTTCATTTTACGGCGCCACATTTCGACAAAACCAAGACGAGAATGGTAAATGTGCAAAGTCCTTAGAAAAATGCTCATCTTTAAAAAGTCACTTTTAAAGTTTCAGCTAAATGTAAACAGCATATAAGAAAGCTTGATCAATTTAATTTGTGAACAAGTATGATAGAATCATTCAGATGTAACACTGTACTTCATCTCTGTCATTGTTATTGTCATTCAAGGCACATAGATTAAATTTTAGGACCCGAGTGAGTGTTTACAAAAAATTGACACTAAACAGACACTTTTAAAAAGAATTAATACGAAAACATTGTTTCTGGTTGTAGAAATTTGAATGAATATTTTAGGGGGAGTTTTAGGTAAAAGTAAACTCAATCGTTGATATGATAGAGTAACTGTTCTGAAAATTGAAACACAGCTACTTCTCTACAAAACACAATTGGTATTTCACTGTTTTTACTATACTTTGTATGTTTTTAGTTTTACCCCTTTTACCATTTAGCAGTGGATAAGCTTTGAGGATTGACGATTGAAAATTGTGAATATTCTTTTAACAACAATGCTTCGAACAAATTTTAATAATACCCTCAATCCATTTTTTGTGACGTCGCTTATGTTTAACGTGATCCAGTAAATATCTTATTGTCTTGCACTCCGTGCAATAAGTTACCCGTAAGTGTCAAATAGGTTTCAACTTATTTTATATGCCGTTACAAGTGCCATTGAAGTGGAAACAAAGAGCAACGCAGAGAAATAAACAGCACTGAAAGCATGCACTCTCTCTGATAAATCAAACATTTAATATGAGCAATGTAGAAAATTAGCAGCGTAAATTATAAATATTTCAAAACACAATTCCAATGAAATATGCATGGATAATTAATATGGTGAAATACATGTCTCAGAGAAAATGTATAGGAATCCGTGACACCGAACTTTAAATTCATTAATTCACTGTTAATTAATTGATATACATGTATTTCAAATTGTACAGGGAACATTCACAGAATTTGGGGACACAAATGAAGAATCATGTGCATCGTGTTTTTTTTTTTTTTTTTTTTTTTTTTTCTGCTTTGCTGAACAGCAATTTCTCTTCCTTGAACTATATCACTAACCAAATATCAAATAATTATGTGATGTAAACTTGTATTTTCGTTAGTGGTGACCAGTTGCCCTGTCAGTTGCACATTATTTGAGCAAGTGTCCGTCGTTGTTTTTAAATAATGCCTGGAGTAAAATCCTTCAAACCTGCGCACATTTGCGGAATCTTTTATTGCACATTAGAGAAAAATATCAGAAATTATCTCACGAATTTTCTCTGAAAAAAAATCAAGCTTCAGGAGTGGTTGGTTTAAAATTCTTCAGATCCTTTTGCTTACTTCAATCGAGAAAATTATTTACTGTAAACTCCGAAATAACAGAATATCTCTGGCATGAACAGGGGTAATGTCACGTACCAACACAGAATGACATCGGTTAACCTCTAGGTGTCCAATAAGTTAACAATGAGAGTGTTCGACATTGGCGCTAGATGCGCCTCGGACCGTCTAATATTTGACATAATATACATGATAACCATAACTTATACTTGTATATTTTCATATTAAATAGTTGTATATTTCATGTCAAAATAAATATTTTGTTTGTCGAAAGCAATGTGTCAAACATTCAAGTCAGAGTTTTTGCTTTATTGTTCATTACGACAAAAAGCTTGTTTTGTTTTATTTTGCAAATCAAAGCTTTAAAACTTTGAATTTAACGATGACATTTCCTTTGGTTCATTTTTCATTTCAAAAACATCGATCTTGTTTTTGCGCGTCTTAAACGACCGAATCTTCAGTCTTACTTTGTTTTTATCGTTAAAATCGCTAAATGTGGACGCTATAATAGCAATTGGCATTGCAATTATGAGGACTCCCGAAAGAGCGCAAAACGTTCCGACAATTCTCCCACCAACACTTTTTGGATATTCATCACCATACCCCACGGTGGTCATGGTAATGATGGCCCACCATATGCTATCAAAAACGTTCGGAAATGTAGTCGGTTCCTTGTACTCTGCATAGTATATAAATCCCGCAAAAAACGTTGAGAAAATCAAAAAAGCCACAAGTAAAAGTACTATTTCCCATTTACTGCTTCTTATTGCCATAAATAGCATGTTGAGACCATTGTGTTGACGAATTAACCGTAAAAGTCGAAACATGCGGAAAACGGAACAAAGCTTAAAGACTATATATACGAAACCCGCTATCCTTCCAGCGCTCCATATTTCTTCAAATTCCATGATAGTTGTTGTCCACATAGAGAAGACTAAAAACCCGTCTAAGAAATTAAGTGGCGACCGGAAAAACTTTCTCTTTGCAGGACATGAGCCAAAGTGAATTAAAAGGTCAAGGGTAAAGAACGCCAAGCAAGCAATCTGTAGGTTGTACACTCCGGGGTTAGTAAGTGTTGTGACAAAAACAACTTCTTTCGGGTTATCAAAATTTACATCGTCGAACAGATCAGTAAAATTCATAAGTGCTCGAATTTCTTCCAAAGTCTGGATCTGGTCTCTAAAATAGGGATGCGTATCCATGCAGAACAAGGCTACAGATAATACTGTAATCAGCATGAACAAAAGGCTGTACATCTGAAAATAAAAATCATTTCATACATGTAGAACAGCCTTGTATCATCATTTTTTCATTATAAAGCAAAAATGAAACTGAGATCTTTCAAAAAAATTCTTAAAACTTAAGGCAAAAAAAAATGCAAAAATAACACTTACAAATGCCAATTTGGATGAATTAGGGCGGTCTAAAAACAACCATATGTGTCTGAGGACGTGATTGGTTTTGCTCTGTTCCAATTCTTTAGAGGTGTAATCAAATTCTGAGTCATCTAAACTCTTCTTCAATTCTATTCGTTTTTGCAGACTCTCTTCGAATTCTGTCAGGATTTTCAGACAGCATTCAGCAATATGACTCTGGTCTATTTCCCAGTACTCTAACTCCTTGATTATAACAGCAGCACACATGCCCGTTGGTAGATGAAGTTCGCCGTGTCTGTAGAAATCCAGAATGTTTGAAAAGATTATGTGATTTCTATCGAATGGCGAAGTATCCAGATTGTGGACTCCAGAGGCCAGCTTTCCCAAACGAGTCGATGGAAAATTCATAAGAGTTTTCCGCGTTGTTTTAAAAAATTTTCCTCCAACATCAAGTGTAATAATATCCGACATGCTTTCTATGGGGAAAAATGTTATACAAAGTAAAAAAAAAAAACTATCAGAGCTTATAAATACCAATAATAAAACATACATACATGATGCATCTTTCAATACCCTTTTAAATTCGAAAAGTAAAAGATGTGTGTAAATAATTAACTAAATATACATGTATATGTTAAACTATTTTGTATTTTGATACGCAGAATCCTGTATCACAATCAATTTTCCGACTTTTTATCAGATATAAATTGTGCTCGTACTATCTGAATCAAGAAAATGTGTTTTAAAACAAATTTGTTGTGTATAATAATCATTGATTAGTAACATGTAATTAAACTAGCATGCTAACATTAATTTGTACAAAATATTCTTCAAATAGATAATCAATATGATGAGATGTGTAAAGTTTAAATGTGATTAATTAATTTGTATTCGTTTTTGTACTTTATTTCATTTTTTTTCAAATAGAAACACTAGCCTTCCAACGAATTAGAGAACAGGAACCAATATTTCTCGTTGAACTCGCTTCCATATCAATAACATACAATGAACTTGCATCAAAAATTGTTTGTTGATAGTAAATATGTATCTTGATTATCAAATACAGGGGAAATCATTCTTTTCCATCCATCAAATAGACAAACGAAATACTGGGTGCAACAGCATCTTCCCACGTCGAGGGTTTTTGGTCCGCTTTGCTTCACTTCTCAGTCAAGATTTTTGAGAGCGGATCGAGAGGATCAAAACCCTTGACTTGAGAAGATTGGTGCAACAGCAACATGCATTTTTGGTGGAGCAAGTACAAATCTCTTTGTCTGAGGCCGTTATATTCATGCGATCTGAAATCGATTTTTGATCCATTCTTTGGGGATTTGAATCCACTACGTAACGCGGACAACAGTCCTTCGGATGAGACCGTGTAAACAAGGTCCCGTATCGTTGTAAGATCTGGCACGAAAAAGATCCCAGACTGCTCAAAGGTCAAAAGCGCCGAATATCCAAGCCCGTAGGACATTTTCACTTCAGGGGCACTTTCATGGGGCACAAGCATATAGTAGAGGTTTTCTATAAAATTCTATATATCGGGAAAATTATTTGTGGGGAGAGTTCCTATGGCCATATATATTTGCAGACCATCAAGGTACATCTCAATAGGAATAAACATGCTTGAAGCGACGTTAAGAAAGCAAACACATCTTTTTATAATGATTTAATTTCAAGGAATTAATAACTTTAAATGCATACATCATTTGCACAGCATAATTTGAAACTTTTTAAAGAATTTTTTTTCAAATCGAAAATTAAATATTGAATCTCAATTTGTTTCTGCTTAAAAATAAAATAATTCAGTATGCATGTGTTGTCAGTAAGGTTCATCATAAATCTTTACATTAGATTGCAGCATAAATTTGATATTTACCTGTTATATTGGCAGAGCTGTGATTTTTCCCCCGTATACTCAGACAAAGCGTAACAAATAATGCAATTCTCTGCAGAGTACTAGTAAACTGTATGTAAAATGTTACACTTTCACCCTCATCGATTATATCTTGAATAATTTCTAAAGAATCAGAACAATCGTTATAATTGCTTTGTATTGTAATTAAGACGATCAATGAAAGGTGTAATCTACTAATTGCCATGTCCATAAATATTTGAATATATATGATCAAGTTGTTTTATTCCATATAAACAAAAAGACAGTAAAATAGAACTCGCCAGACTAGTGTTTATTTCCCGATATCCGGGAAAATATTCGCTCCCAATTTTTATTTCATAAAGAACAATTATTTACTAAATTATAAACTTGCATAATGACCGATCGCGATAAACCGAATGTGCCAGTGGTCTATCTTTAATGGTTGTGAAACATATTATCAATACCGTACATTACGGCTAAAATAGAATATTGAAGAAAGAAGTGTTGTAATAAATTCAATACGAATTTATGCAAAGAGCAACCGTGATACCTATATACATATTTTCAAGGGGGTCAAGAAGATATCAAAAACCGTTTTTCAAAGACAGCAGGTGATATGAATAATTTGCTTTCCTTCGATGAAAAACATTCGTATTTATAACTGAACAGAACTCCTTTTTCTTTATTTTCTTTTCCCCCCTGCGCTTCTTAAAAAAATGGCCATATACCTCATTTCACCAAGCTAAATGTTGTTTCTCAAAATTATGAAATAGGTCGCACCCTAGCTTTAAAAGTTCTTGAATTTGAATTAATACTATTAGCAAAGTGTAGATCCTTAATTATCGTGGTTGTTTAGTTTGGCCGTGTATTATCCTTTAGGATGACAGTCGGATATGAAAAGCAACATAGAAACTAATACATATATTATTGCATCTTCGGTAGCCAAGGGTGACGATCCGCTCCTCTCAAAGAGGAGCGGAGCGGATTGTCAACCCTTGACTAGCGAAGATATTTTTGCTGCTGTGCATAAGTTTATTGATGAATCCTGTAGATTTTAAATTGTTATGTTACTGACCAAATATTTCACTTGCATCACTTTTTGAATTTATATTTCTATATACTACATGTTTTTCAATTGCATGTATGACATTTAGTTATAAGAAGAGGAAATCCTCAGTTGAAGGTACTAGTTTCCAATCCTTATGATTTATTCAATAATATATGTTCAAAACCAAAAACCAACATAGATGATCATTTAAAGCTACTGAGGTACGCAGAGGTCCATTTTTTTTAATTGTTAATGTATATCAAAGAAATTAATGAGGCATACATACTGACATCCGCTTGATCATTAATTGTGCTATACATGCATTAGTTCAAACAGATGACATTTTTTTAGGGGCAACTATTTTCTTATCACAGATTGATACACCAGCCTTACTCTTTTTGACGGGGGAAATATAGACTTTTTAAAATCTGATACTAGCCCTTCAGAAATAAAAGCGTTTCCATGACATGTAAGGGCAGTTAGAGGAATTATTACATGTAATTGAGTCAATAACCTTTTAATTACATACATTGCAGTGAAAATTGAACATACTAGTATTTTTTTTAAATTTCTTTTTATAGAAATAGAACGTGAAGATAAAATCAAACACCATACAGCAAAAAGGTAAAAGCAAACACCATACAATAAGAAGATAGAGTCAAGACCACATACGCTGATGCAACATAAAGATAAAAGCAATGAGTAGAATATAGAACGTTAAGATTCAGAATAAATTAAATAGATCTAGCTTTATGCGTCATATAAAGCTATGATAAATATTGCAATAAGCAACTCTTCAGTTAAGAAAAACTGAATACTTGCAAAGTCCATAAAAGACTTATCTTACATATGTACATGTAAGCTAAGGCAGGACATTTTTTACTTTACTAAGTACAGAATGCAACTCGCAATTATCTTTTCATGCATAAAAATATCAAAAAGGAATTAAAAAAAACACCTAGCTTACCAGAAATTGCTCGGGTATTTCAAAAAATATATATATATAAGATATTAAAAAATCACATTTGTACAGATATATTTTTCAAAGGTGGGTGATGATAAAAACAGTTTGAATAATTTTTTATTTCATCACATGTAAACTTACCCCATACAGACACTATCAGTACACATTAAATTGCCTTCTAATACGCTATTGATTTTCCTATCATGTAGAATCGTCTTCATGTTCAGAAATATCTTCCTCCTCTTCTTCCCCTGTTACCTCAACAACATCACTTGTCTTTAAATTGTCACCAGACTTTTTCTTTTTTCTCTTCAGTTCGTCTACAAACTGTATCCTCATTTTAAATTTTCTCTTTCGGACATTAATCTGTGTATTCATCTTCCACAACACAGACATTATCATGCAATAAAACAGGTGGTCGCATTTATTGTTTTCCACGGAGGATTCAAAACAACTCTCCCAGTTCTCTTGTTCAAATTCTTCCACCACTGCTTTCAGGTCAGAATTTTCTTCAACAATGTAATGAACAGGCTCCTGTTTAATATGACCAATCATGATAAAATGGTGACCCTCAAATGGGTCCGTTGTGGAAGATAAATATGGAGACAGAAGTTTTACTTGTAATGATAACCTGCTTTCAGGGTACAAGTTCATAAAGTCATCTGGACAAGAGTCAAACTTGTAATCAGAAAACAATCTATTTATAAGGTAATTTCCAGGAAGAAGAAAATCTGCAAGAATAGAAATAATTTGGCCATTTTCTTTGATAAGGAAAAAGACTACGTTGTCTTCCTCAGTCTCGTTTAACATTAGAAATTCCTCTGTACCACACATCAAGAAAATTGGTATACAGCCTGTAAAAAACTCTAATTTTCCTTTCCTTGATTTCTTTACTTGCACTACGTTGCAAAATCTTTGCAATTTTGTTTTGAATCTCGCGGCAGAAATTGTGTCACTGTTTCCATTGTTTTCAATCTTGATTTTTGACTTTGTAACTTTACATGTTGTTCTCTCAGACTTTCCCGAATGATTCTTCCTCTTACATTTCTTCTTTCCGTCAGTCGTATTCATATGATTGGGTATTTTCACTGTCAAAAGTAATGAAAATTTTGAATGGTTCTTATTATAGATTTACCTAATTCAGTTAAGTAAAGCTGAATAATTAAGAATCTCTTACCTTTTTTAATTTTCTGTTCACTTTTTCTGACACTTGAAATGGGTACCTTGTTTTCTCTGTCATTTTCCTCTCCCTTTTTTCCTTCACCAGGTTGAGAAGTACAAGAATTCTCCTTCAATGGTTTCACTTCATTGTCATTTTCGTCTTGTTTTAAGTCAGGAACAGGACTATTTGGGCTATCAATCTCCATTTTGATCCTTTTAAGGACAAACAACCGATCAGAATCAAATTACTTCTAAGCTATGAGCAAAAGTAATAACCATGGCTGTAGACTCCATGCTGCATATCCTTCATTTTAAGTTGAACTGATAAAAAATACCTGTAATATGAATAATGATAAAATTAGTGTATGTATATATTTTCCCAGAATATATTTTTATTCACATATTTATATTTTTAAAAATATATTTTATTAAAAAAATGTATAATGGTATTATTTTTCACCATTGAAATGTTCAAAATGAGCGTGCGCTATATTGACATATAAAGAAAGTCTAAATATTGAAAATATTTATCATCAAAAATTAGTTTACAAAACTAGCTATTAATAGGACCATTTCCAACTTAGTTTGGACTTTCAGTAAGGCTTGACATTCTCGACGTAAAACTATTTCTGTTGAATCGAACGGAATGAAACTTTACAAATCAACAAAACAGATATATTGTGCTTATTTTCAATTTCCAGTGAGAAATATAACAAAGATTGACATCATCCACGAACTTTTCGAACAACCCTCGTACATAAGATAGAAATTCGGGAAATGCCAATTAGTTTATTGAATAGCCAATTACATTGTTTCGTCCTGCAAAGAGGTGGAGCTTAAGTCGTGTCATCGTTGTCAACAACAATTTGAAGTTCCTGATGCTATTAATTTCTTAACCAATGAGAATTTATTCGCTATTTGACAGGCGGTAAACATCATGTAGCGCCGAGAATGCTACGCCTTATTGAAAGTCCAAACTAAGCTTGAAATGGTTCTAAAAAACATGCAGTCTATATTCCGCTGTATACTGTTGATTTGCGTGAGAAAAAATATTGAACAATGAAAAAGAAAATAGGCAAAGGGAAAGAGCTCGTAGGACTAGGCCGGCATAAAATCCCGTTTTTTTCTGTATTTGGTGTCGATTTTACTAAGCATTCAATAAATAATATCGAAGCCTCCTTTGATATATGATGTTACGGCGGCAATACGGCGACGGACGCGATTCTACGGCGATCTCTCGGCGTTCTACTGCGTTCCCACGGAGATCTCTCGGCGATTGACTGCGCTTCCGCGGAGTTTTCACGGTGTGTTAGGAGTTTTCACCTCGTGTTCACGGCGTTCTCACTGCGCCGACTGCGTTCACAATACGTTCACAATGCGTTCTATACCCACTGATATATATTCAGAAGGAATGGAAAACATTTTTGTTTAAAGATTCAAGTTAAACGATGAAAAAGACTTCCCATCATGTCAAGAAATATTCTTAGTAATCAAAAATGTTCTACACGTATTTGAATAATTTAGAACTAAATTATTATTAGTTTTATGATTAAACTCCGTCTTTTTTCAATTTTATCGTTCAGATGTGTTGTTAAATTTTTTTTTTGATTTTATTATGAATGTAAAAAATATAAACACACTGAAAAGTTGCTACAAAATTTAAGTGAAACAACAGAACAAGTTCTGGTGACATTTTCTCTTCCATGTTTTAAATGCCCCTAGTGCAACAAATACATTAGAATAATTGCTGATCAAATTTGATGCCATTGCTTTTGTTTTGTGAGCTGGCTGACAACGCCGTGAAAGCGCATTGTGATCGCCAACGGACGCTGTGTAATCTCAATCAAAAAAATTACAAGACGATTAATCTCATTACAAGCTCCGTAAAAGAGCGATAGAAACGCAGTGACATCTCCAAGGACTCCGCGACATCTCCGTGAGGTCTCCGTGGAAGCGCAGTCTACTATCATTGCGTTCATGCTGCGATCATGTGCGTCTTCACGGCGTTCCCACTACGTTGTCCGATATCTCACCGCGCTGCTACGGCGATCACACTACGTTTCTGTCCTTTCTAGAATAAATCACAACCCCTTATCCCCTCATAACACGTGATATCCAATTAAAATTTAGATGATACATTTTACCATTACAGAATATTTGATTTTCTTTTACCTCTAGTTATTTTGACCATCGGTAAATAGGCCTAGTAGTAGTTGCTGCACTACACCGGGTCGTCTGCTCTACTTATTTAGATCGAGCTCGGGATTCCTAATTTTTCTGACGTTGTGAAATGTCATGTGAGAAAAGTATAACAGGAAAGCTCTAAAATGAAATATATTAGTGCTGCGATAAGCGTGTTTTTTGAGTATGACACTCCACGAATCGTTCACATAAAAAGCAAGAAGGTTGGTGTGATAAACCGTTTTATTCAACTCTGTATAATCGGCTACGTGATCGGGTATGTCTTTATCAGTTATACAAATTCAATATTCATCAGCTTGTTTCATTCATTACAAATGATAACTCAAAAGAGAAAGTGTCAAAGTTTGTTGGTCTCAGGAAGAAGCTTACATGTAGAAGATGTAAAGATACATATTGACATTTGTGATAACATTATTATAATGATTAATCTTTAGTTAGAGACTTAAATCACTTAATTCAGGCACTTAAATTCAGCTTGTATAATTAACTGAAGTATAAAATTCATCCAGGATATAGCATGGAGAGAGTTTGAATGATTTGAGAAAAAAAATATTCAAATGAAGTGTAGATTTAGCTGTTTGTATTTGTGGCTATAAGCATTGAAATTTTACAGTAAATTTTGATAATGTGATCACAGATGTTGTATTCTATTGATCACTTATCATCAATAAACAGACACATGGATTGAAAATGAAGAAACTTTTAAAATTATTATAAATTATGTTTTAAAATTACATTAAGTACTCATCATGAGGAATATTGTAGGTATGCCATCATTTTCAAGAAGGGTTATCAAGACTTTGACAATGTTCAGAGTGTGGTTACAACAAAAGTCAAGGGCATTGTCATGGTAGATGAATCAATTCATCCTGACATCCAACGCATCTGGGATGTGGCAGACTACATTGTACCTCCTCAGGTAACAGAAATCAACATACTGTGAATGATGTAGGGTAAGAGCATTAAATGATATCTTGCTTTAAATTTCCAGCTGCTCCAGTATGAAACTTTGAAATTGTTTTTCCATTATCTTCATTTAAAAAAGAATAATTTCTATTTCCTGCAACTAGAAAAAGTAACAAATGATAGTTTTTGAAATTTTATTAAGAAATATTTTATGTAATTTGTACTTTATCATAAATAAATTTTTGTTTTCAGGAGAACAATGCCTTTTTTGTAGTTACAAATTTGATTGTCACTCCTTTTCAATCAATTGGCAAATGTCCAGAGGTGAGTCTTTCTATACATAAAGTTTGATAAAACTGTTGAACTTCGATATCTTGATTACTGATATCTTGAATACCATGAATATGTAGAAATGATTTGAATGTCACAACTACTTATTCAAGATCATAGCCTCGATGTCTTCAATTCTTGAGAATCCAAGAGTTTTTCTCAGTCCCACTGAGTTTGAGATATCAACATTCCCCAGATTGATTTTTATCTTTTGTAGATTGAGTCAATATATATATATATTTTTATAGGATGAATCAATTAAAGGATCCAATTGCACTTCTAATGCAGACTGTAAAAATGGAACAGTGCTGCCAGTAGGAAATGGTAAGTGCATAAGATGTAGTACTATTCTAAAGATGGACAGTTTTATTTTGAAAATTTTTTTTTCTCTGTTCCATTTTACTATCTTTCCATTTTTTTCACCCTGCATTGAATTCAGTTTCAATGAAATAGTTAAAGAAATTTTTTTCAAACTGCATACAAAGATAAATACCTGGTATTGCTGAGAACTTTCATTTGTTTCATAATTTTTCCCCGAACATTAATAGTCCCAATGATCTTTATCTCAGCACTCCTCAATTTGTGTTGATCTCATTTTTCAAAAAAAAAAACAGAGATATTTTTATGAAACTTCAAACACTAGATAGAAGTAGTCACCCCAGCTTGGCACAGTGGTAAGTGAATCTGCTTTAGAGTCGCAGAATAAGGACTTATCCTTGTGTTGCCTGTTCTAATCCCATGACATAAAGATCAGTCCTTTGGATGAGACCATATAAACGGAGGTCCTGTGCTGCAGTAATTTCTAGCACGGAAAATCCCTCACTGCTCAATGGCCTTAAGTGTTACGGTAATCATGAATCAAAATTTGCAACTCTGCAGTGAAAAGTAGTGGCATCTCCATATGAGTGAAAAAATTCTCAAGAGCATATTAAACAACTAACAAAAAATAAACAGTAGTTGATACAAATTGATGAGAGCTTTATTTTCGCGTAATTACGCAAGGCAGTGTGCTCGAGAAAATAATTTTTTCGCCTTCCCATGGTGTTTTTTTCGCGTAAGATAGTATTCCTTATGATTATAGAGAGGCCGTGTCAGTAACCATTGAGTATTGTATATAAAGTGAGTGGAATGTGAAAAAAAATATTTTGCTTTAATATTTGGGTGCATGGAAGTATAGATGAATGTCCTTTCAAACATGAGTTATTTGGGTCACATCTTCCTTGTTACCATAGCAACGGTGATTTTAATGCTTGAAAAGTGTGAAATTTGATTATTGATAACCCTGTCAAAATTAATTACAGAATCAAACTATGTTTTTCTTAATTTCAATATATATGGGAGATTTAATTTTTCCCATGTTTATTTTAAAGCATTGGGGCCTACTTTGCTTTGTTTCTACCAAATGCTGTAAAATCAACATGATTTTTATAAATATTTTACACGAAAACGCAACCAAACTCTATCATAATCATACATGCAATAGAAACTACGAGCTTTGAAGTTATAAATCCAATAATAAAAAATGGTAGTTGGGTACTCTATAGCAAATAATTTGATTTAGAATGTACCACAAATATGAAAACGCGTGAACGATTATCTCCCTTTTGTGGAACTCTCCTGCTGATAAAGAACAGAAAGTTGCTGTTGCAGCAGAAGTCGGAGAAGAAAAACACCATGTAAAGATGTATAAAGCAGGTCTTGTGCGGTTACAGAGGACATGACAGCATCAAGAGTTTGTAGGTGACTGAAAAGTACTATTTATAGTCCGAAATATCTGACGTTTTCCTGGCTTTTTAACTATTTCTATATTTTACGTGCGAGGAAAACGCCAGAACCGGCGCCTTTACGAAAACTGGGAATTCCAAGCAGAGGCGGCATTCTCGGGTGTATTTTCGATACTTGCAATTACTTGTCAAACTCACAATTTATCAATAGTACAATGCCTCTAGTACTTACCAATATAGTTTTTATGGTTTGTTTGTAAATATATGATCCGATGGAAACATTTTCTCTGACTGTCGAGATTTGTTTTCATTTCGTGCGTTTACAAATTAAAAAAAAATATACAAGTCCTGTATCGAAATGATGAGTGATTATTTTCTTTTCATTGATATTGTCAAGTACTAAAAGCATTGTGCCATTGATAAATTGTGACAACGGCATTTAATGCGGTTCCCAAGTATGGGAAATCAACTCTGACTGGAAATGGCGAAATTTCCAGTTTTCGTAATGGCGCTGGTTCTGACGTTTTCCTGGCACAGAAAATATTAAAAAAAAAAAAAAACTGGAAAATGCCAGATATTTCAGACTTTATTATTTAGAGCATATTCATCAATCACTGATAAGGTCAAATTGGTAGATTTCCACTCGTGTATGTCTGCATATTAGTGTTCTTTTGATAAGTAATATTTCAAACAATATTTCTTAAAATTCATAGCCATACCCGCTATACCTCATTATCTCAGGTCTATCAATATATATTTTTTCGGAGAGCTACAGTTCTGCAGCTACACTAAAACAAGATGACAAAACTTGAGGTTGCTAATATTGATTTGAAAAGGGGAAGGGAAACTAGGATAACAGACTCAACTCTGGTTTCAAAATTTGCTCCTGACCCTTAAAGTGGAGGGGAGGGGAACCAGGATTTATAAATTTTAACTACAGGAAATTTTGACTTCCCAAAAAAGTAAGGAGTGGGTGGGGTGCTATTCCTCCTAAGCCCTTGATCAGGTTGGGCACAATTTCTGAATACGATAATTCTGAAAATGTGAGACTAAATATGTAATATCGTGATTACCTCGCAGTTATCTAACTTACTACCACTCTTTTGCGGGGGAGTCGAGAAAGCTCAAATCTCACGAGATTACCAGGGCACATGGCATTGTTTACAGTAGTGACAATCGAATGATTTGAACAATTTTATGCCGAAAGTACAATGTATTGCCAAGAATTGAATTCCAAATAGTAGATTGTCAAATAAGGAAAGTTTAGATTATTTTATCAGCTTTAAAATGCCATGATTTTCAATGAAAATTTAATGAGAAGAGCCCGCTTAGTTAAAAATATCGTAAAAAATGTAACATTGAAGGATTAGCTCCTCTCAAAAATTAATTAGGCTGGTTCAGCGATTGTTAAGGACGGTATTCCACCAGGATTTTTTTACTTATCTGTCCTCATAAATTCTACAATGATCGATCTTGCATTGTATTCAATAGCACATTTGTCCCCAGCCAACAGACGTTCCCTACCTCCATCGCGAAAGAGTTCCACTAAGTTAAGTAATCGCGATATCAAGTATTGGAGTATCCCCTTTGTCCAGTTTTATATAATTAATGTCTTATATCATATCCCAGTCACTATATATGCTATAGGCTCAAGTAAGTTTGTAAACAGGTCTAAAATATTTTCAGGAGAATCATGATGATGATCAGTTGCAATGTGAACTACCAAATAACCATGAAGTACAAGCAGATCCAATTAATGTGGAACAAATAAAGGTTTGTATTGAAATTTTTACATGTACTGAATTATTATGCCCAAAGAGCATGAACATATTTTTGTTTGTCCTTTCTGTCTATCTGTTGTCAGCTTTAACCTTTACCATGACTTTTGAACTGTGAGATCATATTTGGTATACATAATCCACTAATTAAGTTCTTTTAGATTACACCAACATCAGTAACCTTTAGACCTTGATCTTTTTGCTAAAACTAGCTTTTCTATATTTGTTGACGCTGGGGGCATACTGTTTCACAAACTTATCTTGCTTTAAATTACTTTTAGCATCAGCTTGTTTATTATAAAGAATCAGCAACTATATGCAGTAGGGTCATGTAAATTTGTAAACAGATATGAAATACTTTCAGGAGAATCATGATGATGATGAGTTGCTATGTGAACTACCAAATAACCATGAAGTACAACCAGATTCAAAGCATATGGAACAAATAGAGGTTTGTACTGAATTTTTTACATGTACTGAATTGTTTAGAACTACTTTGAGCATCAGCTTGTTCATAAGAGCCCAGCCTCAAAGAGTACCGGTAATCACTTTGTTCATCCATTTCTTTGTTGAGAGATAACTCAAATGCTATATGTCCTGGAAACTTCAAACTTGAAAGGATTGTGACTCAATAACTTAAATCCATTTGACCTATGAACTTCATATTTTAAACCCAGACAAGAAGCCTAAAATGGGCCCATATTGCTCACCTGGTCTTCTGTCAAAGGTTGTTAAAGACTGATATCATGAGGCACATTTGTGTCATGTAAGCTGTGCTTTTGAGGCAGGTATGAAATGCATTTCAGATAAGACAATTTCATTGAAGTCTACTGTGACCTTAGCATTGAAGTTTGACATTGAGTTAGGGTCATGGCACACCACCTTATCATTAGGAGCATTGTATGCCAAGTATGAAGCTGTTCCATGAGGCATATAGAAATACAGACCTGAAAACTCCATCAAATTTTACCTTGACCTTGACATTGAAGGTGTGACTTTGGCTCAGGGCTGTGAAACACTGTCTCAGCATGAGTATTATTTGTGTCAAAATGAACTTGTTTTAAATGAAGTTGTTAGTTGGATTGATTTTGTATCTTTCTTTTGTAGGTGGAATCAACTTCAGACGACAACTTTTCCAAACACCTTGTGAAAGTCATCTGAATGCCAGGATTCTCAAGAGCATGAAGATAGTCCATTACATAGAAGGAAGACCTTGATTATGTATCTTGATGCCATTGGTGAAAAGGCAGAGGTCTAACACTGACTGTGAAGAAAATGACTTGACAGCTGAAGGGAACATGAACAATTTGAATCAGATTTCTGATATGGCTCTTAAAGCAGTGAACTAAAAAACATTTTCTTACTAAGTTTAAGATTTTGATATCAAAGTTTTTGGAAGGGGGATATAGGAATCACCCTGTTTGTTTGTCCATCTGTCTGTGGACAACACTTGGATTATACTGCTCTAGCTCTAGTTGGTTAAAATAGATAATATCTAAAATCAAATGTGTCATACTTCTTGTTTACTGTGCATAAATGTACTTTGAAGAACATACTGTATAAGTAGAATTTTTAGCGAGGATTTAATTTTGGCATTATTAGAGAGGGTGCTGACATCGCTAAAATTGAATATTGCTAAAAATTAATGTCTTATTATTTGTAATAGCTTCTTTAGTAAACATTTTAAAATCGCTAAAATTACTTCTGGCTAAAAATAAAATACCAGACTTTGGTAGAAATCGCTAAATTTGCATCTCGCTAAAATTTCCACTTATACGATATATTATTATTTCTAGCAAAATATTTCTGTAAAATATTTGACTGTACACTTCAGAAAAAATTCAGTCTCAGAATCAGGTACAAGATATGCTGTAATGGTGCCTAGTTGTGTCGCCTGCATAGCAAGGGGACTCCTAGGGATCACTTCTCCATTGTCTGTCAGTCTGACTAGCTGACCATCAGTCTATCTGTCTGTCACAATTTGATATGTCATTCCTGAGACACACATTTTCAATGGAAAACTCTTGTTTTACGTTCATATCTGTGATACTTTTAGTGAGCATTGATATTTGACCAGTTGATTGGTCTTTGATAGTAAAATAAGATAAAACTTGAAATATAAAGTTGCTGTAGTAACTACATTTTCACAAGCCTTGCTGATGTTAAGGTTTAACATTTGTAAAATATAAAGTTTTGTGTGCAACGATGAACATCTGTTTTTTTTTTCAAGCCTTTGCCTTCAATTTTACAAGCATGTAATCAAACACAACCATATCAACAATCGCTTGCTGATGTTAAGGTTTATTTTCATTTGAATACCCCCTGTATAAACGAAGTTTTGTGTATAATAGGAGCATCGACTTCTCATTATACCCGGGTACTCGTTGACATCCCTAAAAATAAGATAAAACTTGAAATATAAAGTTGCTGTAAACTACATTTTCACAAGCCTTGCTGATGTTAACGTTTATTTTCATTTGAATAAGTATAAGGTCGTCTTGTGTTTAACAGACACGACTTCTCATTATACCCCCTGTAAACGAAGTTTGGGGGGGTGTATATAGGAATCAGCTTGTCTGTCTGTCTGTCTATCCGTCCGTCCGTCTGTCTAGCTGTGCAAACATGTACGGTCCATATCTTTCTTACGGAGGAACATTAGAATCTACTACTCCATACAAAGATTGCTCATGACCTAAGAGTGTGTCATGACCTTGACTCAAGGTCATTTGGGGAAGTTCAAGGTCACTGGAAGAAAAATTTCATTATTTGTGTCCGTTCCATATCTTTCTTATGGATTAACTTGGTAAGTTCCCATTTTACAAAAAGATTCCTCATGACCTAAGGGTGTGTCATGACCTTGACCCAAGGTCATCTGTGCATGTTCAAGGTCACTAAAAGAAAAATTGTAAAATTCATGTTTGGCACATATCTTTATTTTGGATTAACTTGAATCTACTACTTCACACAAAGAGGGTTTATGACCTGGTGTGTTATGACCTTCAGCAAAGTTTATTTAAGTTCAAGGTCACTGAAAGGAAAATTTCTTAATATGTGCATGGTCCATATATTGCTTATGGATAAACTGGTTAGTTCCTATTTCACACAAAGATTCCTTATAACCTAAGGGTGTATCATTACCTTGATGCAAGGTTATCTATGCAAGTTCAAGGTTATAAAAGCAACAAGTTCATAATTCATGTTTTGTACATATCTGTCTTATGGAAAAACTTGGTAAGTTCCTGTTTTACACAAAAATCGCTTATTGTATTGAGGATGTGTCATGACCTTGACCCAAGGTTCTTTGTGTAAGTTTAATGTCACTGAAAGGAAAAACTTCATAATTTGTGCCTGGTCCATATCATTCTTATTGATAAACTTGGATACTTTCTTGTTTACACAAAGATTACTTATGACATAAGGGTGTGTCATGACTTTGACCCAAGGTCAATTGTCCAAGTTCAAGGGCACAGACAGTAAAAAAATTATAATTCATGTCTGGTCCATATCTTTCTTATGGATAAACTTGGAAGGTTCCCATTTTACACAAACATTGCTTTGACCTGAGAACTTGTCATGACTTTAAACCAAGGTCATTTATGCAAGTTCAAGGTCACTGACAAAAAAAAAATCATAATTCATGTGTGATCCATACATTTAGTCTATTTTTTAGGCTGCACCTTCGTTTCATTTATAAAAAATATTAATGAGCAATTACATATGCACTAAAATGTTTTAGCTTTTCTCTCTTCTCTTAGATCCATAAAATATTCATGATTTAGCGCTTCTGAAAAACCCAGTGGGGGGTATTTTGTCCCATTTGGACAGTTCTAGTTGTTTTTAGGTTTATAACTTGAATAATAAACATGGTACAGCAATGTAAATTAGCCAGTAGACAGCATTGGAGTCCCTTTGGGTTGAACATTGCGTCATTTTGACATATAACTTCAGCTTTTGTTATGTCATATATGGTCAAGTTTTTGCGTATTTGGTCCACATTCTGACTATATTGTATAACTATTAGACATTGTAGAGCAATGGTACTTATTATTACTTATATGATGGGGTAAGTACAACAGGGTTGACAGTTGATCAGGATGCCATGACCCAAATATTCCACTTGAGAGGCTTTAATTTCCTGGGTGTATGTTTCATGTTTTGCCGATCCTAGTCAAGTCAGTTGCTAGGGTATAAATTCCGTTGCTATGGAGATTACTTTTCCTATTGTTTTGTAAAAAAGTCGTACATTTTATGGAGTTTTTTCTAAAGTACTATGTTTCTGTAGATATGGCATCTAACTGTTAAATATCTGTTGTAATATTAAAAAAAAAATTGCCAAAACTTGCGAAAATCCATTGAAAGTGTTTTGAAAAAAATGCAAATTTTGATTTCTGAAAAAAAAAAATTGGGACATCCGACTACCAATTTTTATTTTATTATTTCATAGTATTGGGATATATCTTTAACTTTGTATGACATACAATATCTACGGTTGTTGCGTTTTTAAGTATTCAACTTTTGAAAAACTTAATTTTCCATGGATATTCCCATCATGAAAACCTTGTCATTTTTCGGTTGCCATAGCAACCATTTCAAAATATTTAAAAATACTTATAGACATAAAGATATTTTCTTCTGATGCATCTTTCATTATTTCAGTATAAGAAAACAAATTTAGACCTTCCAATTGTTCCCCCCTCTGCATTTAAATATGTCTAAATTTGTATTATTTTACAATGTTTCATTGAGAATTTACTATGCAAATCACATTTGTTGCCATGGAAACCAATGATGATGAATAAATTTGTAAAATTTGTCTTAAATGTGTTTTTTGTTGTTGTTCAAATATATTAGGGTGGTTTTTGCCCAATTCAAAATTTTTGACTTTCCATGTAAATCTCAATGGTTACTGACACGGCCTCAAAATTCAGTTTTATATTTCAGACCAAAACCAGCAATTTTGGAGAATTCGAAAGATTTTACAGTATTCATTAAAAATAACATAGAATTTCCAAAATATAATGTCAAAAGGTAGGTACAGTCAATTGTAAAGTATACCAAACTTTTTTCCATGAAATTTAAATTTTATTCAATAATTTTTGTTAATTACTGTAAAACGAGAATATTTAGCACACTACTAATTTTAGCGCCTTTGGCGCAAGAGCCCCTGAATGCTAAAATTCATTGTGCGCTAACGGATTTCTCTAAATATTATATTTTGTGTGTGTTCAAAGCTTTCACATTTATAAGTAAATGTAAATCAGAACGCGCAATTACGTAATGCTGAAAGGTCATTGGATTTTATATACACTCTAGCACTGTACATGGTAGAATCTATCGAGAAAGTTCTGCCAAATTATAATTTAATTAAACTATTGTTTATACCATCGTAGTTGTTAACCGTTGCTTATCATTAACACCTTCAAAGTTTGGCTTCTGGGTGTGTCAATCATCTATCGCCTCGATCGCGAGGTAAACAATGCAATCAAGCATTGTGATTGAGCTTGCAGACAATACCTGATTATGATTAGTGCTGGGTATCGCGACTGAAAAATCGTATCGTGATATATTGCAATATTATATTTTGTATTGCAATATATCACGATATAAATAATTAATAATTTTTTTGCTTTTCGTCAAGGTTAAATGAAAACACAAACTCAAATTACATGTATTTTCGAGTTGATATTCCAATTGCCTGATCGCGTTATGTCGGCGAAAGTGGCAAAATAATTTTTTTTGTAGCACAACTTGTTGAATTCAATTACCGAGTAAGTTGTAACACTCAGATTCAGCTTTAACATGAAGGGGTTTAATATAACAGTTGTCGTCGTTTCGGTTTTGAAAGAGACGTGTCTCTTGATCACACTTCACGTTGCTTGCCGCCATATTTTACCTTGAAAATGGCAAATAACTCTTTTTGTAACAATTTATAGCATATCGAACCGGAACCGGTATTCACAAAAAAATACCGCGATACGTATTGTGAAGAACGAAATCGGGATACACCGGTTAACCGGTAATATCGCACAGCACTAATTATGATGACCGTTTATCCAAGTAACTTTCGTTCAATGCATGCATTGTTTAAATATGAATAAAATGCGAAAATACTCTACATTTTCTTTTATTTAAAATAAAATTAAAATAAATTTTAACAATGTGCCATGTCAATATGATTGCAACTCAAAGGTAAAATTGACGAATGTTTACTTATATACGGGATGCTATTGTTTTTCCGTGCTTGACAAACTAAAATGTCAAATACGGGTGTAGATAAAAAATAAAATATCACATTTATACATTTAAATGACAAATGCAAGAGCTAAAATTTATTTGCGCAAATGCATTCCCACTTGCATTTGCGCTAAAATACCTGTGCGCCAAATTTTCTCATTTTACAGTATGTTGATAGTAAAATATTACTATTTATGTAATAAATTAATCATTATTTTCATGATAATGATGATAAACCCACCAGGAACAGAGACCACTCTGTTTTAAGACTATCTGCTTATATTTTATTGCCTGTGCATTTCTGTTTGACAAATGCAGGTGTTCCTGATAAGCATGTTTTGTAATGTTAAAATTACACATATCTTCTTTTTTTTTTTGCCTTTACATATTGGTTAATGTTATGATGCATGATATAATATGCATGATGTTCTTAATATGACCACATTTTGAAAATGTGGTACTTGCAGCATTTGTTTTTATTATGGTTTCAGCATTGACTATGATTTTATCTCGAGAAGAAAAGAAATTTTTAGAGAATGGAGTCTTTGATTTGTGTCTACTTTGTATATTTTGGGTTTGAATGAAGGTTTTTATTGTCTGACAAAAAACTTATTTCAAATTGTTTCCATCAAAAGCCATTATCCATAGAATTTCAATTCAAATTTGATTTGTTGCACTAAAACAACAAGTATTTTATGTTTTGTAATTTATCATATTTAGAAAATATTCAGAAAAAAACAACAAGTTAAAATTAAAGAGTCATGGCATGTACAGTATGCACTCTTTTATGTAATTTATTTATGTTATATATGAAAAAAAATTGGTATTTTTACATCCTCTAAGCAAAGGTTTTTACAATCAGGCATAAATCTTTTGATCTTCTCCTTAAATACTTTTTTTTTCTGTTGGGCGACACATAATAATAATAAAGATTTAAATGATGCAGGCGTAATTTACCAGACAATGTGAGTGACGAGTATCTACAGAACTGTAGATACGATGGAGGACCCAACTCGAGATGTCCAATTTTTACTCTTCAGTCCATTGTAGAGGGAGCTAATAGTGGATCATACCGTGATGTAGCAGCAGAGGTACAGCTGAAATCTGAATCATTTTCTGCCATTGTACACCTTTTGATTTTGATTAATGAGACCAAGAAGGAAAAAAACCCCAAAATACTAAGATATTTTATGGAAGCCCATCTACTATGATTTAGGATCTACATGAATCAAATGATATCTTTGAATTCAATATAATGAATTTTGATAGAATAAGATTAATATCAATTTAGTTGAATATGTTATAAAGAGTTTAATCTATCTGTTACAAATTTGATGAATTTGTTAAAAGGAATTAAAAAAATTTGTTATTACAAATCAACCTTTTTTTTAAGCAAACTCTTATACATGTTAATTGTTTGAAACAATTCTTTCAATTGTTATAACAAACTTTTGAAATTGTTAAAATGAATGGAATTCATTGTAACAAGTTTAAAAAATCATTATATCAAATTCTAAAATCATTTTTGATAGTTCCCGAATGGGCTTCTGTATTTTTGCTATATTTGCTTTTTCATTTTATTGAAAGTTATCCAAAATTGCATTTGCATAACTAATTATTCATCTCAAAAATCTTCACAAAGTTGAATTTGATCTTAAGATTATTCTATTTAAAAAAAAAAAAGTATTCACTATAATGTTTTGAAGTGAAGCTCAAACTACTCTTTAAAGACTTTTGATTAAATCACTTTGGAGTGACCTATGACTATCTTTTCATTCTTTTTCAAATGCAAGAGTTTTATAATCCACATGTGGTATGTAAAACTTATAAATACAAACATTTTAATATCCCTCTCTGTATCTTTGACTGGGTTAGATTAGATATGTCTTAAAGGTGCCTAGAAACAGATCTGAAGTTAATGTTTTCTCAAATTTTCAGTATAATATCTTGACATATTAGTATATGTTGCTATAGCATTTCACACAGAAATTATATAAAAATATATTTTATCTAGAAATTATTGAAACAATGAATTTTAGAATATGTGATTTGATTGATATATCATTGCACTTTCACAAAGTAAACTATGCTCAAGGATTTCCAACCCTTACATGTATAGGACCAAAATTCTGTATCCTTAAATGTCAATCATGTACATAATACTCTGATATTAAGTTTAAGCATTTTCAGTAGAAAGGATTTACAAGGAGAAAGTTTCAAAAATTTAATTTACTAAGCAGTAGCTATTAACAAAGATTGCATTGAAGTATGTGGGGAATTTTTTTTTAAATATACATTCAAATAAAAGAAATCATTTAATCCTGTGGTGGAAAGATGCATTGTTCAAAATTATAAATAGAATGAGAATAGAAAACGATTTTTTAACCAGATAAGTTTAAAAAAAAAATAAAAATTATTAATTTAAATCAGAGAGTGTTAACTTTTACCAAAATTCAAGGTCATAAAAGGACACATCCCACCCTTACCTGCTAATAGTAATAAATGGGAATTATGTCTAAATATATTGTATTTCACACCTACACATCTGTAACGTTTTCAATTTCATTGAATCTAATCCTATTATAGTGATAAAGTACCTACTTAAGAAAAGGAGAAAATTTGTTGTATATTGATGAAAAATAATAAAAACTATAGCCAGAAAATTCAAAGTAGAAATTTGAGAAAGCAAAACTAACTCACCAATATTGTCAGTTAGTACTCGGTAATGTAAGAAGAGTTTATCAAATTGAAGATGCCCTTGAAACATAAACTGTTTTTGCAGACAGAGGACTGTAAGCTCTGTTATCATTAATGTTTCTGTTTCACCAGCTTTGTTCAATTTCTTAAGCTCTACACACATCACTGAACACAGACTGATAATACTGGTGAGTTAGTTTTACTTCTCGCATTTCTACTCCGAATAGTCTGGTTTATAAATTCAGTAATTTTCATTAATACACAACAGATTTTCTCCTTTTCTTAAGTATGAAGGATAAAGTTTACTTTGTGAAAGGCAAGGATGTGTCAATCATACACATCTTCAAGATTTCAACTATTTCCAGATATAAAGTTTTTTATTAATATTTCAATATGAAATGTTATAGCAACATAAAAGTCATATTTTACCGAAAATTTAAGAAAATATATTACCTTTAAATCTATATCCAGGCACCTTTAATACATGTAAGATACAAAAGAAGTTGAATATATGCAGCTTCCAAATGAGAAATGAGACAAATTAATTTTTTCTGCATGGTTATAAATACGTGTATGTATAAAAGTATTTCCTTGTCCAAAGAGGGAATGATATTTATATATATGATACATATTTAAACCCTGAATTTTGATTATTTTTGAACAAGATGCATAGGTCGACAAGATTTAAAGCTTCTTCATACCATTTTTTTTTTTTTTTTTTTTTTGTTTTTTTTTTGCATTTTTAGCTCACCTCAACGAAGTTGGGGGAGCTTATGTAATACCGTCGGTGTCGGCGTCCACGTCGGCGTCGGCGTCCCAGGTTAAGGTTAAGTTTTTTGGAGCAGTTTTCTTTTTAAGTACTTCTATGTCCTATATTGATTAGACATGCATGGAAGATGGTTCTAGTGTGTTTCATTGTATCAGTCAAAGTTTCAGATGCTGCAATTTCAGCAAAGGAATGACCAGGTTAATGTTTTTGGAGCAGGTTAACATTTTTGGTGCAGTTTTTGGTGTAGGTTTCATTTTTTCCAAGTAACTATAAGCCCTATGTTGACCAAACTTGCATGGATGATACATCTAAGGATGGATACTACTGGGCTTGCTTCGGATGCTGAATCTGACCTACATTTTCTGGTTGATTGAACAGGTTAAAGTTTTTGGTGTAGGTTTCATTTCCAAATATTTACATTTCCAGTGTCTTTGTCCGAGATAAAGTTACCAATTGTAAATGTAATTTATTTCCTCATGAATGTTTTGGCGCGGTTCCAAAAAAAAACCACGTGCAGGGCGGGGCAACACCTAGAGAGAAGCAGGTTTGGAGCCCGTGGATTGGCGGAATCAAAGCATGTAAATATAAGGAATAACTGTCAGATTTTTCGAATTCATGAAGATGATCAATGGATTGGCTTGTGTGATAATTTTATGCATAAACGCCTTCGGCTTTTATGCAAATTATCACACAAGCCAATCCATTGATCACTTCATGAATTCAAAAAATAAGACAGTTATTCCTTAAGTAACTATAATCCCTATGTTGACCAAACTTGCATGGATGATACATCTAATGATGCATACTACCGGGCTTGCTTCGGATGCTGAATCTGACCTATATTTTCCGGTTGAGTGAACAGGTTAAAGTTATTGGTGCATGTTTCATTTCCAAGTAACTATAAGCCCTATGTTGACCAAACTTGCATGGATGATACATCTAAGGATGGATACTACCGGGCTTGCTTCAAATGCTGAATCTGACCTACATTTTCCGGTTGAGTGAACAGGTTAAAGTTTTTGGTGCAGGTTTCATTTCTAAGTAACTATAAGCCCTATGTTGACCAAACTTGCATGGATGATACATCTAAGGATGCATACTACCGGGCTTGCTTCAAATGCTGAATCTGACCTACATTTTCCGGTTGAGTGAACAGGTTAAAGTTTTTGGTGCAGGTTTCAATTCCAAGTAACTATGAGCCCTATGTTGACCAAACTTGCATGTATGAGACATCTAAGGATGCATACTACCGGGCTTGCTTCGGATGCTGAATCTGACCTACATTTTCTGGTTGAGTGAACAGGTTAAAGTATTTGGTGCATGTTTCATTTCCAAGTAACTATAATCCCTATGTTGACCAAACTTGCATGGATGATACATCTAAGGATGCATACTACCGGGCTTGCTTCAAATGCTGAATCTGACCTACATTTTCCAGTTGAGTGAACAGATTAAAGTTTTTGGTGCATGTTTCATTTCCAAGTAACTATAAGCCCTATGTTGACCAAACTTGCATGGATGATACATCTAAGGATGCACACTACCGGGCTTGCTTCGGATGCTGAATCTGACCTACATTTTCCGGTGGAGTGAACAGGTTAAAGTTTTCATCAAGAGATGAAAATTCTCAAATTTGCTTCAGATGCTGGATTTTGATTACATTTTCATGAAGAAGAACTAGTTTAAATTTTTTATGTAGGTCTATTTCAAAGTATCAGATCAAAATTGCTTAAATATTTTCATTTTTGGAATGTACACTTTTTGTTGGTTAATTGTGTGAATTTGCCTTATTTAAAGACAACATTCGTTGAGGTGAGCTCTGTAATCTCTGATTACCTATGTTTTAATTGCTTCAGCAATATAACAATTAACAATTCTGAGTGTCATATTTGATCTTTCCAATCTTGAAAGGTTTATATATCTGAACAGAACAGAGCGTTACTGGAAAAAAACATTTCTTAATAAAATTCTGATAATATAGTTTAAGTATCACAACAATACATACAATTATTTAAAAGTCACATCAAGATTTAGATTTTTACAAGCATATTATGATGATTTCTGACCCGTACGAAAGTTTGAGGCGGAATAGGCACGGCTTGGGCACGGCTAAGACACGGAATCCGCACGGGTTTTTAAAAAGCCGCACGGGTTCTGCATGTCCAAGACACGGACACGGCTTCCGTGTCTGAAAGTGAGGAATCCTCACTCACAGAATCCCGTGTGAAGGCACGGAATCTGTGTCCCTGGGAGACGGTTTTTAACTCAGGCGGGTTTTGCTTCAAACTATTTATTTATATCTCACGGCTTTTTACTGAGCATGCTCAATCATAACTTCCTTTATTTGAATATTAAATTGGAGGGATTCATGGTCATGAGCTAAGAATGTGTCTTTTTACTCTAGTTAAAGGATATTAAACTAATAGATGTCAGTTGGAATTGTATTTGTGTCAGTCTGGGATAATTTCTTCACTTTTGAACTAAATGCAGTAAGTGTAATCTAGAATAAATAAGTCAATTTTCAATTTTCATGATCTTCTTGTATTGCAATGTTGACAATGAACATGATGACATAGTTTAGGTTTATTTGAATGACTTTAGTTGGACTTTCACCAATCCTTTATAGTATATATTTTATGTGACATCACTGTGCTAGCTAGTGAAAGTTTTATTTAAACTAAATTCTTTCTCAGATTGTGCAAACTTAGCAACTAGATTAAATTATAATTTAATATTGTACATTATCATTAAAATCTTAATTAAAAACTAGCATGGATTGTAATTGATAAAGTTAATCTTTAACAGAAAGTAAATGGACACATTCATACAAGATTTTTAACTTTTAAAATTCTAAAACTAAGCATTAATGTAAAGCAATGTGAAGTTATTTTGGTTTCAGTCACCATTTTGGCATCCACAGTTACATCAGGGGGTTCTCTCAAGGCCATGACCTAGATCTAAACAAATGCACAGATCCCGTGACTCCTTATATGGTATATGGCACGGCTTTTTTGACACGGGTTTCCAAAAAACCGTGTCTCCATATATGGAAAAGGACACGGGTTTCATACACGGATTTACAAAATCCGTGAGTCCATATATGGAAACTAGCACGGCTTTCTGACACGGGTTTTGTAAAACCGTGTGATCTCATTTAAATATTTCGGCCAATATCCCGTGCCGTGTCCGTGCCTCGACCACTTTTAGGCACGGCTTTCCATACATATTTTACATAGGAGCACGGAATGCTAAAGCACGGGTTTCTGGAGACGGAATCCGTGCCTGAGCCGTGTCGAAGCCGCCCGGACTGTTTCGTACGGGCAGCTTAAATCTTTTGCGAAAGATACATTTGACATCGAACTTTTATTTTCGAAAAATATATAAACCACTCTGTTTAAGTAATCTTGGTAATACTAATTTAATGAATATCAATCCAAGAAATTGACAAAAATTGTATTCTTTTCTTTTATTCTGCCATCCTGTCACATGATGTTTCAAAAGTTCAACAGAAAGGGGTCATATGTGGTAGTCTAGAGTATTTAAGATTACGGACTAGTGAACTTAAAATGAAACGATTTATCATAATTTCTCCTGCATATGCACATTTCACCCTGCATGAAAAAAAACTGTGCATTTTAGCTCACCTGAGCCAAAGGCTCAAGTGAGCTTTTCTAATCAAAATTTGTATGTTGTCATTGTTGTTGAAGTCGTTGTTGTCATTAATATGGAAGTATCCTCAGGTAGTGTAGATTTTTAGCTCACCTGAGCTGAAGGCTCAAGTGAGCTTTTCTGATCACATTTTGTCCATCGTCCGTCCGTCTGTCTGTCTGTCCGTCTGTAAACTTTTCACATTTTCGACTTCTTCTCAAGAACCACTGGGCCAATTTTGACCAAACTTGGTACAAAGCATCCTTAGGTAAAGGGGAATTTAAATTGTTAAAGTAAAGGGCGAAGTCCCCTCACAAGGGGAGATAATCAAGAAAAGACAGAAATAGGGTGGGGTCATTAAAAAATCTTCTTCTCATGAACCACTAGGCCAGAAAAGCAGAAACTTATGTGGAAGCATCCTAGGGTAGTGTAGATTCTAAATTGATCAAATCATGACCCCCGGGGGAAGGGCGGGGCCACAATGGGGAATCAAAGTTTTACATAGAAATATATAGGAAAAATCTTTGAAAATCTTCTTCTCAAGAACCGCTTGGCCAAAAAAGCTGAAACTTATGTGGAAGCATCCTGGTAAATTGTAGATTCTAAATTGTACAAATCATGATCCCCGGGGGAAGGGCGGGGCCACAATGGGGAATCAAAGTTTTACATAGAAATATATAGGAAAAATCTTTGAAAATCTTCTTCTCAAGAACCACGGGGCCAGAAAAGCTGAAACTTACGTAGAAGCATCCTGGTATAGTGTAGATTTTAAATTATTCAAATCATGACCCCCGGGGGAAGGGCGGGGCCACAATGGGGAATTAAAAATATTTTTATAGAAATATATAGGAAAAATCTTTGAAAATCTTCTTCTCAAGAACCACTGGGCCAGAAAAGCTGAAACTCATGTGGAAGCATCCTGGTATAGTGCAGATTCTAAATTGTTCAAATCATGACCCCCCTGGTAAGGGCGGGGCCACAATGGGGAATCAAAATTTTACATAGAAATATATAGGAAAAATCTTTGAAAATCTTCTCAAGAACCACTGGGCCAGAAAAGCTGAAACTTATGTGCACATGGAAGGATCATAGGGTAGTGTAGATTTCAAAATGTCTAAATTATGATCAGTGGGATAGGGTGGGGATGCATTATGTATTACAAGGGGGAAATCTGGCAAAGAACAGAATGGTAAAAGCTTCTCAGGTGAGCGATGTGGCCCATGGGTCTCTTGTTGTTAGCTCACATGAGCCAAAGGCTCAAGTGAGCTTTTCTGATCACATTTTGTCCGTCGTCCGTCCGTCTGTCTAGCTGTCCGTCCGTCTGTCTGTCTGTAAACTTTTCATATTTTCGACTTCTTCTCAAGAACCACTGGGCAAATTTTGACCAAACTTAGTACAAAGCATCCTTTGATAAAGGGGAATTTAAATTGTTAAAATGAAGGGCCAAGTCCCCTCACAAGGGGAGATAATCAAGAAAAGACAAAAATAGGGTGGGGTCATTGAAAATCTTCTTCTCAAGAACCACTGGGCCATAAAAGCTGAAACTTACGTGGAAGCATGTTAATGTAGTGTAGATTCTAAATTGTAAAAATTCATGACCCCCGGGGATAGGGCGGGGCCAAAATGGGGAATCAAAGTTTTACATAGAAATACATAGGTAAAATCTTTGAAAATCTTCTATTCAAGAACTACTGGGCCAGAAAAGCTGAAACTTAGGTGGAAGCATCCTGGGGTAGTGTAGATTTTAAATTGTTAAAATCATGACCCCCGGAGATAGGGCGGGGCCACAATGGGGAATCAAAGTTTTACATTTAAATACATGGGAAAAATCTTTGAAAATCCTCTACTCAAGAACCACTAGGCCAGAAAAGCTGAAACTTAGGTGGAAGCATCTTGGGGTAGTGTAGATTTTAAATTGTTAAATTCATGACCCCCCAGGGATAGGGCGGGGCCACAATGGGGAATCAAAGTTTTACATAGAAATATATGGGAACAATTTTTGAAAATATTCTACTCAAGAACCACTGGGCCAGAAAAGCTAAAAATTATGTGGAAGCATCCTGGGGTATTGTAGATTCTAAATTGTTCAAATCATGACCCCCGTGAGTAGGGCGGGGCCACAATAGGGAATCAAAGTTGTACAATGTTGAATCAAAGCATCCTATGGTAGTGTAGATTTCAAATTGTTTAAATTATGATCATTTGGGTAGGGTCACAATATGTATTACAAGGGGGGAATCTGTTACAGAACGGAATGGTCAAAGCTTCTCAGGTGAGCGATGTGGCCCATGGGCCTCTTGTTTGTTCAAAATATGACCCCCGGGGGTAGGGTGGGGCCACAATGGACGATCAAAGTTTTATATACTAGGATTGTATAGGGGAAATCTTGAAAAATTGTCTTCTCAAAAACAACAAAGCCATAATTAGTGATATTTACATGGAAGTATCCTCAGGTTGTGTAGATTCTTGTTTGTTCAAGACATGACCCCTGGGGGTAGGATGGGGCCACAATGGACGATCAAAGTTACATAGGAATATATAGGTTAAATCTTTAAAAAAATCTTTTTCTCAAGAACGGTGAAGCCATTATTAGTCATATTTTGTATGGAAGCATCTCCGAATGATATAGATTCAAGTTTGTACAAATCATGACCCCTGGGGATAGGGTGGGACCACAATGGACAATCAAAGTTTAACATAGGAAAACATGTAAATAGGAAATGATCTTCTCAATAACCGCAAAGCCATGGTTTGTTATACTTATTTGGAAGCATCCTCTGATAGTGTAGATTCAAGTTTGTTCAAACCATACCCCTTCCACCTAACCCCTTCTGCCTTTTAGGGGTAGGTTGGGACCACTCATGCATTTAAGCTTTTTAAAACTATTAAACTGATTTTTGCTTTTTTCCTAACCAAAGACTCAGGTGAGCAATGTGGCCCCTGGGCCTCTTGTTTTTTATGCATCTTCAAACGTAAAGATTGCTTTTCATTTAATAAAATTGAACTTATTGTCATTTAGGCTAAATCGTTATTTATTATCTTTTCTTTTAATTTTGTTCAGAATGTTCCTCTAAAAGAGAAGAGATATATGAACTAGTTGAAGCTAAATAAGAAAGATAATCACATCTTTTGGTCTAGCATATATTTGATAAGAGAATGTTCCTGTAAAAGAGAAGATATATTGAAACTATTTGAAACACAAGCAGAAAGATAAATAAATCTTTTGGTTAAGGATATATTTGATAAAAGAAAATTCGTTTTAATTGCTTGTCGGATTTTCAGAGTGCAGGTTTTTGAGATGAAAATGGTTTTCTTTCTGTTTCAGAATAGGCGGTATAATGTTTGGTTGATGAGATTTTCTAGGCATTTTTAATTTTTGAAAACTTCTGTTGAATTGAGGTGATTGTGTGCATTTGCAGGAGAAATGTCTTGGGGTTTCAATCAAATGAAGAATTGTCAAAATGCCGATACAATCTGGATGATCCAGTATTGAAGTATTGTCCTATTTTTGTTTTGAGTGATATTGTAAATCTCGCCGGAGGTAGATATGAAGAATTAGCTTCTGAGGTAATTCAGTTTAAATGCTTTCAGTCACATATTTTCAAAATTTCAAATGTGAATATTAAATAACCCATTCTGAATTAAATTAAGTTTTTAAAACAAAATTTCAACCATCAATGTGAAAGCCCATTTTAAATAAATTAAGATTTTCTTAAGTAACAAGAAATTGTGATTTACTACAATTAGGTTGTTGACTGAAACATTTGTATTCATTCTCTGATTGAAATTCTATATTTTGTTTACATTACCCAAAACTTATTTCTTTAAATAATATAATAATAATAATATACCCGATATTATAAACACACAACGTATCTAATTTCTGATGTAGGTTAATGATATTATTTTGCTAGCACTGCAAGAATAAAATTAAAGGGGTAAAATTTTCTCAGCCGTAATACAATATATGTACATTTTAAAACCCTCTTCTTGATCCCTGAAGTCAAATTGTGGCAAAATGTCAAATATTTTCAACAATAGCTAATCATTAAAATATGGTTTATAAATTAACATTTATGTCAACAATACTGAAAATGAACATATTAAATTCTGTAACATGTTACTGCAAGAAATCGGATAAAAGTGGGACTGGGTTTTCAACCTTTTCATCATGTTATAAGTTTTGAACTTTATTACTTCTTTCTAGTCTAAATCCTCTTTCTTCTCTAGTTTGATTAACAGTTATAGTTATTTTGACTAGGGAGGTGTGATTCAGGTGAAGATTAAGTGGAACTGTAACTTGGATTTGTCAGAAGATAAATGTCTACCTGAATACAGCTTTAGGAGACTGGACAGCAGTACCTACAAAATATCAAAGGGATACAACTTCAGGTGCAATCTTTTTTCTAACGCTATTATGTTTTCTGTGCTTATGAATATTTGTAAGAAGTTGATATATAACTGAATATAGCATATATTACTTTTTTTTGAATTTGAGACATTTTTATATTCATGTATACTCTGGATTTTATGGGGTTTTTTTTCAACAACACACTATAAGTATTACAATATTTATTTTAAGCATAATTAAAGTCAAGGATATTTATTTTACAGATATTCCAAAAATTTTAAATTTGAAAATGGAACAGAATACAGGACACTTTATAAAGCTTATGGAATAAAGTTTGTGATTTCTGTGTCAGGACAGGGGCGGAAATTCGCACCTGTTCCATTTTTAACGAATATCGGAAGTGGTCTTGCTCTATTGTCAATAGTAAGTTAACAAGTTTTTAATTTTTTGAATGCATGGATCTTTGCAAGAAAGTTTAGTGTAGATGTCTTGTCAAATTGATGATATTTGCATTCATTGTTAATTCCAAATTGTTTAACCTATTGTACATGAGTTCAAGAAGGGACTGCAATATAATTTTTATAATAAAACTGGAGGTTTTATTACAGGTTTACAGGTTTATACCATTAAATGTAAATTTTCCTTTAGAAGTTCAAAAAAAAAACGAGACATAAATGTGATGAACGTAAAAGTTGTTTGAGTTCAGTGAAAATTTAGAGAACATAGTTAAGGAAAATAATATGTCTAAATACATGTAAGTGTATAAGGATTGTATGTTTTATGTTTTATTTTGTAGGCTACAGTGATTTGTGACATTGTAGTACTTTATGTTCTAAAGGCCAGACATATTTACAAGGAGAAAAAATACTTGGAAGTTGTTGGAGATGATGCATATAAAGTAAGTTGCCTCAAAATGTTTGTTATAAAGTATCATTATTTTTTATATAAATTCTTGATAGTTAATGTTATCATTAGTCAGATATTTAAGGCCAACTTTAGAGAAATGTTTGGTTGCCCTCTCCCGACTCAGTCTATTATATATACTGTAAACGTACTTTTTTCCACGGAGTCATAATTTTGTGGAATCTCAATTTCTGTTTAATCTGGCGATTGAAAATTACGCAGATTTCTCAGACTATCGCTATATGCCTTGCATTTATATTAATTACGCTTGTACAAATTTCCGCGGAAAATTTGTGTCCGTGTACATAGCATAAATTAATACCACGCGGAAAAAAGTACTTCTACAGTATTAGAAAAATTGAGTTGAAAAACCTTCTGGACTGTACTGGGGTTAAGAAAGGTTCATCCTGTTCTGAAGGGTCTATTACTATGAATGAAATTTTCTTTTGTTCAAAATATATTCAAAAAATTATTTTCATTAACTTTTTAAAAAAGAATCAACGTAAATTCACTTTATTAATTGCTAAAGATTGTCAATTAGTGTTGCAAGTATAATATGCAATCCAAAATTTCACTAGGGATTCGTGAATGATGATGAGAGGTCTAGGCCGAACTATCAATCAACATCAGACAATGACCTTTAAATTTGGTGCTTTTGTCTAGGTTGGTGTCAAACATGTTACATGTATATGTCCATATGTCAACCCAGCCTTGAAATCAGATGAAGCATTGCTTGTAATGGTCACATTGTATGAAATAGATGCAACACTATATGTTTTCCTACTTTGTCCTAGCTAATATACAAGTACCTGTATATGCTTTGCTAGAATAGTTTAATTGTACTTTTCATTAAGATCATTAACAATAATTTGAACACACTGAAAAATGTTGGAACTTTATTTTAAAGGAAAATTAAACTTTTGATAAAGATCTGAAGATATAGTTTTTTGGCAACCTTAAAAAATATATTAATTGTTTAAATCTATTTTGGAAACACAGATTCCATGATTATGAAAAAAAATCCTGCAAGTTTCACTTTGTATTAAAACTTTTGTTAAGTTTATAATTGTAAAACAAGACTATTTTGCCTTTAAAGTTAAGTAAATTCAAACTACTATCAATCATGTCTAATACATTTCCATATATTATTTATTGTAGGAAATAGACTAGATTTTAACAACTCGTACTAAAATAGTGAGTATATATTTATGTCTTTTAATTAATTAACTTTATGTGTTAGGAATAAAACTCACAAATTTAATGCATTTGATTTTAATTTTACAGAAAATGTTGATGTGCCATGAAAAAGTTGGTTATTGCAAGAATTACAAATTAAAGGAATTCAAAGTTATCAGTAAAACACAGTAAAAGTACATGAGAGGATTTGTTATATATTCATATCTTCTATGATAATCTACTTTTGTGTATTTATTTTTGTAGTTTCTATTTTGGTGAAACTTAATATTTGAAAAAAATATGTTAATACAATGCTAAACTGTTCGTACAACTGTATTTTGCATTATACATTTACTTTAAAAAGCTGCATTTTTAATTGTAGATATAAATGCTTACAGATGAATTACCTTTTAAAATTGTATTCTCTATGCTGTTGCCCTTTTAACACATTTTTGTCTCTATATTTAAGTTTAAGCTGCTATTAATTAACTTACAAAAAAAGCAAAGAATAAACAAACACTTTGATTTAGAACTACCGCTGCATTTCATTACCGGAAATATGCATAGCATTTCCGACATTTTTTGTTTTCATTTCCAGCATAATTTTGTTTTCATTTCCAGAATTTACCTGTGTGGCAATTCAATGTTTTCTAAGTAAGTGAAAATGGAATTTTAAAAGTATTTTTATTACAAAATATTGATAAAAATTGGATTTCAATGATTTATTTATGATTTTTTTTCTTTAAAAGTCTTCCGATCTTGTACTACATATGTATTTGAAAAATGTCGGAAATAAAAAAAAAATGTCGAAAATGAAAACAAAAAAATGTCGGAAATGAAAAATGAAAAAAAAAAGTCGGAAATGAAAAGTTGATAATTACAAAAAATTCCGGAGATGAAATGCAGCCAGAACTACATTCATTGAATTTCAGATAAACTTCTCTTTAAAAGTCCACACAATTTACAAGGACTTAATAGAAGGTGCTATAAGCGTTGTCATATATATAATTTTGCGAAAATTAAATTTTGTTTATTGTGAATTTTTTCTTCTTATATTAAGGTTTTGGATATTAAAGTTGTTTTTATAGTATAAAACATGTTAGATATGAAAATCCATGCTTTATATTCGTGCAAGTTTCGCTGTATGAGCGATTTAATTACACTGTTAGAACGCTCTTTTCTAATATTTAAAAAAAATATCACTGTTGCATTTAGTTACAATTCTTAACAAGTCTAAAATTCACCTTTAGATGACAGACGTTAGTTAAACATTGTTACATAATGTATATATTTTCTTTTATGTTCATGAATATTCTCTTTAGAAAAGGACTTTTTTGCAAAAGATTAGGATTCATTTTTGCCACTCGTCTTTCACTGGTAATATGTTATACACAGTGCATGTATTCTGTACAATTTTCTGTACTATTAAATTTCATCAGAATTATGTTTCCTTACAAATGCGTCATTTTTCTCTCAATATATTTTTATATAGTGTAAGTGCAAAAGTTTACACTTTTTGTAAACTTTTGTAGTGCTTTATTCATAAATTCAAGCATTCATAGCGTGCAAAGACAAATGAGTTTCTTGAAGCTAACGATGTATATTAAAGAATAAAGGTGATAGAGATGCTACTTGTTATCAATTAGGAAAAATCAGTCTTTTTACGCTTTTTAAATTGATTAGTTAGCGACAACTTCATCACAACATGTTAAAATAGAAAAATGCATATTTTTCTTGAAAGATGAAGTTGAGTTGACAATAATTTGGAGTTGTTATGTTCTATAGTAAGTTATCTGACTTGTAAACGTTTAAGAGTCCAAACTCGCGGAACATTGATTTTACAATGTGCCTAACATTTTAACGTTTATATTCCATGTTAAGGTCTTTCCACCCTCAAAAATTTAATGGTTCAAAGTACGAAAAATGCATTTATTTTCATCTAATATAGTTTAAATTTACAAACTATTGCCAAAAAAAAGACATATATAAACAGAGGTATATGTCAACATAAAAACATTTTTTGTAAACTGTATCATAAAAATCTCGTAAAAACTGGTTTAAATGCATAATTCTGATACTGAAAGTTCCTAAATACTATACTTGCTATTTACAAAACATTTTGAATTTTGAGTAAGGGAAACTATTTTACATTAGAAGTATAATAAATTAGGAAGATGCTCAAGAATGAGTTACTAGTATTGCTCAACATTTTTAAAGATTGAATAAATCATTAAGTAAAAAAAATAAAGAAAGAATCTTTTAAATTATTTTACTTTACAATATTTATGATTACACCTATTAAAGAGCATTCTTCCAAAAGATATAAAATTGATTGTTCTATTGGGTATAAATTTAAACTATAAATTACAGATGTTTTTCTCAAAAACCTATGACATCATACGAGGATGGAAATAATTAAGCTTAAATTGGAAATACTAGCATATATAAGTCAGTAACATGATCGATCATAAGTAAATAGATGAAGAAAAGATGAATTGTTTTGATAATGAATTATGTATATTTAAAAGGGATAAAGCAGGGTGGGCGTTAATAAGGTGCCACGAAGGAGTGAGCATCCCCTGCCGATCTGTCACACCCACCGTATACTCCATGTCATGGTCGGAAAATAACGAGAAAATCCGTCGTCAATGCAGTGTATAAATAATGTATAAACAATATTAAGTATGAACAAGAGGCCCATGGGCCGCATCGCTCACCAGAGTAACTTGGGTGATGAAGTTCTTCACCAGATTTCCCCTCTTGCTATACCTATTGTGCCCCCCCCACCCCCTCCCCTTTTATGATTTTCATACTTTAGAATCTACACTACCGAAGGATGCGTCCACATAAGTTTCAGATTTCCTGGCCCAGTGCTAATTGTTACTGCTGAGGGAAGAACATTTTTAAAGATTTGTTCTGTATATATATCTATGTAAAACTTGGATTCCCAATTGTGGCCCCGCCCTACCCCCGGGGGTCATGATTTTAACAGTCTAATATCTACACTACCTAATGATGCTTCCACATAAGTTTCAGCTTTCCTGGCCCAGTGAATCTTGAGAAGAACATTTTTAAAGATTTGTTCTGTATATATATGTATGTAAAACTTGGATTCCCTATTGTGGCCCCGCCCTACACCCGGGGGTCATGATTTTGACAATCTGACATCTACACTACTTAAGGATGCTTCCACGTAAGTTTCAGCTTTCCTGGCCCAGTGGTTCTTGAGAAGAACATTTTTAAAGATTTGTTCTGTACATATATCTATGTAAAACTTGGATTCCCTATTGTGGCCCCGCCCTACACCCGGGGGTCATCATTTTAACAATCTAATATTTACACTACCCAAGGATGCTTCCACATAAGTTTCAGCTTTCCTGGCCCGGTGGTTTTTGAGAAGAAGGTTTTTAAAGAATTGTTCCATACATTTCTATGTCAAACTTGTATTCCCTATTGTGGCCCCGCCCTACCTCCGGGGGTCATGATTTTAACAATCTGATATCTACACTACCTAAGGATGCTTCCACATAAGTTTCAGCTTTCCTGGCCCAGTGGTTCTTGAGAAGAACATTTTTAAAGATTTGTTTTGTATATATATCTATGTAAAACTTGGATTCCCTATTGTGGCCCCGCCCTACCCCCGGGGGTCATGATTTTAACAATCTAATATCTACCTTACCCAAGGATGCTTTCACATAAGTTTCAGTTTTCCTGGCTCAGCGGTTTTTGAGAAGAAGATTTTTAAAGATTTTTTTCTACAAATTACTATGTAAAACTTTAATTCCCTATTGTGGCCCCGCCCTACCTCCGGGGGTCATGATTTTAACAATCTGATATCTACACTACCTAAGGATGCCCCCATAATAAGTTTCAGCTTTCCTGGCCCAGTGGTTCTTGAGAAGAACATTCTTAAAGATTTGTTCTGTATATATATATTTATATATATATATATAGGTAAATCTTTTTAAAAAAGAAACACGAAAACCTTTAGTTTAGCTTAAGCGCTTTCATTTCAAATCTTCAGAAGCTTTATAATACGTAACATAGCAAAATAACGTCATAACGTCATAATAAGCGGAACATTACATACAAACGTCTATTGTGACGTCATAGTCAAACTTTGCGGGAAAACTGTAGAATGAAAATAATAAGTACAATTTTTACAACAATTACGCTCAATTGTTCAGTCTAGGTTTGAACAAATGTATAAAATGTTTTTCTTTCTCAGTGTCTCTGAATATCACTTTCACTTGAAAGTTTGTAAAAAGTATATATATGAATTGTTATATATATATATATATAATGTTCACTCAGAGGGATTTGCCGATATTCCGGAGAGTTAATATGTTGTCGGTGGACACGCACCGTGGGCATGCAATTGATTAACTCGTTTCCACGATATAAAATTCTTGGCATCCAGCACACGTAATTACATATACTACATTTTTACTGGCACAAGACATGTTTGCATTGACTGTGAATTGTCTTCCATTAAAGTCATAAGTTGATCCTTCCATTATATGTCTACACGTCCCGCAACGCGCGTCTTCACACTTAGTCAGTTTGTAACTATTCTTAAAATGGGACGAACACAGAATTCTTCAAAGATTCTTGGGCTGTCTTCTGCTGTTAATAAATTTTACATCTCTATATATTTGTTGTTTTGACCGGTCCGTTTTCAAAACGTTGTTAAGTTGGTGTACTACGGAGGTCAAATTATGATTCCTTGGATTGTGGGTATGCACAAATGGAATTATATCCGTTTTATTTTCCTTGGTTTTTGTAGACAGTAATTCTGACCGTTCATATCCTTTGGCTTTCAATATCCCGTTATCTATCAGGTTTTGAGGATATCCCTGTTTTAAAAGGTATAAAGTTCTTTCAGTCGGATATCTTTGTGTTTTCGTCACTAACGATAGCACATAAACGTCTAGCCAGATTGTATGGAATTGCTGTTTTTGTGTGATGATGACAGGTACCAAAATGTAAATACTGGTGGGTGTCAGTTGATTTGTAGAAGATATCCGTTGAAAGTTTGTTTCATCAACTTGTTTGATGACAATAATTTACGTCTAGAAATTAATTCCATATCGCTGCTTTCCATGGTAAATTTAATGTTCGAATCAAGTGAAATATATAAATTGGTGGAAAATTGATAAAGGTATATTGTCATTCCAAAGAATGAAACAGTCATCCAAAAATCGTTTCCACTTTGATGTTATAGCTATTAACGTCTTTTTTTTCAAGTAAATTATTATTTTTCTTATTATTCCAACTATCTGATAACACTTTATAAGTGTTATAAATTTTTGAAATGGCATACGTGGGAGCCACTTTATCGCTGTTCCTTTGGTTTGAATAAAATGCTCTACTCGAAGGCAAATGTATTGTTTTGAAGTATAATTCTTAATCCCTCAGATATTCTTGCTCAAAACAATCCTGTAGTAAAAATATTTACATCCAGAATATTTAACCGCTTTTATACGCAAGTCCACGGATATATTTGTGTATAAATTCACTGCATGAACTGACATTAGGCATATCAGGTTGAATATGTTCTGGTAGGTGGTTGATAAAATCTATATCATCTCTTATAAAACTGGGAACCTTAACACAATAAGGCTTTAATAAAATGTCTAACAAGTAATTTAAACAGATTTGAGTATAAACAATTAGGCCCTCCTACGTTATTGGCTGGAAAGAGAGATCTTCAGGATTTAGACAGAAAAAATATACTCTCCTCTCTGAGCCTGTATGGCGTTTTTTTTCTGATGACTTGTGTACTTTTGGTAATAACGTAAAATTGACTCTCTTTTGTTTCAAAGTTTATAAAAAGTCTTTCTCCTTAGCAGTTATATCTTTAAAAATTTATGACAAGTTGTTTTATCTTTGCTAAAGTTTTTGTCTGTGATTTGCATTAATACTCCCATAAGTTAGGGTCTTTATAGCATATTCAAAATCTTACGTTCGTAATATGTTTTATTCATGATGACTCATAATGCCTCCTTTGTCGGCTTCTTTGATAACGATACTTTCGTCATTATGTAAGTCATTTAAAGCTTTTTGCTCTTCTTATTGTAAGATTAATCTAATATTCTTCTTAATATTAGGTAGGTTTATATTATCTAGGGTTTCACATACCGTATCTAGAGTTCGGTTTCTACCTCGTTTTGGAATAAAGTGGGATTTATTTCTAACCAGGTCCTCTGGATTGACCTCATCAAAAGGCTATAATTGTTTAATATCCAAATATTAAACAAATGTGTCAGACTCTGTGGTATCTTTTTTCTCAACCTCACTGGGATATATCGTATACTTGATAATTTGAGCAAGTTTGAACCATTGAGAGAACTAGGGATAATAGAGAAAAATAATACCGGTATTCATTTGTAAAATAAAGCGTTATTAAATACTGATAAGTTTGTTAAGCATGCGAATGTTTTTTTTATAATTAAACAAAACAAAAAGCATTTCATTGTCTACAATGTCGTGTGAGTTCTAAATTGAACCAGAATTGTTATCTTTGATTAATTTTTATACCCGACAAGAATAGAGAATTGCCTCTGTGGTCATTTGATGGATTAATTTTAGCTTTAAAGGAATTAAAACGTTTATTTTCTGATCAATAGACTAATTAATTTCGAGTTTTTTTCCACACTTTTTTGTTAACAGCTTATAAATCAATGTACAATTGCCTTCAGAGCCATTTCTTTAACTTTTGATACTCAATTGTAAAATTCTTTCAAAGGGTAGCCTACTATCACCTTTCCTTGGTGAAATTAATTACCTCCGGTAATTAAAGTATCAAGGAATACAATACAAATATGCCCATAGGACACGAAAATATTAATTATCAAGATTTTAGCAATGAAATATTTGGAGATAACGATCAGTACTCGAGCTCAAAAGTCCATTAAACATTGCAAAATAGGAGTGAAGCAACATACTCCTATTACAATTAAAATGGGAGGAAACGTAGTACTATGAATTACCGCATTAACTGGTTTTATTTTTCAACCATTATTCTATTATTATACAAATATTTGCCCTATCATTATGCTACAATTTTGCAGAATTCTGAAAAATTTCGGGATTCTTTTTCAGCTTCAACAGTATAGTTGCAATTATGAAGCTCCTTCAAGGGTTTGACTAAATTAGAAATATCAATTAATATTCAAAGTCTATTTGCTTTTCAGCTACAACTGTATGATTGCAATTTATACAGCCGCTTAAATATTGATTACCAAAGTTGCTTTGATTAGTTTATTAAAACCTATTGGTGTCCATATTCTGGAAAAAGAACATTAAAAATGCATTTGCTTCAATCATGTTCACCCAGACCGCTGATAGGGGAAAAGATTTAGTTCTTTAACAAGCCTTTTGATATTTTTATCTTTTAGACATTAATTATTGAAGAGAAATCAACAGCACAAAATGTCTATACACATTAACTGTATTGTATAAACCTTAACTTGGCATATAAGTTGAGACGGCTAAGTATTTTGCTGCTCTTGAGGCAAGCCACAACATAATAAAATCACATCAATTATCAAATTTAACTTTTCACTATAAATCATATTTTCAATACAGTGAAGTTCCACTAAACCAATTACTTGTATTCAATAAAGTTTTTTTGATGTTATTTAATTTGAGTCTTTTAAATTTGTGTCATACGAATTCCTCTCTTCTGTTCATTTAACTTTCTTATACCTAAGTTATTTGGCTGGTCAGTACGAAAGTAGGCGGAGTTGTCAAAGATAAGATGTGTGGAAGTTTGCTTGGGAATCAATATACGGAATTTAATTTGCAGCAATATTACATGTGGTAGAATCTTTTTAAACTATTATTTTCTTTGGACCCTGTTACTTATTTTTACATGGATTGAAAAATTCTGTCAATATTTTGGATTTTGATAAATACTAGTATAGGGAAAATATATTATTTGGCAGTTTGAGAAAAAAATTGAATAATTTGAAAAAAAATCACAAAATGATAATAATACTTAATTACAACAAAGACTAAATTATGAAGTGTTATCATCGAGTTTTAAAACTATAGTTTTACTAGTACTTTTTATCATTTTTTGTACGTATATATTTCAGCTTCTAATAACAAGATTGTTTATATCAAGAGGATTTGAATTTTTTATCTTAAGAAATTCCCTTAGATTAAACTATTTCTATTATTCATTTTCTTCAATCCGATTTGTTGCTAAATTTACAATTTGTTCTTTTAGTTTTTTAGCTACACATCTTTTTTTTTCGATTTCTACGAGCTTGTAGTTTAGAATATATTACGGTAAGACCTCTTATTTCACATTTAACTGTAATCCAAAATCCAGGGCCTCTTTCAACAACAACAAAAAATCCCTATAAACAAATGATTATTACACTATGATCTGTTTTTATTTATAATTATATATACTTGTTCCAAAAGGTGCCATAAAAGCTGAAATGAAGAAAAAATCTTATCTTGATAGAATAATTGGATTTTTTTTTCGCAAAACTGGTGAAAATTTCTGTGTGGATTTTTTCTCTTCATTTATCTATTAAATTTAGATCGTTCATTGCAGGAAATAGATTTTTTTCTGCATTTAGATTTTCATTCAACGCCTCCAACCTGTCTGTTTATCATAGGGTTTAATTTAACATTGAAATCACCACCTTATATCAATTTCTTATCACTATCTCCTAAATGATTCAGCGAAAAAATCCCCACATGATATAAACTTGTTATTAAGTTAATATCTTTTTTTGTTTTGGAGAATATATATTTATCAATGTAAATTTTTAATCTAGTAGGTTTTAACCAAAAAATATCATCTCGATCAGAATCGATTTCCTTAAAAATCTTACTTTATATTATGGCAAAATTTCGTACAAAGATATACAAACTAAAACTTTTATCGAGTCCCCCCCCCTAAATTGTTTACAAGTACAAAGAAAGAAGTCAAATCTATCGTATTTTTACATTTTTTGAATATCATGAAAAATATTATACACTTATCCACTGGTTGTGAGTGGGATAACTCTTTTATCAAACCCGCGACAGAGAACTATTCCCCGAGGGCTTGCCCGAAGGGAATAGTTCCTGTCAAGGGTTTGATAAAAGAGTTATCCCACTCACAACCAGTGGGTAAGTGTTTTATTATACTGATGTTTAATTTAATTTCTGAGGTTTGAATTTCGTAGAGTAAGATAATTCTGCAAGAATAATCTGAAGTCATTATGACTTCATCAGTTTAAAGATTTATCGCTTGAAATCAAAATTGGCGGCAACAATTGCATGAAAATTTTCCGAGGATGGATAGCAAAAAACTATACCCCGGGGTATAGTTTTGCTATGCGTAGACTATAAAGGATAGTTATTTTACCTTCTGAACTTTATATAAGAAACATTTTAACAGAAGTATAATAAATCTCATTATCACCTATAATTGAAATTCCATCAGTCTAACATGCAAGCATCTTTTGTTACAACCCTGATCCTTCATCGTTATAAGGATACAAGTAAGGACAAAACAAAGGTCACTGTTTCAAATTACAGTAAGGTTCAATTGATTACGTTCATCTTTTAAATGGTTTTCAAACGGTTTGTCAATCAGGACACGAGTTGATTGAACTAGCAGCACCTTGTAAAAAAATATGAAAACAAATAGTTACGCACCTAGCCAGGGGGTAAATGTTAGTGCTATATGATGCGGTTTACCTTTTGATGACTTTCATTGATCTCTTTTTAATGTTTATTTGGAAAATCAATGTACATGTGCTTCCTTCCAGAGCAAATAGTAATTGGCATGCACTTATACTATAAATCATTCTCCCAGGCTATATAAAAAAAATTGCCGAACTAATGCTTAGAAAATTATAATCCTTTTTTGCTATTAGATTTTATCAGTATAAAGTTTCAGTCATGGTGATACATTTCTCAATTATCTTTTGTAGAAATTTTTATTATGATTAATGCAACTATTTTTTGGAAAATCATTTGAAATGGAAATCGCTTGTTTGATTCATTTAATATCATTGCCATCTAGAACTTAAAATTATTTTTTCTAATATAAATGAACGTGTTTTATCTATCATCTATTAATACAAATAAAGAAAATTTCATATAATTCTCTTACATCACGGAAAATATTTCATTTTCTTATATCTTTTCAGACACTGAACGGCATGATTCTATGTAAAGGGATATTTTTGTGATTTTCTTTTTTTTTTTTATCAGATTCTCTTATATATCACATAAAATGTTTCATTTTCTTATATCATATATTTTTAGATACTGAACGGCATTATTCTATGTAAAGGGATATTTTTGTAATTTTCTCTCTTCTTTTTTTACCATATTCAGTGAACCAATGGCTTAGGTTGATAGGGAGACCTACTGTCCTTCCCTAGGATTCATAGGCGAGTTTTATGCCTTGTTCATAGATTTGTTATGTTGATAGCTATAGATCAGTATAATACTATTTGTTATCTTTTCCTATTTCAATACAAATAAATGATTCAAAAACAACAATTATCTATCTCGGGGAAGGGGGTTGGGCACTTATTTTTTTATCTCTTAATTGTAAATTTCAACAACCTTGTTTGAAGCCGGTATTTAAGTTCCATTGCCGTTATAACGGCCTTGTTATCAAATTTAACCTAAAAGTGGATCGTTTAATTTACATTTTTCATAGAATTATTCATTAATACATGTATTCCCAAAATTATTTTTGGCTAAAAAACTATTAAACCACTATAAGAATATTTAAATTATTAATTTATATGACGGCTAACTTTTTTCAAACACTGAAAATATTTGCATGAAACATTGTTGTATAAATAGAAAAAAAATTGAAATATTCCGGAAATTACGAAAGCCCGTTGAGGCCAGATCATAATAATAGTTATTGCTTTTAAACGCACATTGTTGTGTTTAATCGCAAAAATTATTGCGTTTAAACGCAAAACATTTGCGTTTAATCGCAAAAGATTGCTTTTTAACACAAAAATTATTGTGATTGAACGCAATATAAATATTTCTTTCTCTGAACTGGCCTCAACGGGTTTCCGTAGGAAACTACTGTAAAATCATATATTTTTGTGTGGTCAATTTTTTTGTCGGTTTGTGGAAAAAAATTGGTTTATTGGGATTTAATTTCGTGGATGAGGAATGATTAAGTTATAATATCTGTGAAAAATTACATTAAACATGGTCTACATAAATTCGTTGGTCTCCTCATACCTCAAAAACCACTAAAATTAAATATATCGAAGAAAATTGGTGATTTCACAGTACTATGAGGTGGGGGGGGGGGTCTCGATAGAATGGGAAAAGACAGACTAAAAAGTGAGACTTCCATCTATATAAAGATACTAAACGATTTCACTATGTATGTAGCCAGACCTCAAGGGGATGTCTCAATATAATAGCCAGTCTTTCTTGAATCTAGTTCAAAAATCTCAATTATTATTAAATATATGGAAATCTTTATAAAACATTAGAAGAAAGCTGGGTCTCGTTTATTGCCACACAGCAAGAACGTACCGCCATTATTATAACGTTAAAAATGGACATTTAACTTTAAATCTTATGTTACATATGATTTATGCAAACAAAGATTGAATTTAGAAGTAACATTTGAACAAAGTTTAAAACAAGTATCATTTAAACTCAATCAAGACGGTTTAAAGAAAAGAATCCTGAAAAGATTTTTTCAGAAAAAAGCACATGATAATTAAATAACATTCGGATGAACTGAAAATTTGCATTGAAAAAGGAACAATATTAACTATTTCTGAAGTATAAGCAATACTTTCATCTCTTGAACCTATCCATGGTATAGTTAGAGGGCAATTATTGATTGATTCACCGATCATTTGATATTTAAGCCTTGGAAAATATAAAAGCAAAAAATACGTAAAGTCATTTTCTCTCATGATCAGGGCGTTTTATACAGTTTTAGCACAGTACAACATACTACAGATTCCATTTTTTTTTAAGGAGAAAATTCTATGCATTTGAATAAAACGTTCCAAGATATTATGTTGTTAATTGTAGTTTGGGTTTTCTTCACATTCAAAGTATGTTGTGGAATAGAATTGGAGGGTTATTTTACTTTAAATGGTTGGCATAATTACTCAGTTATATCTTCTATGCCTGGGATTTTATCAACGAGAAGTGTTGGATTAAAGTGGATATTTTCTCACTGTGCAATTAGTTGCCTCCAGTATAGAGAATGTCATTCATATTATATCTGCAAGTAAGTTTATAAGATGGAAGTTTTTAGAATTTTTCGTTTAAATACATGATAAATTGAAGTTCGTAATGTTTATCACAGACAGCTGATTTTTCAATATAATATAAATAGAACTTGTAAATATACTTAACATGTCTTTAGCCATTTGCAAACTTGTTTTTGATACACAAAATTCTGATTGTGCACACGAGAAATTCGATTTTGATATCTAATGAAATGGTCGAGTTTTTGATGGACAATAAGGTTTGTATGTACATTAAGGTTTCAATTAGTCCATCACTCCACCGGAATTCCGTTGGGTACCTATCGCGCCCCGTTCTAAGCATCTTTTATTAAGTCATATGAAGTAGAATTTACCTTTTTAAAGCTTCTACATGAAAAAGTTTCTTGCTGTGGCCTAAATTTTAATATTTATATGCATGTAAATCGACAACATTTTATTTATCATCAGTATTCAACATAGGTTGTTGTAACAATAAACCATCATCACGTACCTGTGTATGGACGTTATATTTTATAATTCATTCGATACTCAAGAGCATAATCTACATACGACCCTTTCCCGACATGAGGCAAGTCAATGACAACTAAGTAGATGAAACAATGATATTGTCCTGTTGAAAGTCAACATTTTGCAAAGAGTTTACATGTATATCAATAGAACCACTGAACAGCCTACTTTTATTCCTTAAATAAAACAATAACAAATGTAAACCTTCACACAGTACGCAGGGTTAATGAACACTAGGGTGTGTGTGCCAGCATCGGCAGAGCAACAGAGGACATAATTTTATGTTTATGTCATGAACAATTAATTTCATTTGATACAGATATTTTTGCAATTAACATTTCATTTTTTTATTAATATTCTCCTCCCTCCTTGAAATATTTTATTTCGAATTTTTCATTTGAAGAACCTCCAATCAAATATGAAAAAAATATTTTAAGTATTAAAATATGGATTTCCTTTTTTCTGTTATCGTTCGAATATAATATTTTGTTCAATCTTACTTCCAGGATAAACGATAAACACATGTGCTTGTTGTCGTTTCTCTTTGACGAAGATATTAGCCAGAATGGAATTTTACAGTGTAGAGTTTACAGATTTGTAAGTTTTGAAATACCATCATTGGAATAAATACTATGAAAACATACACTGCAAGCAACATAAAATAAAAATTGTTTTTTATGTGTTTTATTATATTTTTTTATTATTATTTTAAGTTTGTTGAGCACTATAAACATAAATTGCTGTATAGATTCGTTTTATCTATCGCACAAAAGTAAAAACAGGCATGGTGTGTATCAATTATACGTATGTCTCCCTAAACTCTTGTTTTAAAGAAAGGGGAATGTGACTCAGATGCCATATATAACAGATACTCTGGGACCTGTGTAAAATGCTCACCGAACTGTGAATGTAAAGGTAAACAATATAAAATCACTATTCAACAAAAAAAAAACTGTTATGCTTTGAAAAAAATATGTACATGCTTTATCTGATTAGATGTTCTTCATTCATTAATTCAATATACATGTACAATGTATAGAATAAGGTCTTTAAATGTGAGACTTTATTTTCAATTGGGTATTTTCTCTTTTTTTAAATATATGAAGTCTTTCTTTCTCCCTGTTTAAACGCTTATCACTATCTTGGAAATTTTCATACAAACGAAACCTTCTTTATCTTTGTAAAAAGGGAGATGAAAATGTTTAAGGAAAAAACAAGAAGTTCTTTTAAAGAAATCTTATTTTGTGGTACCAATGCGGGAAAAATCTGTCATTTTTATACATTATATATATATATAATGATATTGCCTATTAATTATAGAAAAATCTTTTTAAAAGCTCTAAAGAATTTTCAATCATTTGTTTGGATTCATACACATATAGATTTTCTCTTTGTATGTACTTATGTCATGCTATAATTATATTGAAATCCATTGCAAAACATTGATATACATCAATAATTCTCCTAGAGAAAAGAGAAAATGAGCAGAAAACCTTGCAGAGTTGAAACAAATATGTTTTCTTATGCCATTCAAATGTCTTGAATCCCGGGAAGGCTGCACCTTGCAGACATTCTATGATAAAGAACCTTCGCACAATACCTTAGGAGTCTTGCTCTAGCCGTTTTTCATCACAAAAATTTAAAAAGAATGTACCCTCTCTATTCCTACATTTTATAAATATGACCCCAAATTGTCACACATTCCTAGGAGAGTCTTCTTCTTTCTTTATTATTACTTTAAGCTTTGTAAAAGCTTATCGCTATATACAAAGTAATACAATCAGTTTCAGTACAGTATAGAAGTGCATAATTTACAGGAATCATAACTAAACCGAACTCAAATGTTTTGAAGAACATTTTTGTATCTGTATATACAAATATATCTTTTAATACTAGTATTTTCTCTCTGATTCTCTTCATATCCAACCACTTCAAGTACATATTATTTTGAAATAAAAAAAAACTCATAACCAATGTAAATAAAAAAACAATACTGGAATGTTTGAGATTGGTATTAGTAATGATTGGTCTATTTTTTTCAATGTACATTTTGTCTCAAAACTTTTATCCGATAGTATTTTTTCAACATAATTCATTTTGTACCCTAGACTGCCAAGATATTCGCCTTATCCATGGTGACGTCACAGGACAACACTCTCTGAAGATAGATGGCAGAACTGTTCCTGCGTGGTGCGATATGGATGCAGACGACGGGGGGTGGCTTGTGAGTATTGACTTAAAGAAGAAAATACGTAGATCAAATAAAATTACCATTTATACATTGTTTCTCTTTGGAATAAATTGCTTCTTCAATCTTTGAAGTTTGTAGAGAAGTTTAACGCTTCACTTGAACTTTTATACTTCTAGATAATACAGCGTAGACTGGATGGATCTCTGAATTTTTATCGGGGATGGAGCGACTACAAGACTGGGTTCGGTAATCCTAGTGGGGAATATTGGTTAGGTAGGGCTGTTTCTATAAAACACAAGATGTACATGTAGTTCAACAGTATACACATCGAGCATGTACGTTGAAAATGGTACACAGCCTATTCTTTTTTAGATTTATATTCAATCTATTTTTATCTACATCAGTTTACCTTATAACCCCTTTCATAATTTCAGGGCTAGAGAATCTGTATTCCTTGACGTCTGAGGGTGGATACGATCTTCGAATTGATATGGAATACAACAGTCAGTCATTCTATGTCCTATACTCAGACTTTACAATAGCACCCGAGAGTGACAATTATAGAATGAGCTATTCTCTTTTTAAGGCAGGGAACACAGGTACTAGGCCATAACATACCAAAAAATGAATTGTTTTAATAAAAAAAATCAATAAATTTCCCAATTTCCTTCAACAAACAAAATGAATAGATGGATGGCCAAATATTATGTCTGCACTCGCTTTGATTTTTAGATAACGATCTGAGCTGGCATAACGGACAACCCTTTACTACGTTTGATCGAGATAATGACGCTAATGAAGAAAAATATGACGATCCAAACTGCGCAGTCGCATTCTACGGAGCTTGGTGGTACGCTGGGTGTCACAACTCCAATCTTAACGGGCATTATGGGAACACGTCCTTTGGTAAAGGCATCAACTGGAATCATGTTACTGGTTACTACGCATCGCTGTCAAGGGTGGAAATGAAAATCAGGAAGCAACAAGGATCTTAAATTAATTTAATTAACGGGCAGACTTGTAAAAGAAAAGAGTGCTACATACATAATCTTAAGAGAAATTGTGATGATGATGAATTCGACGGCCGTTTAATAAATAATGTCATTAGCTCCATGACAAACAACATAGAAATTACATGACATTAAGCTTAATTTTCTCTCATTAATGAATCTATAATGAATTGATAACAGTTTATGTGACCACTTTTCATTTCATAGTTTCAATGTGGGAAGCTGGAAGACAAGGGCTATTCGAGACACAGCATTAAAAATAAATGGCAAAGGATCAGTAAACTAGAGTGAAATTAAACGCTTCATAATAGCTGCTGTAAAACTTGTTAAGAATCCAAAAGAAATATTAACTGAAATATGTGAAATTTACAGCAACCAATGTCTGTTTAATACACACATGAGCAGGTGCATTTCAACGACCAAAAATGATATAATGGGCATCAAAAATGGGTACCTTACCTGGCGACAAGGAAATACAACAACCAATGTATATTTGCAAAAAGTCAACAATTTATCACTGATTATGTTTGATCGACTTTAAGACTCATAGCAAATTTGATGGGCATCATTTTGGGGGTAGTTCACACTTTTGAAAGCAACATTTGATAGTAAAAAAGTTTAATACTCAAAGGTCACCCTATATTTTGAAAAAATGAGTGAAAACGACAGCGTGTAAGAATATATCCAAAAAATCATTTTAAAAAATCAAAAATTGTATTTTTCCACGTTTGTCTGTATTTTAAAGAGATTATGAAACTTCAATCCATTTTGCTTTAAACCCTCAAAACAAATTTACAATAAGAGGCACTTGACAAAACAGCAAAGGCCTGAGAAGAGCAAAGAATTGCAAGGGCTCAAAAACAGTTTTATAGGCTATTTTCTTAAATATAAGTGGTCTTGTTGTTAAAAATTTTATTCTAGGAGGAAGTTCAATTTCTGGAGGAGTCTAGAAAGCTGTCTTTTTGCAAAAAAATCGAAAGGTTTATGAGAGGAAGGAACCAGAATGAGGAATTCACTACATTAAATTTCTTCATGACAGCGTCCAAACCCACAGGCCATGAAGAGTAAAGGAGTTTTGGGGATAAACAGAAAGTTAATGTTTTGTCACACCAACAATATTCGCCAGATATTCCAACCTCTTACTTGTTCCATTTACAAAACTTGAAAAAACACCTTTCAGAAAGAAAACAAAACAAGTACAAGAAATCATAGGATCTGCCATATTCCAGTATACGAAGGGTCATACTCAAAAACGTGTTCTAAAAACAATTACAAATTGAATAAAAATTTTACACAAACGTGTTTTAATTAAAAGAGAATATTTAAAAGAAATCATTAAGACTAAATCACAGAAAAGTGTTTTTGTTCCTTTCCGAGCATCGATGACATTATTTATTGATCAGCCCTCTTTGCTAGCTTGAGAGCACTGAAATACTTTTTTTTGATGATTTATTTCAATTTCATATCAATGTACCATTTTTATATTTTGATCTTTATTTTTCACGATATATTAACATTTTTTGAAATTTTTCTTTTAATAATACACTACTGTATCTAATTTATCATTTATAGTTGTTTTTTATACATTGTTTATAACGTATAATTTGATCAAAGAAAATGCTTCTTTCCACCTGATAAAAGTAAACATATAAATGAGCTGTATAAAGCACTTCTTCAGTTAGAAAATCTTAGCACACTCTCTACGGGGTAATAATCTGAATTGTCGATTTTGATACAATTTTCACAAAATAAATATTTCCTTATCATTTAGTTCAATCCCTAATAAAATTCCATTGAATTATAGTTGAGTGTTTTGTGGATATATTACGGACAAAATTTAAAAGAAAATTTAAACAAAATAAATTTAATCGATTTGTGAAGCATGCATGAAACAAGCTTGTATCGAACTTTTTTTATATTTAAAAAAAATGCTTTAAAATGCTAATGATGTTAAAGTATTTTGTGATACATCTTTCTCGTTCTTTTCTAATTCTAAAGATTTTGTGCTTGCGCAAGGTGTTTTATTGTTCCTGTCGGAATATATGCATGCTTTTAAACTATATATCATTTTATTATCTGGAGTCAAATTTAGGTCAATGACTTCTGTAAAAATTGCTTTGTGTGATATCTAATCCATATTTAACCTCCTCTTATTACCGAATACATGGACGAATTATATCTCTTTCTGTGCCTGGAAAGTTGTTTATTTCCAGTTACTCAGTTGGATGTCTGTTGAAACAGGAGATGGGGTATTCTCTGCAATGATTCTACTGAAAAGCTTCACAGTGTGCACAGTTACTGATCACCAATAAGCACAATAAGCATATTTTGAGTAGCGAAAAATTAACGATTTATATGAATCTTTTTTAAAGTGGAATATGAGCTTCACATTTCCGTAGAGCAGAGTAGTCCTCGATTACGATGCAATTAATGAACGAAATGCAGGATTTTTAATTTCGATCACATGTAAATGTATCTCAAGAATAGTCTGTTTTTTTTTCTAAAAGAACAATTAAATGGGTTCAATGATATTTTCATGGTTGTGAAAATTAAAAAAAAAAAGGGAAAAACATCTTTGTTTGCTCTTCCTAGTAAATTTCTTAACATTTTCAAAATGATCAAAACAAATTAATTGAAAATGATTACTTTTTTCTGCATAAAATTGATCATTTTATCTGATACACTCATTTGAAAAACAAAAGATTGCTACAATTATCATTTTTTTTTTAAGAATTACATGACTGTATGTTCTGGCAAAATTCTACCGGAATTTTAAATAACTTACGAGTATTATTTTAAATTCAACCCTAATTGATTCGTGTAATAATCAAATATGGAGATAAGCTCAAAAGTCCCTTCAAACAATACATTTGTGGCACACACAATACTGAATGGCAGATATGAACCTGTTTAACATAAGAGGTGGGATCGGGTGTTATGTAGGAATGAGCATCCTCTGCCGAGCTGTTACACCTGCTGTGTCATGATAACAGAAAAATTTGAAGACATTTCAGTGTGGAAATAATGACCTAACAATTAGTTTTTAAAAAGTTAATCTAAATTTGACTTAATGATATTTGCTGACAAGTTTATTGTATTGGCCATTGAACCTGCCAAATGATTTTTCTATTTTAAAATATATATAAATAAATCAAAGAAAAATAGCATTCAAGAGTGAATTGAATTATTATATTAAACTAGAGGTCTGTGAGCACTGAGCTCACTTAATGACACCCCAGCCTCACATATGACTATAGCAGCAGAGTCCATGTTTTGCTCTGAAAGAACCGAAATTGATGAAAGATCAAAAAGTAAAAGAGAAGGTCCACCATGGGATTATGTAATAAAGAATAAAAGTAACAGTATAATTAAATTTTATTCAGCGGTATAGGAGGAGTTGCAGATAAGAGATGGGTACCCTTAGATATCAAGAAAAAGTGGCAGTGTCCATATTTTGCTATGGGGGACACGAAACATGCCTCCGATCAAAAAGTAAATTTGAAGGTGCACAATGATACTATGTATCAAAGATTCTATGAAACTTATAAATTAATTTCATTCAGTGGCATAAGAGGGGTTGCGGTTAAAAGTGTAACAGACGGACAGAGAGACATCCCGATCATTATATACCCTTCCACTTTTCAAACGGGGGTATAAGATAAGATAAATGAAGATAAAATATTATTCAAAATTTTGAAAGCAATCAACAGACTTTTTTCACCTTGAAGATTAATTTAAAACTGGGTATCTTATCAATTACATTCTGAAAAATAAAATATGGAGATTAAAAAAGACAATCAAATTCAAAAATTTATTGGAATAATGCAAAATAATGCAAAATTGGATAAGAGTAAGAGGTGAAAGTGTTGATAACGATTTATGTCTTTTTTCGTTTATTATATGAATTATATCACGTACATTTCTCCAGGGATCTCAACATGATTTTCGTCGAACTTGGCTATACATATTTCTACATATGTCTACATATGTAGAAATTCTCTTCCCTCAATTTTACTTTTAAAATCATATTCAACAGTGTGTGCAGACCCTGGAATTTATTTAATTTTATTTACATTGAATTTTTTTTCACAAAGTATTGATTACCAAAACTGACATGTTTAAAGAACGCATATGATTTTAAAACGCCGGAAAACTACAGTGAAAACACATTAACTATCTATTGAAACCTGTTACTCAGCAAATGGACTGTATTAAGGCTCCTGATACTCAATCTTTCGATCAGAATTTCTTTTATTAACCGCAACATGTTCAAGAAGTCTGTGATAGTGATGTGGTATATTTTGATAAGAAATATATGCTTTGGAAATGTGATTGAAAGCCTATTTTCATTTTTTGGAATGCAATCCTACTCGACAGCTTCTTCTCTGTCAACAGTTTATATTTCAGGAAACCTTGGACTAACAGCAACCTCAATTAATTGTGCATCCAATTGTCTCCAAACTAGCAACTGCCATCTCTATTATGTGTGCAGGTATTTTTGTACATTCAGATTATCAATAACATAAGTGATGTAATAAAATGTTTTAATCATAATTTTGTGATCGAATTGTCTTACATTCTTGATGTTGTAATTTTTCTTCTCTTTTTTGGATAATTTGAAATCACAAAATTTTATCAAAATCAACAGCATAAAAACTTACAACTTTTCAACTTTATATATAACTATTCCCCACGATAAATCAAAGTCAAGGGTTTTCGATATCAATGACATCTGTTTTTTTTCAATAAAAATGGAACTTACCTTGTCATCGGTCATTTGCAAAATTATTGTGTTAAAAACACTGATTATACACACAAGTACGTTGCAATTGATATCAAATATCTATCTGACAATATATATGTTGTTTTAATTGGGGACCAGGCCTTCAAAAAATCTATTCAAATTCCCATGGGTACTAATTGCGCCCCGATATTTTTGTTTTTATATGAAACAGGATTGTCCAAAATCTTATACCTGAAAAAAACACTTCCTATGGCCTTCAACTCGACATTTAGATATATCGAGGAGGCATTGTCAATTAACAATTGTAATATCCATTGTTATGTCGATGCGATTTATCCCTGTAAGCTTGAAATAAAAGATACCACAGAGTCTGACACATTTGTTTTATATTTAGATATTTTACTTGGAAAAGACGTTAATGGTTATCTCACTACCGAGTTTTATGATAAACGGGATGACTTAAACTTTTCAATCATAAACTTCCCTTATTTATGCATCAATATACCTTCATCACCTGCATACAGGGTTTATATCTCTCAGTTCACTCGATACGCGAGAGAATGCTCTCCGTACGAACAATTTCTAAAACGAGGTAAATTATTGACAGACAAGTTGCTGAAACAAGAATATCAGCAATCTCGAGCTCGTTTAAAGTCATTATTTCGTAAGTTCTATGGTCCATACAATGACCTTGTCAGAAAATATAATTTTTCATTAAGTTGAAGGATGACTGATGTATTTCATACTAATTGTTACACATGTATACACACTGAATTGTCGACGGATTTTTGTTTCCGTTATTTCTCGATTTAGATTATGACAAGAAGCACACGTTGGGTGTGACCGGTCGGCAGGGGATTCTCACTCCTCCATGATATGTTTTGAATGGGTTTTTTTTAACTCTGCTCCAATTTTGTATTTTAATGGACTTTTGAGTTTGAAAACTGTTATCTCCACGTATTTCATTTCATAAAATTAATCTTATGGACGAGAGGATCTTGTGATCAACTTGTTCTTCGTTCTTAATAGTTGACAATTTCTTCTTTTTATTACCTCTTCTCACGAAAAAAGAGATTATTAACAGAATGTTATAATAATAGAAGAAATTTAATGAGATGTTTTTTAAATAAAACAATTTATAAACGATTCAAAAGGTTAAGCTGTTTGAATTCTAGATCTAAAGAAAAACAATCTCTTTTTCATTCAAGAAGCACGCGGCGGGTGAGACCGGTCGACTGGGGATACTCACTCCTCCACGGCACCTGATCCCACCTCTGATCTTATAGAGGTCCGTGTTTGCTCTGCTCCTACTTTTTATTGTATGGATTTTTGATATTAATACTGTTCGTTATCTCCATGTTTCAGAAACAAGAGCTGTAAAAATAGAGTCTGGAAATGAAAAAAGAAATAGATACAATTTGATTCCGTATTTGAAGTTCTAAGTAACTTTTTTAAAAACGATTGGAGTGCAAATTGAATAAAAATGAAGTAAATCAAAAAGAACTTTATTAAAATTAAAAAAAAAAAACTATTCACAGAAGTGAGTTTTATTCATGTAAAAGTGATGATTTCAGATCTTTATTAATTTTTGTTTAATTTTTAATTATTTATTTCATATGAAAGGACTTGAAGTCTTTTGTTTTGTGTCTCATCTGTCAGCCATCTGAGTTGACCATGACTTAAAAAATCAGACATTTCAATTCAAAAATATTTCACTTCCTTTTTGTGGATTTAAGAAACTGTTCTTCACATCAAATACATGTATTATACAAATTCGACAAGAATTCGTTCTTAAAGTGAAATGAAAGTTTGATATTTGATCCCTACCCCGCCCTTTCAAAAAAAAATAAAATAAAAGATACCCCTACCCTCACCTGCCCTTTTAAAACTAATATGATAAATGTTGACTGAAATTGGATGATCAGTTTTATTATTGTAACTCTTGAAATTCAGAATCCAAAACATGTCAGTTACATAAACCTTTTTGGTTTAATAAAGATGTCTCGTAACCCCTTTACCTACACTGTATGAATTCATTTTTAGTCAGACATGATCTAGCCTGTGATTGGGAAGTATTTTTTTACTCAAGCCCTAGAGGGGCTTGAGTTATCTAAAACGATGCTAGGTCATCGATTTACTCAGTTTAAAAACACAAAAATATATAATTTTTGTTAAATTTTCAGCAGCAAAAATGTATTATCTTAAAAACGTCTGTATATTCAAAGATATTAAGTGTTAAATATCGGATTCTATTTATGGCGAATGAACAAAGTAAAGCTCCGTTCGGACAAACAGTTATTTATTCAGAGATTTCGCGCTTTTCTTTGCGTATGAATCTCAGGTAAGTTTTTTTAGTCGTTGACAAAGCATCTTGGACGAGTCCACTGCATTTGAAAGCTGACAGGTTATAAGTTAACAATTCTACAATGCATGGACAAATAAGTTATTTGTACCACCAACTGAAATTGCTTTTCATGGGCCTGCAAATGATGTACACTTTGAGTGAAAGTAAAATAATAGCACAAATCAATGTTAAATTCTCGTATTATCCTAAGTTTTGGTAACGGAACCTATATAACTTTTTTGGATTCGTGCGGAATATGTATTGGACATGCCGCTCAGCTAGGTGAACCCCATTGTCTCAAGCCACGATCCGGAGTAAGATCGTTGGTTTGCAACGATGGATGAACCCGTAGTCACATGGATTTCTTGGACTGGAAATTAGCTTATTTGAAAAGCTTTTCTACAAATTAGCAAGAAATTGATGTATATAAATGTGATGAAACGTCATTAAGCAAAAAATACAAAAATCGTATATAGTTTGAAGTATACTAAATGTGTATTAGACGTAAAAAAATAACATTAAATTAAGAACAACATTATGCTATTTAAAGTATTTTGAAAATGTGTCTTTTTAATTCATCTTAAGATCTCACAGATTTGAAAGTTTTTATCTGTATAATATTACCACTTATATATTTAATAGCATTTCACACAAAAATTAATAAAAAATCATTTCTGAAATATAAACCTTCAAATTTTTTGGCGGAAATATTGCCGATTCTAGCACTTTAAAATTTTAAGTTTACTCTTAATACTTGGAAAATATGCGGTGTATAAAATGGAAATTATTAATACTATAATCCAGAAAAATTAAATAGACTGTTTGTGAAAAGAAAACAAACACACAATATAACCTGTTCGTATTTGTGATATCAGGTTGTTCCTTTGAACGCGAGCCTGTTAATCGTAAAAGTCAACAATAACAGAGCATTGCCCTGTTTACAAAAATTGATTGTACAGAACATAATGTATATTTGCACACCTCCCCTTAATGGATAGGTACATGTAGTTGAACAAACTATTTAATTTCACTTTCAGCTCTGAATAATTTTGTTTTTTCGATTAAAGTTTTAATATTTTATTAATGACAAATCTTATGAGTGTGTCAGGGATGGGAGTGAAAAGATGTTTGATAAGAAGTAACAAACCTTTGAATTTACTAGTGGGCTTGTAAATGAAAAAATACTTTTAATTAATTTTTGTGTGAAATATATTTAAATATATATTTCGTGATATTATACAGAAAATATTAACTTTAATAGCACATGTCTGTCGAACAAATACCTTTAAAAAGTAGTACGATTAATTATATTTCTTCGAATTAAATTCAATATATGAACAAATTTTGCTAATTCATGTACATACAAATGTATAGTTTATTCAACAGAAGATTGAACTCAATAGCCCTCATCTTATACCATTTTGACTTTCTACAACAAATTTCTAATTTGTCGAGTATATACTTGTTTTGTATACATCCCATCTTCAATACTTTTGTAAAGAGCCTCGAAAAAGAAATTAAATTTTCAGCAGCTTAATGTATTTTCACATTGTCCTCTGTTCTCTTTCTTCATGATCAAGGGTGAACAATACAGTTCATAATTACAGGATTATTTTGCTTGGAATTATTCATGTGTACTCAAGTTGATCTTTTTTTAAAAATTTGTTAGCGAGACTGAAAAATGATTATATCATATTTCAATTATTATTTCGGTAAATATTTCCAACCAGGCAGTGTTTTGTTTTTTTGTTGTTTTTTTTTTAAGTATTAGGCCTATCGATTTGAGTGTTAAGATAATCATTTCGGCAGATCAGATTTACATGCATTATTTTCTTCCTATGGCAGATTCCAATATTTGGAATATATATAGAATCCTGTATTTTAACATGAAAACAATGCTTTGTGATCAATACAAGAAATAAACAAATTCTTCCTCTGGTTAACCCTTTAAGTACTTTTTTTTTTCTAAAATTCGAAATTTTAAAAATCGAATAAAAAATTAAAACACTAGAAAAATAAAAAAAAAAATAAAATGTAAGCACTCATATGGCATGTCAAACGTTGCAATATTTGATAATCTTGTGATGTATATTCAAAATCTTGTGATGTATGTTCGAAATCTTGTGATGTATATTCAAAATCTTGTGATGTATATTCAAAATCTTGTGATGTATGTTCGAAATCTTGTGATGTATATTCAAAATCTTGTGATGTATGTTCAAAATCTTGTGATGTATATTCAATATCTTGTGATGTATATTCTAAAACTTGTGATGTATATTCTATAATCTTGTGATGTATGTTCGAAATCTTGTGATGTATATTCTATAATCTTGTGATGTATATTCAATATCTTGTGATGTATGTTCAAAATCTTGTGATGTATATTCAATATCTTGTGATGTATATTCAATATCTTGTGATGTATATTCGAAATCTTGTGATGTATATTCTATAATCTTGTGATGTATGTTCGAAATCTTGTGATGTATATTCGAAATCTTGTGATGTATATTCAATATCTTGTGATGTATGTTCAAAATCTTGTGATGTATATTCAATATCTTGTGATGTATATTCGAAATCTTGTGATGTATATTCTATAATCTTGTGATGTATGTTCGAAATCTTGTGATGTATATTCGAAATCTTGTGATGTATGTTCGATAATCTTGTGATGTATATTCTATAATCTTGTGATGTATATTCGAAATTTTGTGATGTATATTCTATAATCTTGTGATGTATGTTCGAAATCTTGTGATGTATATTCGAAATCTCGTGATGTATGTTCGATAATCTTGTGATGTATATTCGAAATCTTGTGATGTGTGTTCTACAATTCAGTGATGCGTGCAATAAAATTGCATGACGCAACAGAAAAGTAAGGACAATTTTCATTGGTTAGAAATAACGAAAGTAGCTGAAGCGTCGGGAAAACCAGGTGAGAAAAAACACAATCATCAGTTTGTTTATTGCAGCACTTATTACGAGCTGCACGAGTGTTGTTCCTGGTGACATGATGGAGATATTTCGGCCTGCTAGGGAAAAAACTCAGTAAACGTAGATATATTGACTAAATTTGTAGGTACTTGTAACGATATGTCACGATGCTGCATTGTCAGATACAGTATTTATACATGCATGCTAAAAAGTTAAATCTCGTAATAATCAATATAGCAGAAGAATAATGAAGAGTACATACCACAAAAACTGTGCAATTTGTAGCAAGATTAATTTTTGTTTAACAGCTGTTTTTATTACATTTTATTTCGTATTATTACTACCAAATACTGCTACCGTTTGTTAATGTTATGCACATGGTTATCTTGTACTTGCAAGTAAATGAAACATTTAAAAAAAAATAATGAAAAAATAAGTCTTTTAGGCTATTTGATAATAACATATGCTAAATGAACAGGTTTTGCTTTTTAATTCTCCTTCACTCAGTCTTTGTATAATGTATATTTTTAGACGAGCTGATCGCCAACCAGGAGATCAGAATGATCGCATCTGCTCCTGCCACTTTAAGGATGGTAAGAAGGAGGGGGACCCTGCATATTTTGCATGGAATGAAGGAAAGGCCATGGATTTCTCTGATCCTGAATGTACAAAAAGGTGAAATTATTTTTCAAAATGTGACCGACATCTTGTTTTTGGATGGTGGGTGGGTGGAGTTTAATTGAGAATATTTTACTAAAAAACTTTAAAAGGGTACATGTATAAACAGAGTAGCTTACAACTGAATAAAAAAATAATTCAAGTTTAATTATTTTACAAAGGAGGAAAAAACTCAAAAGTGAGGAGTCCCTGTCATCTTCACAGATGGACCAGTTGCAGATTCCACAAGCACCAAAATGTCAAGATCAAGAAAAAGTAAAGCTCATTTAAAACACCAATGATGACAAATGACCAACACTGAAACATTTTCAATAATTTTTAATAATATTATACAGTTCTTTTAACTGTACTTGATTTACAATATATTTTCAGTTGATATCAGAGCATAACTACTCAGTATCCTGCACATTTAACTGTACTCAAGAAATGCAGCGCCTCTCAACAGAAATACAACTGGAAAAGGAATTGCTTGCCCTAAAAATAGAGTCTAGTAAAAGGAAGCCAATATCAATCCACGATATTAAATACAACAAAGAGAAGGTACATTTAAAGGAATTCCAATTGTGATTTCCTATTTCCTAACAATTTCAGTTACTGTAATAAAAACTTGTTGCCATTGAGGGATGAACATCTTAGATTGACTGTTATGTTAACATATTTTGTTATTATTTGGGAGTGTTAGGTCTCTGATCAGCAGGGGCATTTTCTCTATATAAGAAGAAAATGGAGACTCCCTACCCACCCGATGTATTTTGTCGGACAGTTTTCTGTACATTGCAGGTAAATTTTTTATTTATTAACTTTCCAGCCTCTTATTGTATAGTACATTTTGGGGTTTGAAGTCAGTTTTTGCTTTTCTTTAATTTTTAAAAAAAATTATTTAAATTCTCCTTTTCTTAGAATAAAATTCAAAAAGTAGCTTCTGATTGTAAAGTATAAGACTACAGACATTGAACTTTGATTTGTTATCAAAAGGATTGATTTAAACTTGTCTAAATTAATTGTAAACAAAAATAAAAGGGGGCACCTGCTATTTCTTTAAGCGTTTTTCACTGGGGGGTGGGGAAACTTTTTTGTACATACTTGAGCAATAGGAGGGATTAGATAAGAATCAATTAGTATATCAGAGTCTTAAATAATATCCTTTGCATAAGCATAAAAAAATTCTATATCAGTCTTTTTAAAACCTTTGAATTTTGCTTAATTAACTACGATTTATCCAATTTTGGAGCTTTTTACCTAATTCTGGGTAGAATCCACCCTTATGAAATTATTGACTCAATTTTGACTTAATATCACTTTATTTACATTAAAGCACAAAAACAATTCATTGTACAAATATTTTATTTCTTACAGTCACCAATATATCCAAATATCATCACCGGCCCAGACGTCATTCACTCCTTTGAATTGTGCTGGTAGCAGTAAGGTGTCATCATTTGAGATGGTCACAGTATCCAATACACTGAAGTCACAGGACTCAAATTTCATACATGTTCACAGGTAGGTGTATAGTCTTTGAAATTACCACAATTGACTAATTCTGGGACAGATAAGTATGTAAGTATAGGAATGAGAGCACCAAATCCTCGGATGCACACATGGCCTTGTTTGTTATGGAACATTAAACCGAATACTGAATGGGTAGGCGTTACGCCATTGGCTGAAATCAGGTATTTAATTGTTTTCATTTTAAAGTAAAATTAATGACCTTTGAAATAAATGATGGGATGAGGGAATATTACAGAAACTATAGAAATGCCAGGGAAGATTTTAGGAGTGGGGGTTAATTTTTTATGCCGCGTGTTCTTTACTGCGAATCTCTAAAAGTTGAAAATAACTGCAATTTTGACCTATAAACACCATGGGACCATGTATTTTTTTCAGCATTTTTGTTAGGGCTTAGAACAAAGTTTGAAATGATGCTAAAGATTTTTCTGAAATTGTCATAGTAAAGTACTGAGAAGGCCTAAGGTTTGTATGGAGTTCTATGGGAAAATAATTAGTGGACTTTTCCCTATACAAGATGCTGTCTGATGGCGTAGTGTAGAATGTAGCGTAGAATGTTTTCCAAGTCAGCTTAAATGCAAAGGTTTGTTTTAAAATTTATCATAATGACTGGCAAAAATTAATGCAGTTAAATTTATTGTATTCTTGAAAGATTGACTGTAACACAATTTTTTTACACAATTACAAATAATCAAATTAATTTGTTTCCAACTTTTTTTCAGGGTCTCTGCCAAAATCTTTTGAGGATTTTTCCTCTGCTAGAGCATCCATGGATGCAATTGAAACAATCCAGGACATCCCAACACATATGGATAATCAGGCCATGGCCTACAGTATGTACAAAAGTTGCCATACTTTTAAAGCAGTAACTTGCGTGCCTCCAAATGGTGCACTTACATTTTGCTCCATGCTGTACCCAGGTTCTACTTCTGATGTAGCTATTGTACGTCACAGCCAAGTTTTACGAAAGTTCAAAGCTGGAGACCTTATTTTGGTGGTCAAAGGTTTCACCATTCATGACCAGTTGCCCCAGGGTGTCTGCTTAATTATAAAAGCTCTTTTATCGACACGAGGCCAGTTTACCATACAAGAAGCAGCACTGTGTTACAAGATTGCTAAAGCACTTATTCATGTGGAAAGAGCCAACGAGAGGATAAAGAATTACGAGATTCTCCGTCACATACCATCTACTTACAGACCAATCTCAACAAAAATATTTCAACTCTGTTCTTGTCTTGTAAACTTGCAAGCTCCACTTTTGAAAGAAATTACTTAAAGATACATGTACTTATTATAAATTTGCATTGGCGTGTGACAGTATACACTAAACAGTGAAGATATTCATACCAAAGTGCAAGGGATAAGCAAATTTTGATTTGTTATCAATGTCAATGGTTATATTTGTTAACTTTGTAGTATGTTGTAATACATATACTTCAGAAAATGAAAATCCCTTTTGTTAGCATGGATTTATTACAAGAATGTTTGGCAATTCCATTCTTCATTTGACAATATAATTTGGAAGAGGGTTTACTTATAATTTTAAATCTCTAGTTTAAAGTATATTTACCTTTAAAGCACAACTCAACAAATTCATGTTTTCAACAATTTATCTATTAAGAAAGACCAAAATGTTACATTTTCACTTTGAGAATAACATCTTCAATTCATTAATAAAATGATTCTAAATTTTGATATTCTTTTTTTATGTAGTACATAGATTTTATTAATCATCATTGCTATTTAAAATAGTCTTATAAGCCAGAAGTTTTATGATGGATTGTGACATATCATATCATACATTTATGAGACTTGCGAACATTCAACACATTTAACATGATTACCCATTTTCCATTGTTAGAAAATTCTAGAGGTACAAAACTAAGTGTCAAGAAGTTCAAACCAGAACTCAGTTTTCCATCAGTGCTGGAATGAAAATGTTAATGTAGAAATCTATCAGCTTTGGAACATTTGCTGTCCATTTAATGTCTTTTACTATTCTAATCACAATGCAGTCTACTCTTGTCCACACAATTAAGTCGCAGAATGTTTTGTTGCATATGTGTAGCTGGCCTTGAATTTGATGATAGTATGGGTGACTGGTTTTCAGGCACAGGGTATCTTGTTTAAGATCTAAAAAAAAAATCAAAAAACACTTAAGTTGTGTTATACCAGTACATATCCCCTCCTTTTTCAATATCTTCATACCATATTGAACAGCTGCACTTGTAAATTAATACATGTTTTGAAATCATTTACTCACCAAGATTTTTAGCTCACCTGAGCCGAAGGCTCAAGTGAGCTTTTCTGATCACATTGTGTCCGTCGTCCGTCCGTCCGTCTGTCCGTCTGTCCGTCCGTCTGTCCGTCCGTAAACTTTTCACATTTTCGACTTCTTCTCAAGAACCACTGGGCCAATTTTGACCAAACTTGGTACAAAGCATGCTTGGGTGAAGGGGAATGTAAATTGTTAAAATGAAGGGCCAAATCCCTTCACAAGGGGAGATAATCAAGAAAAGACAAAAATAGGGTGGAGTCATTAAAAAATCTTCTTCTCAAGAACCACTGGGCCATAAGAGCTGAAACTTATGTGGAAGCATTCTGGGGTAGTGTAGATTCTAAATTGTTCAAATTATGACCCCCGGGGATTGGGCGGGGCCACAATGGCGAATCAAAGTTTTACATAGAAATATATAGGAAAAATCTTTAAAAATCTTCTTCTCAAGAACCACTGGGCCAGAAAAGCTGAAACTTATGTGGAAGCATCCTGGGGTAGTGTAGATTCTAAATTGTTCAAATCATGACCCCCGGGGATTGGGTGAGGCCACAATGGGGAATCAAAGTTTTACATAGAAATATATAGGAAAAATCTTTAAAAATCTTCTTCTCAAGAACCACTGGGCCAGAAAAGCTGAAACTTATGTGGAAGCATCCTGGGGTAGTGTAGATTCTAAATTGTTCAAATCATGACCCCAGGGGATTGGGCGGGGCCACAATGGCGAATCAAAGTCTTACATAGAAATATATAGGAAAAATCGTTAAAAATCTTCTTCTCAAGAACCACTGGGCCAGAAAAACTGAAACTTATGTGAAAGCATTCTTGGGTAGTGTAGATTCTAAATTGTTCAAATCATGACCCCCGGGGATTGGGCGGGGCCACAATGGGGAATCAAAGTTTTCCATATAAATATATAGGAAAAATCTTTAAAGAACCACTGGGCCAGAAAAGCTGAAACTTATGTGGAAGCATCCTGGGGTAGTGTGATTTCAAATTGTTTAAATAATGATCAGTGGGGTAGGGTGGGGTCACAATATGTATTACAAGGGGGAAATCTTTAAAGAACAGAATGGTCAAAGCTTCTCAGGTGAGCGATGTGGCCCATGGGCCTCTTGTTAATTTCAAAGTACTGGACAATACAGATTTTTAATGTTATTTACCTATGAAAAATCCTTCAAATTTTGTGCCCCATCTGCTACTGTTGAAGACGATGCTGTATATGGACACTTCACCTCTACAATATTAGGAATGGCGTCTTTGGCTTCTGGAGTTTGATAAAATACACTGCATGTTGGTGGTCGAACAACTAAGCCATCAGGTGAAGCTCCCAACAGGATTCATGCAACCATATCCTTTTCAGAAAAAATTATAATACTACTGAATGCAATCAAACCATAATACAATTGATTTTGTAATGCAAACAAAGTCTAAGTAGAGCTTTTATAATCCTTCCACTTCAAAAAGCAAATTTTCTGGAATATGTTGGTAACTGAATATTTATGCCCCGCCATGAATATGGCCGGGGCATATAGTGTTTGTCATGTCCATCTTCCATCCTTCTGTCCTTCCGTCCCACTTTGTGTTTAGCTCTGTTCAAAGCTAAGTTTCAAAGAAACTATCCAAGATATTTTCATCAAACTTCATATGCTGATAGATATTGATGAGAGCTATGCAACTGCATTAACATTTTTAGACCTTGACCTGACTTTTCTTAAATAATGTTTAGCTCAGTTTTAAACATACCATTCAAGATGGTGTTATCAAACTTTACATGTTGATACAAACTTGCATAGATGATGCATCTAGAGATGAACACTACTGGACATGCTTCGGATGCTGGATCTGACCTACATTTTCCAGATGAGTGACCAAATTAAAGTTTTTGGAGCAGGTCCATTCTTAAGGAACTATAATATAGACCAAACTTGCTTGGATGATGCATCTAAGGATGGACACTACCAGACTTGCTTCGGATGCTGGATCTGACTTACATTTTCATTCCCAAGTAACTATAAGCCCTACCTAAACCAAACTTGCATGGATGATGCATCTAGGGATGGACACTACCAGACTTGCTTCGGATGCTGGATCTGACCTATATTTTCATTCCCAAGTAACTATAAACCCTACCTGAACCAAACTTGCGTGGATGATGCATCTAGGGATGGACACTACCAGACTTGCTTTGGATGCTGGACCTACATTTTTATTCCCAACTAACTATAAGCCCTGCCTGAACCAAACTGATCAAATTTTATACATGTACAAATTTCATGTTGCTTTACTAATATATCCTCGGTGGGGCATTCATGTCCTATGGACATATTTCTAGTTTTTTTTTACAATTAGACTTCAGTAATTGATTTCTGTTTGTCACCAGGATAAGTCCTGTTATTTGTTTTGACACAATGAATGTTAACATGTCAGAGATTGAAGGAATATTATTTTGTGCTGTATACCTGACTGCTCTACAGCTGCATCTAAGTCCTTTTCATACTTTCTCAAAGCATCATCTTCATGAGTGATACCCCATGCAACAGCCTTGATGGACTCCAGATTGTAAGCCGACATCAGCTGTTTCTTCAGTGACAATGTCAATCTGGAGAAAAAAATATGATTTTTGGTTATTAATCTTATATTTCCTGCATCTTTATGTACAAATATCTAGTCATTACAGTCGAACCTCATTATCTCAAACTCAATGAGACCAAGAAAAATGTTGGAAATATCCATGGATTCAAGAATAACACATAAATAGTTATCAAGAATAAAATGTCCCAGTCTTTGGTAAATGGTTTGGACTTCAAAATTACTGTGACATATCCATGAAATATGAGATAATGGGTTTGAGATAACAAAGTTTGACTGTAATTTTAAAAGTCTTTTTCGCAAAAATTTAATCACACGTCTTACCGCCTTTGCTTAGAACTGAGAACTGACCAAAGTTGGAAGCTGATATGCTATATTTCCTTACAATCGACCACATTGGGTTGTTTCGTTGCCAATGCAGCTCTTTTAATGGATTCAGGGATAATGCATGCTGTAACCATACCATAGGGGTATCAGAATGAACATACTCTGGTGATGTTAACAGGTCTTCAATGAGAGGTACAGGTGGACCAGGTTCACATGGCTCTGGTTAGAATCCAATTCAATGCTGAAAAATTTCATTACTTGTATCATTCTCAAAAATATCATCCATAATATCCATATCACATATACCAAGTATTTATATAAGAGTCCATACATTTCATTTTAGTGAACACTGTCATGGGTTTTTGTAATGTATGCATTACATATCAAATTTACAACTCACTTGCATATATTTGTTCAGAATTGTTCCTGTATATAATTTTGCACAAACATGTAAAAATTGGTGCAAATGTACAATTAATATTTACTTAATTATTAACAAGGTTTCATAATGACAGAGTATTTAAATAATAGAAGAATGATCTGATAATTCGCAAGAATATGAATATGAAACAAAATATTTTTTTTAATGCAATTGAATAATTTATTTTTCCTTTCAAAAATGTATGCTCATGTACAAAAATGCTATCATATTTATAATATTGTCTTTCCAATTATTCAAAGGTTGTTATTAATATTTATTACATAATATGTTCAAAAATTGGGCAATATACATAGCCAACTACACTGGACAAAATTGCTAACGCACCACCCAATAAAAGTAATATTTTACTTTTCAAAACTTGTTTATGATGGATTTGATATATTATTATGATACATAATAAAAAAAACTAGTGCTAATTGTAACGGGAACCGTTACAGATGTTCCCCAAACGCTCCCCAAATTCCTTTTCGTGCCATATTCCCTGTAAGCTTTATTAAAAAAGGCAAACTCTATGCATTTAAGACTTGATCAACGTTTTCCCAGAAGTATACCAAGTATATTCAAATTTTAGCATAGCACGCGTGCGCATGTGAATGCATATGCATAATGATGATATCATCTTGACTATATAATTTAGAAATCTTGATATACTAAATATAGAATCATTTAATCCAAAAGCATTCAAAAATACACTCATTCAAGTGTATTTTTAATTTTACCAATATCACGTGCACGCACGTGCATGCACGTGCATGATGACCATACCCTTTTATAGGAGTCTATTATGTCTGTGTAAGGTCCAAATCCCATCCTGTTTGGTTGAAAAACAAGGGAGTTAAAGCCATTTAAAGTTTAAGCCAATCAGATTGCAGCGCACGTGCATGTGCATGCATTTATGAAAATTGTTACATATCATATTGTAGGATATCTAAATGCATGCCTATGTCCAAGATTTCATAGCATTTCGTCAAAAAACGAAAAAGATATTGATATTTTTGTTTCAGCCAATCAGATCAAAGCGCACGTGCACGCACGTGCATGCATGTGCATGACGACCATACCTTCTTGTAGCAATTTATTATGACTGTCTATGTTCTAAACCCCATCTTGTTTGGTTGAAAAACAAGGGAGTTATAGCCATTTAAAGTTTAAGCCAATCAGATTGCAGCGCACGCGCATGCGCATGTTTTCATGACAATTGTTATATATCATTTTGTAGGACATCCTAAAGTATGCCTATGTTTTAAATTTCATAGCATTTTGTCAAAAAACAGAAAAGATATTGAGGTTTTTATTTCAGCCAATCAGAGCAAAGCGCACGTCCATGCGCGTGAGTTCGTGCTAATTTGACAGTGTCATATTATTAACACTATTAATATATCCTTATATAATGAGTTTCAAAGCATTTCATCAAAAAATGTAAAAGTTATGACTATATTAAATATATCAGTCATTTCACTCATTTCACGCGCCCGCACGTGCAGGCGTGTGCGCGCAAAATGACCTTCGTTCCGCACACCTACACTACACACCCATTAACCCTAAAAAGGTTTTAACTTAGTTTGGTGAACAGTTTCTGAGAACACTCGCGGACAAAAAAGTACCGGAGAACAAATAAGAAAAAAAATAATAATAATAACTAGTGCTAATTGTAACGGGGACCGTTACAGATGTTCCCCAAACGCTCCCCAACTCCCTTTTGGTGCCATATTCCCTGTAACCTTCATTAAATAAGACAAACTCTATGCATTTGAGACTTTAACAACGTCTACCCGGAAGTGTACCAAGTTCATTCAAAATTAAACATTGCACGCGTGCGCATGTGAATCCATGTACATAATGACCATATCATCTTGTCTACACAATCTATATATTTTAATATACTAAATATTAAAGTATTTAATCAAAAAGTATTTAAAAAATACGCTCATTCAAGTGTATTTTTTATTTTACTCTTTTCACGTGCACGCACGTGCATACATGAGCATGGTGACCATACCTTCTTGTAGAAGTCCATTACATCTATCTATGTTCTAAATCCCTCCCCGTTTGGTTGTAAACCAAGGGAGTTATAGCTGTTTAAAGTTTAAGCCAATCAGATTGCAGCGCACGTACACGCACGTGTATGCATGTGCAGGTGACCATATCTTCTTGTAGAAGTCTGATATATCTATCTCTGTTCTAAATCCCATCCTGTTTGGTTGAAAACCAAGGGAGTTATAGCTATTTAAAGGTTCAGCCAATCAGATTGCAGCGAACGTGCATGCACGTGTTTTCATGATAATTGCTATATATTATGTTGTAGGATATCCTAATGCATGGCTATGTTCAAAATTTCAAAGGATTTTGTCAATAAACAAGAAAGATATTGAGACTTTAAGTTTCAGCCAATCAGAGCAAAGCGCACGTGCATGCGCGTGAGATCTTGCTATTTTGACCATGCGATATTGTTTATACTTCTAATATATTCTTATATTATGAGTTTTAAAGCAGTTCATCAAAAATGTAAAAAGTTACGCCTATATCAATTAAATCGGTCATTTCACGTGTTGCACGTGCACGCTCTTGCAAGCACGTGCGCGCAAAATGACCTTGATTCCGCAAATCTACATAACATGTCTACTTACCCTAAAAAGGTTTTACCTACATCAGACGAACAGTTTACAAGATCATTCCCGGACAAAAAAGTACCCAGGAAGAAGAAGAAAAATAATAATAATAATAATAACTAGAGCAAAGCTCGTTGCAAAGCAACGAGTAGGTCTTCCGTCCTGTTTGACCGGAAGTAACTGTCATTTTTTTAAGAAATGAGTAATAACGCCCAAAAATGGTTTAAATACTCTTAACATATGTTAATTAATGCAAAAATAAGCCAGTTTTTGCTACTTCCGGTTTGACCGGAAGTGATGACGACGGACAGAAAATTAATTTTTATGCTCCCAGAGACATATGTTACCCAAATACTTGTCAAGAACGGCAAAAATACGCGTTTTTCGACTACTTCCGGTTTGGCCGGAAGTGATGTCGACGGACGTATTTTGACGACTCTAATAGATTTAGCTTGACATTTTGAACAACTTTGCTTCTTTGACGTATTACAAATTCTCAATACTTTTTGAGATATAAAGGAAAAACTTCTGGCCTCTCTAGGCCCCTTATTTTAGGGGCCAGCCCTTTTCTAGAGATACCATTTGAAAGATCTTGAAATTCTACACTTCTTTTGTTCTATATATTTTAACAAAATATTTCCTGGTAAAAAGATATCGTAGAAAAAGTGTTTAAAATTTTGAAATTCGCGATAGGTCTATTTTCTGGCCATAGCGCGCGCCGACGTGCAGCACTTCCGGTGAAAATGAAATACGTATGTCACATCTACATATATTGCTCTATCATTGCTGAAAAACTCAAGTTTCTATCCTAAGCCGTTTCTGAGAAAACTCGCGGACAAACTGACCCTCTGAAAATCACTAAATCGCGGAAATCTCAAAACCGGAAGTGACGTCATCAAAACAAAAAATTATATATCAGCTTTGTTTGATGTTCTATCAGTCCTGAAAGTTTCATGAAAATCGAACCAGCCGTTTCCGAGAACTCGCGTGCACAAAATCGGTAAGAAAAAAAAACAATAATAATAATAAAAATAGTGGAAAAGAAACCTAAGAATAACAAGAAGGTCTTCCGCTGAAGACGGAAGACCTTAATAATAATAATAAGAAACAGAGTAAAAACAATATGTTCCCCAACTTCGTTTGGGGGTAAATGAAAGTCTGCTATTGCAAGCAATAGCATATGTCGCCCCGTACTGGACAAGACTTTCATTTTTATCATCACTAAAACAATGGTCCATTAGCTAAGCTTGGACAACAATCGAGTTGTATCAGTCCTTTCCGTTGGAAACGGAAGACCTTAATTTGGTACATCCCATTTTATTTTTAGAATCGGTAGGAGAAGAAAGTAGTGCATGAAAAAATTACAAGTTTCTAAATTTGCAGACTTGCATAAAAGAAATTGGGCAGAGGAACTGAACTGAGCCTCTTACTTGTTAATTGGTAGTATCTTTCCTACCAATAAAGCTTGGCAAATGTATTTTTTTAAGAAGATCAGCCGAATTATTTTGTGTATTATAACGTCAGTGAGAACTCTGAAATTTCAATTTCATTTTTAGAGGTTCTGCCGGAAAACGAATCTGACATGCCACCTTCAGTTCGAGCATTTCTTCATTGTACAGGGCTGATGTTTCTTTTGAGATGATAAATCATGTGTAAACTTTCTCAGTTTAGTGGAATCGTGAACATTTTCGGCGAGATGAATGTTTTGTTTACAGTAGTGATCAAGGCTTAGCACACCTATAGGAGCGGATCCTAGGATTTATGAATGAATAAAAACTATGGAAATAACGTACCAATTTTCTAATTTATACTTGCACTATCTAATGAAATTAATAATATACAAGTAATAGATATACAAAAAAAATGTGAAATGCTAATAAATGCAGTTGACAATCGTTTTTTTATATATAGATAAAATAAAATAATTATAACATCTAGAGACAAGACAGAAGAAGAATGAAGGTTGGCAAACTATGAAATCACATCAGGAGAACTGAATTTTATGAATGAAACTTTTAAAACGTCACTTGTAAGTTGTATATGTTAGATATGTGTATTCTAACTGGCAGTGCGCTTCAAAGGGGGGGGGTCGTCTTGAACATAGTACTTTACGTTTGAACGGTAAGGGCTAGGGCATTCGTATTTCAAATATGTAATCCTTGTGAAAAGAACTTTTATTGGACACGAAGAACTTTGACCCTTTGACCTAGACCTTGGAGAACACATGTGTGCATCTTAACCTTTTTTTCTGTTTCGTTTCTATGACAACTGTGAGCGACTCATTACAATTATTTTAAAAGTAAAAATCACTTTGACACATTGTAAGGAATTAACATTGAAAGGTTCAAAACGATTGCTTGAGTAGTTATGGAGAAAATCGAAATTAAAGAATTTTAACATTCCCCTGGTTTCCATGGCAATAATCGATTATTTGAAAATTTTAAATGCGAGATGCACAACTACAGATACTTATCATTAAAATAAAAAGAGTTTCATGACGAACGTCTAAGGGACCAGAGAGAACACTTTCGGACAAAATTCGTCGCTTTTTACAGGTTTCCATGGCAACGGTAGACATGTTGGAACTGAACGACCTCACTGCACAACTACAACCAGTGATCGTCCTTTGAGGAAAGTTTCAGGAAGATTGCCCCAGCCATCTCCGAGAAACAGCCTGGATAAAAAAAACATGCGTACAATATCAATATGTCGTCCCCGACTTCGTTCGGGGCGACATAATAATAAGAAACCGAGTAAAAACAATATGTTCCCAAACTCCGTTTGGGGAACATAATAAGCATTTAAATGTCTTAATTGATAAAAAACTACAATGTTTACTGAAGCGTGACCATTTCATAGAAAACGTGAAAATGTTATTCATACTAATTTGGAGGGATAAATTTCTAATTTTTTCTTTGCATTTTTGTTCTTTATGCTCGTAATAATTAGAAAATCGGAAAAAAAATTATACCGTATGCGGCATTTGATCCCTGAAGAGCGTGAAACAACATTTGCCAATCCCATTGTATTAGAAAATATGGCGTTTTATATATTCTCAAACCGATTAGGCAAATGTTCAATTCACAGAGAAGAATTTTAAGTGGTGCGTTAGCAATTTTGTCTAGTGTATATTATACTCCTCATCTTTGTACATTTGTTCACAATTAAAATTAACCATCGTTCAGTAACAAAATAACAGTTTCATAATACTCGTAATATAAAAATCAAATCAAACTTAAATAACAACAATAGTGACACCAAAATCATAACTTCCTTCTTATATTTTACCAATAAACCTTCCAAGGTGCAAAAAACACTGGTCACTTTCATCAAAGGGTCGGTTTAAAGCACTTCAAATATGGAGCAAATTTTTTAACAACTGATTTATTTATATTTAATGATTGATCATTTTTAAAAAAAAAAAAAAAAACCCAAGAGGCCCATGGGCCACATCGCTCACCTGAGCACTGTGGCTAGGAAAAAGTACAAGAGGCCCACGGGCCTTATAGGTCACCTGAGTATTGTGCAACAACTTTCAAACAATTAAATTTGGTTCATGTTTTAAACCAGAATTCGCAATTCACAATTTTGAAAGAGGTACCATTGCTTATAATAAATTTGACTTAGCATGCTAACTCTATTTACTTAGTACCCAGAGGTAGATCAGAGTAACATTAAGAGAAAATGCACTTCCACTTTATAACCAGTTGTACACCTCATCCCAAAGGAACAACTGATCCTGGGGCCACATATTTCAAAATTTTTCAAATTTTATCATAAAATGGCTGATTAACATACCAAAATGCAAATTTCAAAGCATTAATTTATTTTCAGACTTTGTACACCCCCTCCCCTTCACCCCTACCCAGGGAAGGAGCAGGGGCACAAAAAATAACCATTTTGCTAGGTGCACCTTTCTTCATCATGAATATATATATATTTGGATCATTGGCATTAAACACAGGAGCAAATGAAAGAATTTAAAAGAATAAATGCATTTTCACTATATAACCAATAGAGCCCTGCCCTAACACCAGAACCCCGGAACGTGGGTCATAAAATTCACAATTTTGAAAGAGGTACTCTTGCTCATCATAACTATGTGCTTAGTTACTTTATTTAATACCCAAAAGTAGAGAAGAAGATTTTCAAAGAATTAATGCATTTTCACTAAATAACCAATAGAGACCCGCCCTAACACCAGAACCCCAGACCCTGGGGTCACAAAATTCACAATTTTGAAAGAGGTACTCTTGCTCATCATAACTATGTGCTTGGTTAGTTTATTTGATACCCAGGAGCAGAGAAGAAGATTTTCAAAGAATAAATGCATTTTCACTTTATAACCAATGGAGCCCCGCCCTAACACCAGAACTCCTGACCCTGGGGTCATAAAATTCACAATTTTGAAAGAGGCACTCTTGCTCATCATAACTAAGTACTTAGTTAGTTTATTTAATACCCAGAAGTAGAGAAGAAGATTTTCAAAGAATTAATGCATTTTCACTAAATAACCAATAGAGCCCCGTCCTAACACCAGAACCCCTGACCCTGGGGTCATAAAATTCACAATTTAAGAAGAAGCACTCTTGCTCATCATCACTATGTGCTTAGTTAGTTTATTTAATACCCAGAAGTAGAGAAGAAGATTTTCAAAGAATTAATGCATTTTCACTATATAACCAATAGAGCCCCGCCCTAACACCAGAACCCCTGACCCTGGGGTCATAAAATTCACAATTTAAGAAGAGGCACTCTTGCTCATCATCACTATGTGCTTGGTTAGTTTATTTAATACCTAGGAGCAGAGAAGAAGATTTTCAAAGAAATCATGCATTTTCACTATATAATCTATGTAGCCCCGCCCTAGCACTAGAACCCCTGACCCTGGGGCCATGAATTTCACAATTTAAGTAGAGGACTCAATGCTCATTACATTCATAACAACAGTTTGCCTGCTTGATGTCCAGGAGTAAAGAAGAAGATTTTTAAAGATTGCAATAATTTTAGTGGTTTTTGCCCCACCCCCCAGGCCCCAGGGGGGCAGGGACCATGAAATTCACAATTTTTGTTCCCCTTCACCCATAGATGGTGTATAATAAATTTGGTTGAAATTGGTTAAGTGGTTTCAGAGAAGAAGCTGAAAATGTTCAAATGTTAACACACGACGCACGACGCACGACACACGACACACGACGGCGGACGAAAACGGATAGCAATAGGTCACCTGAGTTACTCAGGTGACCTAAAAAATTGGTTTTTTATTGAAAAGTTTAAATCCAAAAGTAGTCCCTTGACCAATCATGGCTTTGCTTTTCTTGAGAAGGTTATTTTTAAAGAATTTTCCTATATATTTCTATATAAAATTTGATCATCCTTTGTGGCCCCGTCCTACCCCCGGGGAACATGATTTGAACAAACTTGAATCTACACTACCTAAGGATGCTTCCATATAAATATGATCAATCAGGGTTTTGCTGTTCTTGAGAAGAAGATTTTTAAAGATTTTTCCTTTATATTTCTATGTAAAACTTTGATCTTCCATTGTGGCCCCGCCCTACCCCGGGGTTATGATTTGAACAAACTTGAATTGACACTACCTGAGGATGCTTCCATATAAATAGGATATATTATGGCTTTGTCATTCTTGAGAAGAAGATTTTTAAAGAATTTTTCTATATATTTTTACGTTAAACTTTGGTCAGCCATTGTGGCTCCGCCCTACCCCCGGGGGTCATGATTTGAACAGATTTAAATCTACACTACCTGAGAATGTTTCTCCATAAGTTTCATTTTTCCTGGCACAGTGGTTCTTGAAAACAAGATTTTTAAAACATACCATCAAATTTTCATTAATTCCCAATTATCTCCCTTTGAATGAGGGTGTGGCCCTTTATTTGAACAAACTTGAATCCCCTACACCCAAGGATGCTTTGTGGCAAGTTTGGTTGAAATTGGTCCATGGGTTCTAGAGAAGAAGTCGAAAATATGAAAAGTTTACAGACAGACAGATGGACAGACAGACAGACAGACAGACAAACAGCTAGATAGACAAAATGTGATCAGAAAAGAGCTAGAAATGAAACATTCCTCACCACAAAAGCCAGAAGAATATAGGGACCACCACCAGTAACATGTTTCCGGGAAGAACCAAACCATGCAGAGATAAATATCAATAGTCCTGAATCTTCGATGCAGGACCAAGTATGAGAATTGCTACAAACACTACTCCGGAGACTTACCTATTATTCTATGATGTAACGTACTTTGTCCACTGCAGCTGGTTCCCTCATAAGCTGGTAGCGAGGACAGTTCAGGATGTCCTGTCAACTTTATTCCTCAACTTCCTGTCTTGGACTGAAAAGCAATAAGTGGAAATCTTTAGTGTTGCCTAGTGACTTTGAATTAAAAAGAAAGTTTTTAGATTGTGAAGGGGGGGGGGGGTACTGATGCTGTGCATTTTAATGAAATGTACGAAATCTGTATTTCACAGTTTAATGCATTCATGTATTTTGTGAATTGTCTTAGGATTCATGAAATAATTGTTGCTATGTATTATTAAGCACTAAATCTATTCAACTGCATGTGTAAATGGGGAAAATGTGGATAATGTAAATGATGTATAATTGCAATGTGTAAAATGTGACATTTTCTTATATGAGGGAGTCTGTTCATGTAATTTTTTTTTCATTAATTATTTTATTTATCTTGATAAAATTATTTCAATTAACAATATTGTTTTTCTTACCAGTCTGATGAACTCAACAAAGGTTACAGAGGTGAATGGTAGAAATATGGGTATTACAGGTGTCAAAACTCTTCGTTGATGACAGACTGCATGCCGCACTGTAAAATCACCATTTTGGATCTTTAAAAGGGGAGGCTACTCCTGAAATCAAAGAAATTGTCATAAAAATGAGTAACCTGATTTTCTTTAGGTCTCACACAAGGAAATAATTTCACTACATGTTACTATATAGCTTTAATTAAATAAATTAATTAACTAGACTCTCAGCAGATAATTCATGAATGAGAAAAAAGATTAATGCTTAGACAAAATTTGAGATCAGAAAAAATATACCCCTTATGCAGCTTTTAAGAAAGAAAATTGAGACTAAACATACCTATACCCCGAAATACACATGGGCAAACAGCCAACACACCATCAAGGAAGTTACATCGATCATGCGTACCTAAAAAAAAAGAGTTCCCTTTGATTCAGTGGCACAATTCTGCTGATATGATATTCCTAGTGCATGAGTCCAACATTAAAACTGTAGACCTACGTAAAGTTCATGAAAAAAGAAAAGAAATATTATTGTCTCTACATACATCATACATAGAACTACATTTGTTCATTTTGATTGGCTATCTCCTTGCATAAGACCTTTAAGGGGTAATTTTATGATATTTACCATGTGCACTGATTGCCATAAAACTAAAGAAAAAATACCAGCCTTACAAAGTCACTTAACCATGACCTTTGACATACCTTACTAAGAATAGCCTGGACAATTTGGTTTAACTTAAGACTTCTGAATTTTTAAATGCAGGTTTTGATAAATTAACCATTTAATATACTTATGAGCTCATAAAACTGTCCTTTAAAACTGTATGATAAAGAGTGTAAAAACTTTGAAACATGTTTGGAAAGTATTATCACACATGTGATATGGGATAAATTATCACCACAGAAAGATCAAAGAAAATCACTGCAGATATGCGACAATAATTCTTATCATTGTTTATTGTATGTCAAGTCTAGAATAAGATATATCATTACAAATATTATGATTTTTAGCCGGGCACATTGCTCGTAGAGCAATGCTCAGCTATAGCGACGGTGAGCAACAGAAAATGCTGCTTCTTCACAGCCAAATTGAGTTTACGAGTAAAAGTATGGTACGTGACCAGCCGCTGTTGAGAAAACAAAATCACCTTAAGAAATAGTAAATTGAATATTTTTATCATAATATTAAATTGTTTAATATTTTTTCCTGGCTCCTTTGACTAATATTTTACAAAGTAATTCAACGGGTGCGAAAGGTTTTCACCAGGTATCCCTGTCTGCATCATATTCTATAAACAATATAATTAAAATTAGATGTTAGATCAGCTCGCATACTCAACACACTAACATCTAACAAGTCATCCCATTGAGGGTCACGTAAGAGGTTAAATTCGGAACGCCTCAAGATTTATTTGCTTCAACAATATATGATGATTTTGCCAGCTGCGATTTGATTAATTGATAGAATTTGACCTCTGACGTGACCCTCAACGGGATGTTGTTAGATGTTAGTGTAGCGAGTATGCAAGCGGATCTAACATCTAATTTGAATTAGATTGATTCTATAAATAAAGGTTGTACTATCAGGCTAACACAAATGCAGGGAACATCATTAATGACTTGATGCAAATCTCACCGCTGAGGACACATCAGTGCAGAGACGTTTGACCTTAATCTTGCTGCATCGGTGTTTATTTACTTCTGTTTGTATATAAAACCGGATTACCCCAAAACGATACGTGATAAATATTTTTCGCTGTTAATTTCTAGCTATATTTTATTTTATTTTTAAAACTATTTAATATTATACATGCCATTGAGATATTTTTGTGTGTATTACATATTCTCTAAATGTCTGAACGTGATTTTAAACTGTCACCACAGTCCTTGTTCATTATCCTGTAAATGAGCCCGGCTCAATACATTTACTATGAAAATAATTGGACTAATTTGTGAATGACAATATTCAATGATGCATAGCAATTAATCTTTTCCTGACATTCACCTTCTCCTAAAAATTTGTCGTGTTATTTATTTATTTATTGCAAAGTCGTCCCTGGACTAGTGCTTATCGGTCAATGTAGCTGCATAGGGCCATGCAATTTCGAACCCTGCGTGGTGAGAGTTTGTCCCGAGACACAGTTAGATTATTCTAACTAGCACCAATATAGAATAAATCATACCGATTAATCAACATCACTACAATATGAGGACGTAAAAATAGGATAAAACATCCTTTAGTCCAGCAATAACTGAATAAGCCACTAAATTGTTTTTGATGTACCTTCAAACAAATCAAATTAATGTTCTTGATTCCCACTTTTCACGTTATGACTGACTTAGTGCTTCTTGATACCAAAACAATTTTTCTATTACCTATAATTTTGACTTTAGGTTGAATTCGCCAATTTCATGCTTGCGAAGTTGTGTCAATGTGTGCATTACGACCGCTCCGGCTACTTTCGTTATTTCTAACCAATGAAAATTGTCCTTACTTTTCTGTTGCGTCATGCAATTTTATTGCACGTGTAATGGTTAGGGGCGTGGATATCGGCCTGGATAGCTCAGTAGGTAGAGCACCTGACTAGTGATATAGGGGTCCCGGGTTCGATTCCCGGTCCTGCCACGCATCACTGAATTGTAGAACACACATCACAAGATTTCGAATATACATCACAAGATTATCGAACATACATCACAAGATTTCGAATATACATCACAAAATTTCGAACATACATCACAAGATTATAGAATATACATCACAAGATTTCGAATATACATCACAAGATATTGAATATACATCACAAGATTTCGAATATACATCACAAGATATTGAATATACATCACAAGATTATAGAATATACATCACAAGATTTCGAACATACATCACAAGATTATAGAATATACATCACAAGATTTCGAATATACATCACAAGATATTGAATATACATCACAAGATTTCGAATATACATCACAAGATTTCGAACATACATCACAAGATTATAGAATATACATCACAAGATTTCGAATATACATCACAAGATATTGAATATACATCACAAGATTTTGAACATACATCACAAGATTATAGAATATACATCACAAGATTTCGAATATACATCACAAGATATTGAATATACATCACAAGATTTCGAATATACATCACAAGATTTCGAACATACATCACAAGATTATAGAATATACATCACAAGATTTCGAATATACATCACAAGATATTGAATATACATCACAAGATTTCGAACATACATCACAAGATTATAGAATATACATCACAAGATTTCGAATATACATCACAAGATATTGAATATACATCACAAGATTATAGAATATACATCACAAGATTTCGAATATACATCACAAGATTTCGAACATACATCACAAGATTATAGAATATACATCACAAGATTTCGAATATACATCACAAGATATTGAATATACATCACAAGATTTTGAACATACATCACAAGATATTGAATATACATCACAAGATTTCGAATATACATCACAAGATTTCGAACATACATCACAAGATTATAGAATATACATCACAAGATTTCGAATATACATCACAAGATATTGAATATACATCACAAGATTTTGAACATACATCACAAGATATTGAATATACATCACAAGATATTGAACATACATCACAAGATTTTGAATATACATCACAAGATTTCGAACATACATCACAAGATTTTGAATATACATCACAAGATTTTGAATATACATCACAAGATTTCGAACATACATCACAAGATTTTGAATATACATCACAAGATTATCAAATATTGCAACGTTTGACATGCCATACACTCAAAAGCTGTCACAGATTTTAATAATGCTCTAACATCTTTTATAATATCTATTTTCAGTGTGAATAATAAAAATATGTGCTTTTTGACGTTTCATTATGATGAACACACCAGTCAAAATGGATCATTACAGTGTAAAGTCTATAAACTTGTAAGTGGTGATTTTTCTTGCTTGAATTGAAGCATTATTTAATCATGTTTTTCATAAATAAGCGAACTAATTGGAATTTCAAAATCAACTTTTAATTAAATTGCAAGATATCGTATTGACATAAAAAGTGTGTGTATCTTTTTTTTTATATTTGGCAGATAGGGGAATGTGGAATGAATGCAATATACATCAGAAGATCTGGATCTTGTTTAAACTGTTCGCAAACTTGTGAATACAAAGGTAAATTCACATCACTGTACACATATATATTGTTATTTTGTCGCCTGCTTGGTTCAGAAGTTAGTGCGTTTGTTCTAGATTGCGGGATAATAGGTTGATCTTTACGCTATAGGTCGCAGGTTCGAATCACACTGCGGCACGTTGAAACCGATCCTTCTTGTAAGACGTATAAACGTAGTTCCCGATAGGTTCTTGCACAGAAAAGACATCTCATTGCTCTAAGGCTCTGATAACCGATAGGTCTATAATTTGAAGCCATCTGTGGCGTCTTGGACATGAATGAAAATTCTTCAAGGGGGAGCTAAGCAAGCAATCAAATAACTTTCATTTGAAAGCATGCTTTGTTCAGATTCAAACTCCTTTTATCCTTTTTTTCCCTTCCTCTTTTTTTCATATTTGTGTTTGGATGATTTACACAAAGGCTTTTCCATTGTAAAATTTCGTTTTTCATGAAGCAATATTGTTCTATCACCTGCATATTGATTTACGGTTCCCAACTTACTTATATTTTATAAGCCTACTCAATAGCATATGCTCTGAGTACGATAAAGTTTTATACAGAGACAAGCTACAATTTGATATAACAAGGTCAACGACCTAGTCGCGATAATGATCTTGTTAGCAATTATAACCCATAATTGGGTCGTATTTTAACTGGCAATTCACATACATGTACCAATTGTCAGGCCTTTGTTTTTGTACTAAAGTTGATCACAGAATGTTCTATCTGATCAATACATAGGGCTGGCGTATCCGGCCGATAAGGGGTGTTTTCTCATAGCACGCACCTGATGCCATCTCTTTTCATTTTCAGGGGTCAGTGTTTTAGACCTAGTTAATAGATCGCATTGTCTGTGAATTTGCTTCATTTTCGCCATTCACTTGATTTTATATACTTAAGTCATGCACAACTAATAACAAATATACTGAAAATTAGGACAAATGATTGCTGAACATTAGATTGAAAAATCTTTGGCATCAATATACTATCGTAAAGTTCATATAAGGGAAAGAGCCTGATCAATGATAGGCACAGCTTTTTCTAAAAATGCACCCAATAATACCACAACCAAGTATCCGCCATAAAATACAAATAATTTCCAAATTCTGCAACGCAGTTCCACACGCTCATTTTGCATATAGGTTGTTCGTTTATTTAATATACCTTCGAGAATTTTTCACGCATATTGAAACGTCACCACTTGCCGCTGGATGGTTGCAAATGTAAACCAGTGATCAACAGTCAAGGCCTTTGAGTAGTGAAGGATCATTTTTGATCCAGCAAATTCAGCGACATGAGACCTTGGTTTACAGTCTCATTTAAAGGACCAGTCACCATGTCTTGCATCGGAATTGAGCTCTGCGAAGTAAGGAGCTATTCCTTACTTTACGACTCCTAGAACTGCTCTGACCACTGCGCCACACTGACAGCTATTTAATATACACATAATATACATGTATATTATAGGCGGTGTCTTAATAAAATTGGAATTTTAAGAACTTACTCCTCCTTCAGCTTTAGTTTGCTCTTAAACTCACAAAAAATGTCCTTATTTCTCACTCATTAACTTTGAAATATTTTACTGTCAGACTCTCTGTCTCTCTTTCACTTTAAGACTATATAGCCACATTTCTTTTAATAATGTACATATAAGCTTTTCCTTAAACAGATTGCAATGATGTTGCGATTCTGAAAGGTGACGTCACAGGACAATACACACTGATGATAGGTGACAGAAATGCTACTGTGCGGTGCGACATGGATACAGACGGGGGAAAATGGATTGTAAGATTGAAAAAGAGTAGCTCGTCAAACTAAAAATTATTGCAGTTGAGAATATTGTTCAATAAAGGTCTGGTGTGTGGTTGAGATTTTCGATTAACATATTCTTGATAATATGCTTCAGGTTATACAACGTAGAGTGGACGGCTCTGTCAGTTTCTACCGGAACTGGAGTGATTATAAGGTCGGGTTTGGTAGCCCTACTGGAGAATATTGGTTAGGTACAGTGTAATTGATTACTTTCTTTTATTTGTAAAATCCGGTACCAGAACCTTGGAAACATAATGCACCGGTAACATCTTTCCCCGCAATCGAAGATTTGGGAGTATATAGTTTTGCCCTCTGAGCCCTATCCGTTCGTCTGTCTGACTGTTTGTCCGCAAAAACTGTAACCTTGCCCATTACTTTTGACTGGGTATGGCTATGGCTTTTCATAACCCTGGCCATAACTTTGGAACAGGTGGTGCTAAGGTTATCATATTTCACATATGTAATTCTTGTGACAAGACCTTTCTTTAGTAACCAATAGTTTGACCCTTTGCATTGACCCTGAAGTGTGACCTACCTTTAAAAAACTTAAAACCTTGGCCATAACTTTGGAACAGGTGGTGCTTAGGCATTCGTATTTCACAAATGTATTTCTTGTGAGGTTTTACTTTGTGTACCAACATATTTAATTTGCATTTGGAAAAATTCAACCTTCGATATATTGCCGTATGGGGCCATCATTGTTTCACAAACACATCTTGTTTTTATGTCTATAATAATTATAAATCTAAGATGTCCTTCAAAAAAATGTCTAATAAAAGAATGCAAGAAATATTTTTAAAAAAGGTCATAAATTTGAACATCATCCATGTTATTTTAAAATTCATTAATAAGAAAATGTCGAGATCCTCAGAGACCAAACCTTTCATCTGTGTTCTGGATTTAGCTGTAAATTCTTTTTGAAATTAGATCAAATAAAGTAAAGAGAGAAAATTTTGCTTCTTCCATGATAACAAACGTTTCATAAACTTTGATTTTACATTTTCCAGAAGATTAAATAATGAATGAAAACAAAACATAAATGTCATTATTATACATATTTTTGAATATGTGCAATTGAAGTCTCAATTATCTATTTTTTTAACTTTGAAAAGCACGCAATGAATTTTAAGCACATGGTAAATATATGTGTATAATATGTAAGTTTGTTGTTTGTTCTCAATATAGCTTGTATGCTCATAATTTAAAATAACATTATCTAATTCTATAATACTTACAGGGCTAGACAACATCCATACTCTTACTTCTCAGGGTGAATACGTCCTTCGAATAGATATGGAGTACAACTCCCAAGTCTATTATACAGTGTATTCGGATTTTACAATAGCATCCGAGTCAGACAATTACCGAATGAATTACGCAAACTTTCTAGAGGGAAATACAGGTACAATTAGACGTCAAGTATATGCCTGTCATGCTGTTACTGCTTCTCAAAATTTCTTGTTTAAGTTTTTAAAGAATTCCTAATTTTCATTGAAATCAGTCTCTACAGCATCCCTTTATATTAGCCTGAGTGCTTCTTGCACTCAAATTACAACAATTAAAAACCCACTTTCTATATTTATCTTACCAAGAGATGTAGAAAAACACACTGAAGATATCATAGCCATTCCTATAAATCATACAATTGCAAAATATTTTATTCTCAAAAACACGAATCATAGAAAATATTTTTCTTCAATGATTTGTGCTTGTCTTTTCTGAATCTTTAATATTAAATCATGTACAAGTTATCACGAATCAACTTCACTTTTAATTCTAGGGCACATATCAGCATCTAAACAAGAAAATATGCATATTACAAAAAAAATGTGAAGGACTAACAGATAATGATACATATATTAATAATATTATTTTGACGCAGGAAACGCTCTGAGCTGGCACAATGGTCGACCATTTACGACACGTGACCGCGATAACGACGGGAATAGCGGAAGCTATGGCAACCCAAACTGCGCAGTCGCATTCTACGGAGCTTGGTGGTACGCTGGGTGTCACAACTCCAATCTTAACGGGCATTATGGGAATACGTCTTTTGGTAAAGGCATCAACTGGAATCACGTTACTGGTTACTACGCATCGCTGTCAAAAGTGGAAATGAAAATAAAAAAGCAATAACAAGGGTCGTGAATAGATAAACAAGAGGCCTAGGGCCCACAACTCTACCTGAGTAATTGATCCTTCTGTTCTTCGTTAGCAGATTTCCTAATGTAAGACGTTTTATGACTCCATTTTACCACATGAAATCATGATTTGAAGGAAATATAATCTACGTTACCTGAGGATGCCTCCATATAACCGACTAATCATGGATTTGCGGTTCCTGAGAAAAAGATTATAAGATTAAGTGCCTTCCTAGTTTGATTGCCCATTGTGGCTCCACTCGCCTTCTGGCCTGGGTTCACGTTATTACAAATTTGAGTCTTCAGTACAAAAGAACCTGTGGATGTTTACATCTGAATATGACTAAATACTAGTATGACTAATCATTGTATCTGGGAGAAAAGATTTTTAAGACTTCTCTTTATTTCAATGTAAAACTTGGATCGTCCATTTCTGTCCCATCCTACACCCAGTGGTCATGAGTTGACACAGTCATTAATTAATGAGATAATTCCCTATGTTATACGTCTTTGTTCACCTGATATGGCCACACCCTATATCTTGGATTCATGATATGAACAATTTGAATCTACAATGTGTTATGAAGCTCTCCCATAATTTTAAAAATCTTCTGGCCGATTGGCTCTTGAAAAAAAGATTTTTAAATTTTGCCACCAAACTTTCATAAATTTTTAATATCCCCTCTTAAAGAGGCTGCGACCCTTCGTTTGTACACAATTAAATCCCCCTACTCAAAGATCTTTGTGCCAAGTTTGATAGAAGTTGGATCAGTCAACAGACAATAGATAAATTTTGATCATAAAACTGAGACATAAATCTATTGTACATCATACAGACTACAGAGGATTTCATGTCTTATCACATAATTTTCCAAATTCTAACTAGAGGAACACTGGGGGGAAATTGCGTATTTTTCAACATTCTAGGTCAAGTTATTATCCCCCCTCCCATTTCCTGGGTATATAGAAATCGGAATGCCCGTCCGTCTGTTACGCTTTGGGGTACACATCTCTTTTCCACGACTCCTACTATACCACTGATTAAAATTTAATGAGACTTTCACAGAATCTTTGTTACTAGTGCCATTGTGCATCCTTCTATTTTACTTTTTGTTCGGACACTTATTTCAGGTCTTCTAGAGCGAAACATGGACTTTATCAATATATGGGAGGCGGGGGTATCATTTAGTGAGCTCAATGCTTACATTACCTCTGGTATTTGTATTAGGTTTAGCCCACAATAAATGTGTCTTACTAGCATTTGACTTTGCAAAGTGAAAAAAAAAATAGACAACCCTACAACAATTTTCAGACATTACATTTTATATTGTTTTGTTTACAGTAGCTATGGACTGTCGATATGGAAATTGAGCCCACTCTGTAATAAAATAGCAGGATGAAAGAATGTACAGAAAATCCTTTCCACGTTGATATATGCACCGTACTCCACTGACTTAAGTACCTAAAATAACCACGTAGTGTTTTATCTTTTACGCAATATGTCTCAATCATCTTTATGTCTAAACATCTGTACTTAGGTGTGTCAGAGTGAAAATGGCATTAAGCCATTCTCTACCAGTATGTTAATCCTTTGTTCTTTAATCATTTAAAATCAGTTTTTTGTTTTTTTTTTAAATAGACAAATGAAACAAAAATTCAAAAACAAATATTCAAGTACATAAAAATAAGCCCTTTAGATCTTAATTGACCGTAGGAATCTATAAAATTCATAAACTATGATAAATCATTTGTAAAATTTAAAAGCTAATAATTTTTTTTTCGAAATTCTCAATGCGTTTTTTTTTTCAACAACTCGCTTATCAAATGTATCTTCACTTGTATCGATCTTAAAAATTTTATAAGGAAGTTGCTTTATTTGTACGAGGAATGTGCTTTTAAGTTTCTCCTGTGCTAATTAATCATGCCGTATTATTAAAATTTAATTGCCTTGCACGGTCTCACTGCAGGGAATGCATTTTACTGCTATAATACATGACCATTACTCAAGCTTTTACAATGTGTAACATTTCCTTTGTCTTTCATTTTCAAGTAATTCGCATCTTGCGTAGAAGAAAAGTTAATTGCTATCAGCTATAATTGCTACAATATTCTGTAAAAATTAAGGAAAAACCAAAAAAGATTGGTCATTTTTTGAAAAGTTAAATATAATTCTTTCACAGATTCTCAGTTGCATAGTGCTATTGTGCACCTCACTCATTTTTTTTTTTTTTGATCGGACAAATATTTCAGGTTTTTGCATAGCAAAACATGGTCACTGCCATTCTTTCTGTTAAATGAAAGGACACCCATCTTTTATCCGCAACTCCTCGGAGGGTCCTAAACCACTGAATAAGATTTAATGAGATTTTCATTGATTCTTTTTAACATAATGCCACAGTGCAACTCCTATTTAACTCTTTGATCTGAAATCTCTCATAGCAAAACATGACGTTCGCCATCATAAACATATGAGAGGAGGGGGTATCATTTACTGGACACAGAGCTCACTGTACCTTTATAGTTATAACCCCCGCTTGAGAAGCGGGAGGGTATATAGTAATCGGTTTGTCTGTACATCCGTCTGTCTATTACGCTTTGGTGTACCCATCTCTTATCGACTCTTGTATCACTGAGTGAAATTTGATAAAACTTTCAGAGAATCTTTATTACATATTGCCATTGTGCACCTCCTATCTTACGTTTTGATCTGACACATATTTTGGGTTTCCCACAAAAACATGTACACTGCCATTATATTCATACTGGAGGCGGGGGAGGGGGGCATTTCGTGAGCTCATTGCTCACAATACTTCTAGTTTATTTTGCTGTCGTACTCCACTGCAAAGTATTTTAAAAAATGATTTGCGGGTCAACAAACCCTCCATAAACCTTTTAAAACAAAGAACCGTTTTGTCCCTAGCAAGGTACATAATTAAACCACACGTGAATCGTGGCGTTGGTATATCTTCTTCTAAGAATATCATTGAATAAGATTTCAAATAAGTTTACAAAAGACTTCACTGACTTTCTTATAGACGTCTCATTTTCTTCGCAAGATTCTGAAAAACAGAAACTGTCTTGTCATGAAAATGCTTGATAGTTGATTATAAGTTTGTAGTAAGATTTGTTTGCATTTTTGTTTATAAGGCGCATACCATTTAGCAGCGCTAATTATGGTCAATAGATCAACAAATTTGGTTCCATGTCACATAAGATTGCCTGCAAAAAAAGTCTGTCGATTTAAATGATCTTGTAGTCTTAAGATTATTTTTTTTAGATCCTTCCCTTCCATTTCTGTGTAAATGTGTAGTTTTAAGATTACTTTTTTAGATCCTTCCCTTCCATTTCTGTGTAAATGTGAAATCTTTGCTCTAACAGAATTTGATGACGTAATAAAGTTTATCAATGTAATCCATTATTAGTATATTCTGCGTCTATTGCGTCATATACCAGTTTACCTGCGGATACTATCTGTTGCACTAACATTAAAGAATGCTCGTAATCCTGTTTACACATTGTCTCCAACAAAGTCTTCCGCGAGGGAAGTGTGTACATAGCAATACCCGCTAATTTCTGCACGAACCACGTGTCATGTTTTGCCATTGTATGACTGTATACATCTGCTGCTATATCCGATGTTTTATCTCCGTCGGAACTTTTTGAAAGTCTGTCCATAAATTCAAGAATAAGCTCCAGTGCTCTGTGGAGGCGCAGCAGCGCTGTTATTCCGGGCTTCTGAGCCTTATTTACCTCGTGAAGCACCATGGCGCTTACTGTACTGTATGGGCTGCCATGCTTCTGAATAAGATTGTTAATGTTACTTATTTTACCCTCCAAATCCTTAGCCACGAAAAAGAATAGAGTTCCACAAAGTCTGAAAAACCTGGAATATAGTATGGTTTTGTTTCAAAATTCTGTTTCATTCCATATCACAATTAATGTATTTATCTATTGATTTTAATTGAAATCTAGTCAAAAATTATCAAAGTGAACTGAAAGTAGGAAACAATTTCGATCACATTTATCACTTTTAATGATTTTTTGTCAAAAGTTATTCAGAAATACTTTTAATTCATTCAAACTAACTAATGTCAGACTATAAAATTTAATTATCAGTGCACTAAAAAGATATGTAAATGTATAATATTCATTCCCCCTTCCTCATAATTGTATGATTTCCAAAGATTTTTGAAAAATGACAAGGAGCACATGGCAGATGTGACCGGTTAGCAGGGGATGCTTACTCCTCAATGGCACCTGATCCACACTTTGATCTTTTTGAGGTCCGTGTTTGCTCCGCTCCTATTTTATAATGTTTAATGGACTTTTGAGCTCAAATACTGTTCGTTATCTCCATATATTTCATTGATTAAATATGCAGGAGCATCCGTTACCTACGAACACTTTCTAAAACAAGGCAAGCTGTTAACAAACAAGGTGAAAAAAGTTTCTTTTCGTTCAAAGTTTCATTTTTAGCCATCATTTTCGAAGATTATGCATGGTCGATACAATGACTTTTTCAGCAAATACAAACTGTCATGTAATGCTGAATGCAATACATGTCTGGTTATATAACTAATATATGTGTACAATTAGTACAGAAGAATGAAAGCTAATTCATGTACTAGGGTAATAACATCCCATTATACTCACCTAGCCAGCTCTGAATAAGCATCCAGGTAACTTTTCAGATTCACATCTCGATTCTCCATAAAGCTTTCTTTAAAATTTTGATAAACCACTTCCAAGTCAAAATCTCTCTTGGTATCTTTATCAAACTCCGCCATCCTTTCCCTTGTTCGACATTTAACCTCCCAGTTATAACTGTAACTGCACACCGGATGTGAGTTAATACATTATACCACACGGAAGATATAATGATACATCCTTACAATTTGTAAACACACACTTTAAAATGAGACTAACTTTTAAGTGTGTAATAATTTCTTATGATTTTAATTTTTTTCTCATTTAAATTAATTTATGGAGAAATTTTCAAGAACTGCATATTTAATATGGGGTGTTTACCTAATAATTCATTGAGAAAAGTGTATGTAATGGCAAAATCTGCAAATACTCCCCATATCAAACCAAGACTCCATGCAGTATCAGCATAATAAGCCCGAGGGCCAAAGGCGGAATACTTCAACACAAACTTCCCTGTAGTTTGCCTTCCTCGTGTAGGTTTTATCATTAACGAGGGCCAAAGGCGGAATACTTCAACACAAACTTCCCTGTAGTTTGCCTTCCTCGTGTAGGTTTTATCATTAACGGTTGCTACAAGGTCCAACAAATTATATAATTGTTTTCGAAACCCAGGCAATGTTTTTTTTTTGTATTTTGTATTAAAATCAAGAGAAATTTCGATTATTTCTTTTTTATATACCAGTATTATATTGATGCTATAAGACGTACTAGTATGTCTTCTGCAATAAAGAAAATGAATTGTAATACTAATAGTATACTTCACTGATATAAGATATATACATTATATCAAAACACTAGAAAAATCACTTTTTATTCGCGTACTGTAAACCAACTTTTATTAGCGACGACTTTATTTCGCGATTTACCAGGAATAAACTAGTTCACGACGATTAATTTTCGCGATCGATCCTTTTTGGATCTGTGATTAATAGACACATATACTTTAAGGGCCAGTTCGCAGCGAGAAATATTCGCGATAAAGATGCTCTCGCGAACATCGCGAAAATTTCTAGGACGCGAATAAAAGTTGGTTTACAGTAATTACGCGAGACAATGTGCTCGCGAAAATTTAATTCTCGCGTATAACATTCCTTAAGATTATAATAATTTATAGAGCAATAACCACAATTCGTGAACATTTTGTCTCGCTAATCAAGAGTCAATGACTATCTCGTGAAAATAAGGTGTCGCGAAAATGTAATGATCTACAGTATGTCTTCTTCAATAAAGAAATTGAATTGTAATACTAATAGTATACTTCACTGAAATAAGATATATACATTATATCAAAACTCTAGATTGAAGACTTTTGAACACAATCCAAACATTCATGAAAAAATTTAAAAAAGCAATCATAAGATTTTTAATGAAAAAAATTATTTAATCACAAAAGATGATATTATATTTATATCTGAAATTGAAGGGTCGAAAACGTAAATCTGACATCTCGAGATCTCCGGAAATTTTACTACGTGTTTTACAACAAGCAGGAAACTCACACTGAACTAAGAGCAATTCACTGTACAAGGTTTTGTTCAGTTAGTTGCATAAGATGAAATGAGGGAAAATATAAGCAATAAATACCTTTAAATGAAATCACCTGTTCAAGAAGGTGTTATCAAATATTTAAATTAAAAATGAATTGGTGATACTATCCATTTAGCTTATGAATTGGTGACATCATCCATCTATATGAGAAGCACTTAATTCAGTTGAAAGTTTGTTTCTCGAACCGGTATTCAAAAACCAGTTTAGTTATCAAAAAATTATTCGATGAAACAAGAATATCAACAGTTGATATCTTGTTTACAGTCAACATTTTGCAAATTCTGTGGTCGAAACAGTGACCATGTTGACCTTATAGCCAATTCAAGATATCATTGTGTCGAATTGTAAAACGATCCACTGTGCTTTACGTCTTTTATAGAAAGATGATTGACGTTTTCATACAAATTGTTAGGCCATTATTTCAAACTAGATTGTCTATAGACTAATGCCCTGTGACGAGGAACACATGGTAGAACAGGGTTTGCTAACTTCTCCATAGCACCTGATTCCATCTCTGATGTTTTCAGAGATCCGTTTAGTTTCTCTACCATTTTGTATTGTTTCGAGCTTGCTTACTGCTCTACATCTTCTTATTTCATTGGAGCACCTTAGATTCTGACATATCAGATCTTTTTCATATTTGGATGTTTTAAATGAATCAGACATTAATGAAAAACTGAATTAGAAAAATTATACCTTTAGCTTTTCTACCGTCAACTTCCCTTATTCATAGAGAAATGTACCATTATCACTTGCATACTGAGTATATCATGATCAGTTTCCAGTTTGTTCAATACACAAGAACATGTTTTACCTGAAACATATTGAGATAACGAACAGTACTCAAAATCAGAAGTCCATAAAACAATACAAAATAGCAGCAGAGCAAATATGGACCTCCAAAACATCAGAGGTGGGATCAGGTGCCATGGAGGAGTGAGCATCCCCTGCCGAACGGTCACACCCACTCCTTGCCTTGATAACTGGAAAACTCTCTCTTCAATTCAGTGTATAAATAATGGACTTACAATTAGTATGAACAACGTCAGTCAGTATTTGAATCAATGAAAAATTGTATTATTTTGCTGACAAGTTCATTGTATCGACCATAGAACGTACGAAATGATGACTTTAAATGAGACTGTTGATATTCTTGTTTCATCAACTTGTTTGACAATAATTTACCTTGTTTTAGAAATTGTTCATACGTAGAGCATGCTCTTGCATATCGAATCAAATGAGATATATATACTCCGTATGCAGGTGATGAAGGTATATTGCTGCATAAGTAAAGGAAGTTGACAATAGAAAAGTCATCACGTTTATCATAGAGCTTGGTTGTTAGATTACCATTAACGTCTTTTTCAAGTAAAATATCCAAAAATGAAACAAATGTGTCAGACACTGTGCATCTTTTATCTCAAGCTAACCAGGATATATCTTATTGACATAGGAATGGAAATTACCATTGTTAATTGACAATACGTGGTCGACATATCAAAATGACGAGTTGAAGGCCACAGCAAGTGATTTCCTCTTTTCACGTATACGATTTTGCACAAAAACTGCCTCATATGAATACAAAAATAGCTCTGCTAATAACGGGCGCAATTGGTATCCAATTGGTATCCTTTGGAAGTGTAATCGATTGTTGGAAGACCTGGTCTCCAAAAACGATAGATATTGTCAATCAGAAACTCAAATATCCTTTTGATGTCCAATTCAGAGTATATGTGTGTATAATCAGAATGTTTTTAACAAAATATTTTTGCAAATGACCAAGGTAGTTAATTTACGAGTTCCATTTTTATTTTTAAAAAAACCCAGCTGTCAGTGGTATCGAAAAGCCTGGATTTCAGTTTCCCTTCACTACTGTTAATATCTTAGTGAGGAGTAAAGAAGGAGGCTGGGTTGAACATTTACTGGAACCCGCTATGTATCTTTGTTTGTAAGGATTCTTATGAAGTTTCGGAATCCAAAATATATATGGTAGTTCAAAATTCATTCTGATATCAAAAATATTCAAACCTGACATGTGATTTTGAAGGATTTCTTCCCTAGAAAGGGAACTATGAGTATAAGTTGGAATATACCACTTGTAGAATTAAATCCAAATTCTTTTAAAATACAATTTATATAATGAGCCTTACATGTACAAACAAAGACAACGTTGTTACCTGGTTTGTCAGCAGGAATCAAGTAATCAAATTCTTTTTCACATCTGGATCAACGAATACAGAAGGATAGATAGATGTCATATTGCCCCCTCAATCTTTTAATACGCGATTTTAACATGGATCTGATACATTTAATCCATTATGACAAAGTGTCAACGTCTTCTTTTTCATATCTGGCCCATCGCCTGGCGTAATATTCAACAGAATCCATAATATTTATGAAATTCTGACGCCAGTTGAAGGATCGGGGTTCCCTATATTTAGGATCTTTTAAAATTAGTGATCTAAGGTCCTCATTATTAACTATATTTACGTCGCCTGAAATAACATGTCCAGCAGGACTATAGTTATAGGGTGAAGAAGAATATGAACACGATGGAGGATTATGTCTCAGATACTCGATATCCAGGCCACGTTAAGTTTTTTGGTAATTAAAAAGTATTGAAGTATTGATATACAAAGATATCAACAATCTTATTCATTCAATTCAACATTTCACAAAATTTTTGATCGATACAAAGACCTTTTTTTACATTACAATCTGTTGTTGGGTCTAAGGTTGACTGACGTCCTGTATATAAATTTTAAGTCATTATTTTCATAAGAAGTACCAAGTATAGTACTTTGATCTTGGAGCACAATTTGGTTCGTAAGGGGAAATAGGCTTTCCTGTTTCACTCTCATTGCACCCATTTCTGATTTTTTTTTTTTATAAACGCAAAAATAAAACATCAAACAAATAATACATTTTACATTTACTTAAATCATTTTTACAATATCTGTCAAGTGATAGTTTGAAACAATCACAATATTCAACGATGACAACCTGTTAGTGCAATTATATGTAAAAGCAAATCTTTTAGTACTGGAAAAATGAAACTAACGTGTGTATACCCATGTACATCAACTTTTGGATTTAAACTTTTTTAAGGGTATAAAACATGTCTCCCTTTTTTCAGGAAATGTTACTGCTCGATCAGTACCAGGCACTCCCCTGTTAACATGAACCGATAATTTGTAAATATAAAAATATATTATACTAGTAATACTGCATATGGATACATTTAAATAGTTAGATTTTACTCAATTAAGCTTGGAAATGCCCATGTTTGATCGAGATTATCACAATTATTGGATATGTATGGATTCCTTAAAAAAAAGATATGTTTGCGAAACACTGAGGTCCCCGTATGGCAGCATATAACAAAGTTAAAGTTTCTCAATTGGAAGTGAAATTCGAAGGTCAAAAGGTTAAAATTATAGGTATCCAAAAGAGAGTCTTGTCATTAGGAATACACTAAGTATTTTTTGTAAAAGTGGGTTAAATCCCCAAGGTCAATGGGTCAAATTTGGTGGAACTCCAATAAAGGTCTTATCACAAGGAATACACCTGAGAAATATGAAAGCCATTATAGATCCATCCACTCAAAAGTTATAGTAAAGGTTAAAGTTTTGTGGACAAAAAAACGAACAGACAGACAGCTAGACAGACGGACTGGGCAAAAAATATATAGCAACCCATAATCCTCGATTTCGGGGGCATAATGAGTATTATTGTTCACTTCAGAGTGCTAGATGACAGACAGAGTGTGTACTAATCAAGGTAAATCAAGCAATTCATGTTCCGCATAAATATTCTGTGTTCTGTCATACACCGGTTTTCCTACGTGGACGACGGACTCTAGGAGTGATGACACATGTGTGTAATCATGTTTGCACATTGTTTCAAAAAGTTGTCGTCTGCTGGGTAACATGTACATGGCAACTCCCGCCATTTTCTGCACAATCCACGGATGATGTCTAGAAAGAGTGTCTTTGTATGTTTCTACTGCTATCAATGATGACCTGTCGTCATCTGAACTTTGACCTAAGCGTTTCATAAACTCGAGAATAAATTCCAATCCTCTATGAAGACGAAGCAACGACCTTGATCCCGAAGGAAGTTTGTGTTTAACCTTTGTAATATTGTTTGTGACCTCGAACTCGACCATTGATTGGATGGTATTGTAATGTTGACCATTAGGACCATTCATGTGACTCTCCAAGACGTGTATTTTCTCTTCCAGGTCCTTTGCTACAAATCCAAACAATCTGCCACTTAATCGGAAGAATCTGAAAACAATATATTGAGAAAGATAGTGAACATTTTACATATCGTGTATCATTAATAATTATAAAACAAATACTTGGTGAATCCCTTTCTAGTTTGTAGGATATGCCAGGGCATCAACGATAGCTGGAAACGTTGTATATCATTTGCATAATAAGCGTTGATGTCCCTGGCTTACCCAACAAGCTAGAGAGTGATTCCTTATATTTTCATTTCATCGTGAAATAAAATTTTAAATATAGATATAAAAATGTTGCCTAGTAGATAAGATTTGAATAACACGAGGTCTCTCATGTCAATTTCAAGGACATATACATATACGCAGTGTACCTTTCCTACTGATTGTTTTCAAGATATTCTTAATTTAAGATTATTGTGTCATCAGATGTAACAGACAAAATAATCAGCATGCATTACCAGAGGTTTTTGAAAGTTTTCAACTGATGAAAATTCTTGGATGATTCAAAAATATATAAAATACTTAACATATATTCTAGTAGATGTTTCTTTTATCCTAATTTTTAGAAAAAGTGTTCAATACCATATATAGACATTTAAACATATCACATAGTTCCTTCAAGAATTGGAACTCTTCAACTTCATGGGGAAAAATCAAAGAGGTTCAAACTACCTTGCGTATGTCCTTAATAGTCAATGCCTATTGACGTCAGACAAAAAGACAGACGGACGAGGTTTACATGCACATTAGGTCTCCTTAGCTTTTGACCTTTCGCTAAATAATCATTCCGATTGAATTATCAAGAAATAAACGCCTTCGGCGTTTATGCAAATTATCACGCAAGCCAATCGATTGATCACATCATGAAATCGAAAAATAAGACAGTTATTCCTTAAATCAACTCACTTCACTTTCAAAGAATTATCACAGAGAAAACAAATTGAAATGGAAATGTACAAGTATAAAAAAAATGTGTGAATACATGTACTTTTTATTGTCATTACATGTATCATGCTTAGCTTTATGTCTGCAAGATTTTACATGATTTTCATTTACTTATCGTTGGGTTTTTTTCGATTTAAAAAAGGCCGATTTAATTGTTTTTTTTTTATTATTATGAACTATTTGAACTGTCAGACAATGCATTTCAGTTACCCTGAGTTCTAATTTTAAGCGGTGGGTACAAGGCGTCCGCCATTGTGTATATTTTTAGTCCTTTCCTAAATTATAAGGAAAACATTTTATAAATAAAAATAATTTGATTCGATTTGATTTTTTTACATTTAAAAACGAATGCTTTTATTTATATTAAAAAGAAATCATTGTATTTTAAATGGAAAGTTCCATTGAAGCAAACATTTTTACCTCAGAGACAAACATTAAATAAAAAGACAGATTGAATTTTTATTTAATGGATACATCTGAAATAGATTTTTATACACATTTCAAGCCTGTTAAATGTACCTTCAATCACCTTCCTCAACGTTCAACCTCTAGAACTTCTTTGAATAATAATTTTATATGTAGTTTCCTTTTATCATATCCAATATCAGAATAAACTGAACTTGGTCAAGTTCAATAAAAATCATACATACCTCAAGAAATATCAATTGAAAACAACTTTCAATTTGCATTTTTTCTTAACTATAGTAATTACATGAAATATGCATAGTACAAAAAGGTATGATAATGGACGTGAAATTAAGTGATATACCAATATATATATATATATATATATATATATATATATATATATATATATATATATATATATATATATATATATATATATATATATATATATATATATATATATATATATATATATATATATATATATCAAAATATTTTCATTATTATCAAAGTTAACGAAGTAACTGATTCATGAATAACTCCTGATCAAGCACCTGTTGAATGACGTCAGTGTTACCTGTTCAGTTCGTGATAGGCCTCCAGGTAATCTCTCACGATCAGCTGATCGTTGTTCTGTCGACATCGCAGGAAGCCTTGATGAACAACTTCCAGATCAAAATCATGCCTTTCATTCTTTGGAAACTCCGCCATATTTCATGGAATCTCGTCAGCAAGGACTGCTCTGTGGTGTCCTCGGACTATGTCTGTTAGTAAACACTGGTACACGTGCGCACTCGTCTGAAAACGTGTACAAATTAAAGCAACTTTTGTAAGCGGTATTTATTTAAAGGGCAAACAACCTTGAACTATGGAAGTCCATGAATACAGCGAGGACGAAATCACACCTTTAATAACATAACAGACATAAATTAATTTCCTAAAACTGAAATATCCGATTCAACTTTGAATTAAATAAGGACACACGCAACGCATTTTGAGCTTCATGTGCATATTCTCGAGCTCTGTATACATGTGATATAAAAATTTCAATAATTGATAGACTTTCATACAACCGATATTATTCCTAATGATGCTGTACCCCTTTTCAAATATACCAAATTAAAAAAAAAAACTCACGTAGACATTACAAGTACTTGTGGACAGGACCCATGTGCAAAACTCCTGGAAATGTATGCTGATATTGTGCCGACGAACTTTAAGTTTTAATGGTATTATGATTTAAAATTAAGAATATCTTGAAAAATTAAAACCTTAGTCATCACATTTGTGCATTTTTTTTAACCAGACAGTTGATGTTCTTATTTCATGAACTTGGTTGTCAATATAGCTTCTCTCGGGTACGTAGAGCTTGCTTTTAATTAAGGAATAACTGTCTTATTTTTCGATTTCATGAAGTGATCAATAGATTGGCTTGCGTGATAATTTGCATAAACGCCGAAATTGAAAAATCTGACAGTTATTCCTTATATTTACATGCTTTGATTCCGCCAATCCACGTGCTCCAAGCATTGCTTCTGTCTAGCTGTTGTCCCGCCCTGCACGTGATTTTTTTGGAACCGCGCCAAAACATTGATGGGGAAATAAAGTACATTTACAATTGGTAATTTTATCTCGGACAAAGACATTGGAAATGTAAATATTGCGTATTGAATCAACTGGGATACATAAAATCCATTTGAAGGTGATATGGGTTAATTACTAACAAGCAAATTCAAAGAATTGTGGTCCCCTGCTTTCGGTGTCTTTGTGGGTGAGATGTCATTTTTTATGACATATCAATTGTGTTTAATATGAACATCCAAACATATGTGATTTATTTAGAAATTATCACTGAAGTTTTTTTTTTAATAAGGTCAATCGTAAAGGTCAAGTTCTAGGGGTAAGATATCAGAAATCGGAAATATCTTGTCACAGGTAATGCACATGTCAAATATGAAAGCACTATCTCTTCTCAATATAAGGAACAAGATATGTTTGTAGAACACTGATGCCCCCGTATGGCAACATAACGACGATTAAATTTTCTTAAATGCAAATTGAATATATTATTACCCAATGAACGGTTTTCTCACAAGAAATACGATTGTGAAATACAAAATCCCTATCACCACCTGTTCTAAAAGTTATGGCCAAGGATAAACTTTTGAAAGGTAGGTCAAACTCCAAGGTTAAACAGTCTGAGTTGTTGGTTTCTTAAGAAAGGTCTTGTCACAAGTAATACATATGTGGAGGATGAAAACCCTAACCCTAACCGTTTAAAAGTTATGGCCAAGGTTAAAGTTTTTTAAAAATAGTCAAACTCCAAGGTCAAGGCCAGAGGGTTGAAGTTCTTGGTATCCATTGAAATGTCTTCTCACAAGAATTACATATGTGAAGTATAAAAGCCGTAGCCCTTACCATTCAAAAGTTATGGTCAAGGTTAAAGTTTTTTCATAAGTATTGAAATCTCCAAAGTCGAGGTCAAATTTGTTGATATCAAATGTAAGGTCTTGTCACAAAAAATACATATGTGAAACATGAAAGTCCTAGTATCTACAGCTAAAAAGTTGTGGCCAAGGTCAAAGTTTTTGAAAAGTAGGTCAAACTCGAAGGTCAAATGGTCAAAGTTCTTAGTTTCAAATGAAAGGTCTTCTCACAAGAACTACATACATGTATGTGAAGTACAAAAGCCCTAGCCCTTATCGTTCAAAGGTTATGATCAAGTTTAATTTATTTTCATAAGTACGGAAATCTCCAAGGTCATAAGGTCAAAGTTGTTGGTATCCAATGAAAGGTCTAACAACAAAGAATGCATATGTAAAATATGAAAGTCCTAGTATTTACTGTTCAAAAGTTGTGACCAAGGTTAAAGTTTTAAAAAAAGTAGTTAAAACTCCAAGGTTAAGGTCAAAGGATCACAGTTCTTGGTATCCAATGAATGCTTTTTTCACAAGGACTACATATGTGAAGTATGAAAGCCTTAGCCCTTGCCGTTCAAAAGTTATGGTCAAGGTTAAAGTATTTTCATAAATACGGAAATCTTCAAGGTCAAGGTCAAAAGGTCTCAAAGTTGTTGGTATCCAATGAAAGGTCTTGCCACAAAGAATAAATATGTGAAATGTGAAAGTCATAGCTCCACTAAATCAAAAGTTATGAGCATTCCTTGTGACAAGACCTTTTTTTGGGTACCACCAAATTTGACTTTTTGACCTTGACCTTGGAGTATGATCCACTTTTACACAAAAATTCCAAACTTTTACTATGGCCATATCTTTTGAACAGTAGACATTTATACTTCACAAATGCATTCTTTGTTGAAAAACCATTCATTGGATATCAACAACCATAGTCTTGGAGATTTCGTGAAAAAACATTAATCTTGGTCATAGCTTTTGAATGGTAAAGGATAGGGATTCCATACTTTACATAATATGTAATCCTTGAAAAAAGATATTTCATAGGATACCAAGAACTTTGACCCTTTGACCTTGACCGTGGAGTTTGACCTACTTTTAAAAAAGAAACCTCGACCATAACTTTTTAAGGGTTAGGATTAGTGCTTTCATACACTTTAAATATTTAATTTTTGTGACAAGACTTTTCATTTGATAGCAAGATCCTTGGCCCTTTGACCTTGGAGTTTGACCTTATTTTCAAAGTTTTTGACCTTGGCTTTAACTTCTGAATGATTAGGGCTAGAGCTTCCATACTCATATGTAATCTATGCGACAAGTCCTTTCATTGGATACCAATTTCTTTGAACTTTTGACCTTGGAGATTTTTGTACTTATGAAAAAAACTTTAACCTTGGCCACAACTTTTGAACGCTAAGGGCTATTGATCTCATACTTCACTCATGTGATTCTTGTGAGAAGACAATTCATTGGATACCAAGCACTTTGACCCTTGACCTTGACCTTTGAGTTTGACCTACTTTTAAAAAGCAAATTTTGACCAGAACTTTTAAAAGGTTAGGGATATAGTGCTTTCATATTTTACATATTTAATCCTTGTGATAAGACCTTTCATTTGAGAACAAGACCTTTGACCTTGACCTTGGAGTTTGACCTACTTTTTAAAATGTTGAACCTAGGCCATAACTTCAGAACAGTAAGGGCTAGGGCTTCCATACTTTACATATGTATTTTCTGTGGTTAGACCTTTTATTGGATACTAATGACCTTGACCTTGAAGATTTCCGTTCCTATAAAAAAACTATCTTGGCCTACTTTCATACTTCACAATTGTATTTCCAGTGAGAATACCCTACTTTTGGTAACAATATATTTCATTTGTATTTGTGTCATGGTGCAGTACTTTTTCTTTTGATGTTGGCCATACTTTAAATCAGATAGAAAATCTTGGCTGAATTCCAACGTACTATGGGCGGAGCTTAGCCGTACAATAACTTCCAATGTATCGTACAATAACTTCCGAAAGAATTCAATAGTTTTTAAATATTTCTTCTGCAATTTCTGTAAGCTTATACAACATATCTAGAGGAAACATGAGAAATCTCACAGAATCTACCCCCCCCAAAAAAAAAAAAACCTTCACTCTATAAATGCATAAATGAGGCCAGAGGGATGGGGTGATTGAACAAAAAGTAATTGTACTTGACTGTAATTAATTATTAATAATTACATTTTTTGTAAAGTAATTATAAATCAATTAATTACAGGTTTTATAAAGCCTGTAATTTAATTGAAGAGAAAGTCAAAGTAATTCATTGTAATTTGATTAATTACTTTTTAATGTAATCGGCCCCATCCCTGAATTACGTGTAAACCACTTTCAAGAGGAATGCATGTAAACTCATTAGTTAACTGCTTTAAACAAAAAATAAAAACAATACAAAGAATTTCATGAAAAACATGTTCGTATAATATACAAGTATGCATTCGGACTTTTTCACAATGCATTCGATAATTTTGAGACCTGTGGCTATACGGTACTCCATTCGGATTTCCATATCCGTAGTACATGTAACAGTTTAACAGTAATGAAGCGAATCGTGTTGCGGACGGATCCAGGTTTCCAGTACGTACTTATGGTTTTTTGAAATATTCATACTGCTTAAATTAATCCATCAAATACAATTGCACACTCGTTTAACATCGCTTAACTTTGCAATGCAACCATCTCCTTCGTACTTTCTGGTTTGTTTGAACCGTCTACGATGGACCTAGGCCTGTGACGTAATGTCGCGTGCAGTTTGACGTCGAGGGAGTGACTATGCAAATGACCATGACACAAGACATTACAGACACTTTCTTTTGTTTGTAAGGAATTTATTATACAGAAAGGCGTGACTGTCTTGTCGCTGCGCGACGCGACTGCCACGCCTCTCTACAATAAATTCCTTACAAAAGAAAGTACTGTAAATATAACATAAGAAAAGTTTACTCTCTGCTATATGTTGCAATACGGGGGCATCAGTGTTTCATACATCTTGTTTACACAATGATTTCTCATGAAGAATAAAGAACTGACATCTGTAATTTCTTTTGTATTTAATGATAAGTTAACAAATTATGAACACATTACAGGCACGTAGCATCGTTTTTGAAAGTGGGGGGGCCAACCAGAGAATTTTTTTTACTTACCTGAAAAAAGTTGACAAGCACAAAAAAAAAAAATTTAAAAGTTGCCCAAACTCCAAAATCCTATTTCGTTGTGTGTGTGTGTGTGTGTGTGTGTGTGTGTGTGTGTGGGGGGGGGGGGGGGGGGGGGTAGTGGCCAACTTTTTCAAAGCCAAGTTACTTTCACTTCCAATTTTTTTCCTACAATTCCTTCAAATCACTATACTATGGTAAAAAGTGGGGGGGGGGGCAACCATCCTTTCGATGTACATTTTCTATAGTAAAGGTAATGTTGGGAAAAAAAGTGGGGGGGTGGCCAGGCCCCCCCCAGTTGCTATGTCCCTGCATTAAACTAAAATTCCACAACTTCTTGAACTTTTGTTGTTTTTTGCTCCTGATTATGTCAAATCGCAATATCTTCTTATATTGATAGAGAAAGCATAATTTGATTTAATTTATTTTCTCCATCCAAAGATAAGATAAAGCTAATTATTTTTTAAAGTCGGGTAAATCAACAGGAACCATTACTCATTAGTTCCGAAGACCTTGTTTTCGACTTCATAATAATTTTACATTTAATACAACAAGTATAAAGAATAAACAAGAAACTTAATTAAGTGTCACACTACTAAAATATCACTATACCTCCATGATATGTTTTCTGTTATAAAATCAGAAAATTAATGAGAATGAGAAGAGATACATTTTTCCCGTATATTTGCAAAACCAAGTAAGTTACAAAAAAGATAAATTAGTGAATAATGATATATACATGTATTTACGAAGGATCATCAAAAAGTTCTGGGACTTATGCAATAAAATTAATACACGTACAGGTTGTGTGTATGAAAGGAGATGGGTGAACATGACGAGAGCCCATAGCGCGACAAACATGAAGGTGAAAAATTAAATCTCAATTATATCAAAATTTTCCTTAATATTTCATCTAACATTAAAGTATACTTTATGTAAAACTTCTACAACTTGCACAAATCTCATGAAGATTGAAGTTATTTGCCTATGAAATATTGTACACACAAGAAAGAGGACAAAACAAGTCATTTGTCCACACTATAACACTATAGTTTTCGATATGAGTGGGTCTTCTCTCCATTTTTTGAAAGTTAATCCTTAAAGTTTGTATACAAACATACATTTTTGGTTTCCAAAATTATGGAGCAAAGACCCACTATACCTTAAAAATATAATTTTATGACATAACTTTCGTATCTTTTCGAGAAATACTTGAAGTCCCTTAAGCCAATAGTCATATCACAAACATGATTTAAATGCCACAATATATCAGGACTTGTGTAGGGTAGTGGTTAGCGTGCTAGTCTCAATAGAGAATGCAACTCAGGAATTTTATTGCCAGGGTTCGAACCCAATGGATATCACATTATTTTTACTAATAAAAGAATAAATTTTAATGAAAAATTTTCCTCAAAACTTTTTGTTTAACATGATTTCATAAAAATCAATGATGAGAACTTTACTCTAAATACTAAATTCACAATTTGAATATAATTTTATATATCTGAAGCTAGTGGGCTTTCTGCACGCTAAGTTCACCCATCTCCTTTATCTGGAATGAAAAAACATCAAGCTCGAGGGGAGTGGGGAATAGACTTCTAGATATCAGAAAATTCCAAATATCAAGGGGAACAGGGTCGTAGCCAGAATGAAAGTGAAGTGTACGCTAAGAATTAAAAACTGGGAATGTCGGGGGGCTTGGGGCCTCTTTCTCTCTCTCTCTCTCTCTCCCTCTCTCTCTGTTTTACTAAAGGGTTTCACTTTCCCATGATAAAGTAGGTATTTTGCTATTACAGTTCCCATGATATATTTTGATTTTCTCAGAGCAAGTGTAATATTGATCAAAAACTTGGGAATATCCATTGTCCCTCCACCACACACAGAGCTGGCGATTCCACCCACATGGCAAAATGTAAAACAGTGACTCATCTTCCAGAGAAACGAGAGTGTAAAAGTCTTGATCCCCAAGATGTCCTTTAAATAGATATTTCTGTGTTAACCTTTCCAATGTTTGGGGTGAGTCTATCAATGAATTATATGCATTAGACTGTCTCATTTTTTCTAAATTTAATAGTAATACACCACTGTTGAAGCCTGTTAATCCATTTGGAGGAGGTGCCCCTACCCTAGTGGAGGGGTTCTTCCCTCGGTACTGATGAAATAAATGTCTGTAAACTGGTTGATTTTCTCTGGCTATACCTATGATATTTCCATCTGAAAATTCACTGAAGAATTCAAACAGATCTTTTATGTCCTCATCAAATTTCAGGTCTACATCAAGCATTATAACTCTGTCAAGGGGAATAACTCTGTGCAACACAATTGAAAGGAAAAACAGCGGGTCTCCATAATATCCCTTGGAACTGGGACTGAAGAAGGTCTGCATTTGAGTTATCTGTTCTTTAACCTTTCTGGTCACATCAAAAACATCATGAAACATAATCTGTAAAAAGTAAGAGAAAAAAATAATAAAAAGTATGAAATCAAAATCAAAGAATTTTTTCACTAAATCTAAATCTTCCTCTGACTTCCAATCTTAAAAGATCCCCGGGTCAGGATACACTTGAGCTCATGCTTCTTATAGTTCTATCCTGGCAATATATCTTGATTTCCTAAATGAAATCTTTATTCAGCACTGTTTATAATACTTGCATTGCAAATATATTAGTGTACATCAGATAATTCTAGAAAAAAAAACTTTGATGCCAATGAGTTCCAGCAAGAGTCTACTTCAAAATCATGCGACCTTACAGTTTAGCCTGTGTCTTATACAGTTTAAATTTTTAAGAGTCAGATCAGTTACAAGATAAACCAGGAAGTAAAAAATCTGCCCTCGACCAAACAGTCACATTGTAAATATTTTAATAGTGACATAGTTAGAAATAGTACTTATAGTGAATAGGACCTGCCTTTATAGCTAAATCATTAAAAATCAAATTGAATTTGACTGTAACAGGAGTGGAGAAAATGCAGCAGAACAGACTGGAATTCGAACACAGGCCCCTTAAATCTCCACTGAGGTGCTCTACAAACTGAGCTATCTGACCACAAGCATTTATACCAGTCTGTCTGGCATATTCCTGCCTCCTTATGGGTTTTTGGATCCCAAAGACACCAACCCAAGTTTTTAGTAGGTCTTTCATCTGTCCTTTCCAGGGCATGCCACCAAAATTAGGTGTGCTACTAACTGGGCTACATCCAACATGTATGTGGCCACCGACGACTGAACCTGTCCGACTCGCCATAAAAGTTGGCAAATTCTATACAGAGGAAAAAACAAAAGTTCTATAAATTATGCTTACAGTCTCTTTTTTTCAGTTTTCACTATAAAATTACCTTTGTTTCCTTTGACGCATAACGTCTGATGGTGGAGTTTGCCACTGTTTTTCCATCACTATCACAAATTATGTGAAAATAAAGAGAAATTGAAGATTTCCTGTATATTGATTGAATTAAGGTTTCAAATTTCTTTTGTAAATTAGGATTGCCCTGTGAATTTTTCAATATTATCACAATGTTATTGTTTTCAGACGGAGTTATCTCCCTTAAAGTGGAGCGATTTGTGACATCTTTCACTTTAGCGATCTTTTCAATCGTGACAGTTCCTCTTGAGAGTAGATCATGATTACCTATCATGATTTCTTTGTTTGTAAAATCTTTGAGCTTTATTAGAATCATCAAGACAGCAAATAATCCACAAAAACCACAAATTGTTTTCTTTGAGAAAAGGCGGAAGTATCTGATGATCGCCATGACAGATCTCACGAGAAGTTGATTTTGACCAATCAATGCTTGTTATTTATTCTTTACTTAGTATGGCGGCATAGATCCTGAAAATTGCAGTGTCGATTAATATTTTAGCCTGGTATGTTCTTTCCTCACCTGCATTATTTGTTTGCTTATGTTATTTGCGTTAACGTATATTCATTTTATACCTTTTCTAGTTTTAAGTTTACTGATATCAGGGTTTACAGCAGAATGATCCTTGTTTCTATGCGCGCTAAAAGACTTGTCTGAACAGGATTCATTGTGATCTTGTGAAGGATATAAAACAGTAAAACTACGTTATGATTATTGATTGTGAAGGTACAAGTACATTATGCCTATGAACTAATGTCTGATTGTCTGACGGTGAAACCAGTAGGGCGAGTGCAGTTTCCTTTGTCAACTATTTATAATTTATTTGAGAATTTAAGCAATTCAAACTTTGACTATGTGTAAAAAAAAAATCTCAGTAAACTGCATTTAATCATGCTCAAAGCGCAAAAAAAGAAAAAAAAATTGTGATCAGAGCAAAAAACCCAGTTGAAAATTTCAGCATGATTTGTTTAGACCTAAACTTTTGTGCTCACAGCTGACATCTCTTCCAAATCTCTGACCAGTGCCACAGGTACATAGATCCTGTCCATTTGCCCTATTTGCCTTTCACATGTCCAATTGTGAAGGGTCTGTTTGCCGTAATTTGCCCTGTATCCCATATGTTATGTGTAATTTTGTTTATATCCCGATCCCCTGTCGTGAATATATATCAAAATTATTGTTAGCTGCAGAACTGTGACATTAAGGTTTTACTTAATAAATAAGGTATTATTTTTAAACATATGTCGGGATATAAATACAGGTTGGTCACGAGATTAAATTCCATAAAGCCCGAAGGGCTTTATGATGAATTTAATCTCGTACTAACCCATATTTAGCCCGATAGATGTTTTAAAATGGTACCTTATTACTTATATTTACATTTGTGACTTATTCATACTTTATATTTGCCTGATTGTGACTTTTAACGTTATCTTTCAAAGTGACCCAATGGCGTGTATGTAATCCACTGAACACGCGTCGACCCTTTATGACGTCACAAAGAAATTACGTCGAACGTTTATCCATACGAACATCTATGACCTTTTGACCCCATACCTGTATTTATACAGTTATAGATACACATTGCTTTCAGTAGTGTTATATAAAGGAAAACATTTGCAAATGTAAATATATATATATATTAGTCGTTGACCATAATGCAACAGGTTTCATAATGCAAAAAATGGGCAATTACCCGTGCAAGATTTTTTGCACACTGATGGTGAGAACTAGCTTCTCCACTTTCCAGCATTGGTCAATCAACTACCTTTCACTCCCTGTGGAGAGGATTTGGAGTTCAAGAATTTTTTCACATGGACTCGTAAAAATTTCTTTGAACCATGTTGAACACTGTATAGATTTCAACCAAAATTTTATGAATTCGTTCATACACTTCTTAACTAAGAGTTCCAAATTGCTTGTTGTGCTCACTATTGAGATTTCATGAAAAATATTTAATATGATATTGTAAAGATTGTAATATTCATTTTTTCTTTCAAGTAATTCTTTTTTTTTCTCTTTGTTAAGGCCAAAGAAATGGACATTGATGAAAAGTTACGAGAGCAGAGCAAGGTTCTCTTACAGAAATTGAAAGCAAAGCAAGGCAGACTGCAGTGTATGCTGAATGCTAGTCAGAATAATGATTCAAAAGTGAAAGATAACACACAGAAATATCGCACAGATTCCAATACATCACAACCACAAAGTAATGGTACAAAACTACATGATGGAGAAACAATCACCCAATCTTCCAAGGAAAATGGAAGGTCAAGAATTAGAGTATCCAAACCAAAGCAAATTCAGATAGAAAACAAAGAAAACTTTGATCAAACCACTCAGTTAAAGCAAGGACTCCAATCCAAAGAAATGATGCAGGAAGCTAATAACAAGGGAAAAATGTGTAAGCCTGGTGTTTCCTATAGAAGGGCAGAAAATGAAGAAAAGTATGGGAAACAACCTCTGTCAAGCAGGGGAAAATGTGAGAGAAAAGAGAGAGATGCTTCCATATCAGAAAGAAGAAAGCTCATTGATCGCAATGTTCAGGTTGAAGGGGAAGACAGGAGCTTTATGCAAACAAATGGTGGACTTAATTTTAGTTATTCAAGATTTGATGAAAGTGAGCTTGATTTTGCAAAGTCCTGTATGGATGACTCTGCTGGGGAGGAGGATCCTGAACAATACTACGATAGGCTTCAGGAGGCCGGGAATGACAAAAGAGCAGCCAGGCTGATCCAGGAGTCAGCCAAACCAAAATCCATACTACAGACTACAGGCCCTAAATCACTTAAAAAGGTAAGGACTATCACATCCAAACAAAGTCCATACTACAGACAAAAGGTCTTAAATCACTGAAAAATGTAAGGGCTGTCACACCCAAACCAAAGTCCATACTACAGACTACAGGCCCTAAATCACTGAAAAAGGTAACTACTGTCCTTGAATTAATAATCAAATATAATAATATATATGTAATTAACCTTTTAAACCTTGATTGCATTAACTGTGATATTTCATTAAAATCACTTCTCATGCTTTTAATCTTAAAGTTTAGCGTTCAAGAATTTTATTGTAAAGATGTTCTGTACTAAGCTTAGAATTTAAAGTAAACTAAATCATTCTAAGATGATGTAATTTTTTTCCAGTCTCTGAGCCGAGTGAGTTTCCTGACCTCCCAGGACAGTCTAGGGAGTGACATCGACCCCCAGGGGACGAGGCACCTGCTGGGGTATGACTGGATCGCTGCCCTACTGGACAATGATCGGGGCACTACAAGCCTTCCAGAGGGCTACTTTGATGAACTGAGGGAATTCAGACGGCTCAACAGAGATGAATGTGTGAATAAATTTTACATGGAGTAAGGACATCTATTTTTTCAACAAATTTCTTCTTGATTAAGGCTAGCTGCAGAACTGTAGCTCTCCGAAAAATATATATATTGATAGACCGGAGAGCTACAGAGCCACCCATTGAAAAAACGGTATATTTATTGCGTACAAAAAAGTGCGCTGTTTCTAGATTTATTTCTGCATGTTTTTAAAACTGTCATTTCAAAATATTACTATGTTCTCAACATATTCTTTCGCTGTTTCCATAACAAAACATTCCTTATAATTATACCCCCCGCAAACGAAGTTTGGGGGGGTATATAGGAATCACCTTGTCCGTCTGTCTGTGCAATCATGTCCGGTCTATATCTTTCTTACAGAGGGACATTAGAATCTACTACTCCACACTAAGATTGCTCATGACCTAAGGGTGTGTCATGACCTTGACCCAAGGTCATTTGGGGAAGTTCAAGGTCACTGGAAGAAAAATATCATAATTCGTGCCCGGTCCATATCTTTCTTAAGGATAAACTTGGTAGGTTTTTATTTCACACAAAGATTGCCCATGACCCAAGGATGTGTCATGACCTTGACCCAAGGTCATTTGGAGCAGTTCAAGGTCACTGGTAGAAAAATTTCATAATTTGTGTCCGATCCATATCTTTCATATGGATAAACTTGGTAGGTTCTCATTTCACACAAAGATTGCCCATGACCTAAGGGTGTGTCATGACCTTGACCCAAGGTCATCTGGGAAGTTCAAGGTCACTGGAAGAAAAATTTTATAATTCAAGTCTGGTCCATATCTTTCTTATGGATAAACTTGGTAGGTTCTCATTTCACTGAAAGATTGCCCATGACCCAAGGGTGTGTCATGACCTTGACCCAAGGTTATTTGGGGAAGTTCAAGGTCACTGAAATAAAAATTTCATAATTCAAGTCCGGTCCATATCTTTCTTATGGAGAAACATTAGAATCTCATTTCACTGAAAGATTGCCCATGACCCAAGGGTGTGTCATGACCTTGACCCAAGGTTATTTGGGGAAGTTCAAGGTCACTGAAATAAAAATTTCATAATTCGTGTTTGATACATATCTTTATTATGGGAAAACTTACTTCTGAAAAACCCAGCGGGGGGTATTTTGTCCCGTTTGGACAGTTCTAGTTGTTTTTAATAGCCCTCCTGACCCTGAAATTTAGATCATCGAAAATTTCGCCTATTTATACTGCCATTTTGGTTTGCAAGATAATTCGGTCAAACACCCATGTACAGATGTAAACTACAAAAGTAATTGATAGAGGAGTAAGGACTTTTTTTGAAATCTAGCTTTTTTGGGGGTAAGAATTTGGAAGAATTAATCTAGAAACAGCGCACTTTTTTGTGCGCAATAAGGCCAGGAAAAAAAATGTGTTTGTTTCCGCTTTCCCGACCGACCCTAATTTATAGTGCCGACCCTAAATATTTTTTTAATGCTTTTGGCCCATGATGTGCAAGATTTCACCCAGGGAATTATAGTCTCCAACTTTGCAAGCTTTTCAAGACAGAAAGAAGTTTGGATCACCTTTCTATTATAAGTTTTAACTCACAGAAATGCTTGAAAACACCACTCATTAATGTTACTACTATACACGTTTTGATTAAAGAAGCCAAAAAAAAAAAAAAAAATAAAAATAAATAAATAAATAAATTAAAAAAAAAAAAAAATTGCCTACCTACCTACCCTATATTTTTTCAGCCCGAAAGCGGAAACAAACATATTTTTTTTCTAGGCCTAAATATACAGTTTTTTCAATGAGTGGAACTGTAGCTCTCCGGTTTATCAATATATATTTTTTTCGGAGAGCTACAGTTCTGCAGCTAGATTAAGGCCATAATAAATAAATTGCTAGATTCTCATCCAAATTTTTTTTAAAAATCAAGGCGGGCAGGCGGGCGGCTTTGTTTTATATTTTTTGTTTTTTCAATTTTGCAGATTTTTTTATTGACCTGGTCAATTGGTGTAATTTTATTTACAATACCCGAATAAAAGTCATAGTAAAGGTTCAATTATCTCTTACTTCACATCATCACCAATCTTTTTCAACCAATGACCCTTGTTTAAAATATATACGCATGTATTACAGCAATTACCATCTTTTCAGCTGTCAAAATCATGTCGACTTTTGAGGGATTTAAAACGAAAGTAGAATGGTAGATGAATACCGATCCCGATCAGATTTAAGACGAAGAAAAACAGAAATAAAAAAATCGAGGCGGGGTATAAAATTAGGGCGGGCGGGGATGAGAATCTAGGAATATTTTTATTAAGGCCTAATGTCATTTGATAAGTTCAGTGAGTGATGTTAAGATAAATTCTTGATGATTTTGAACTGTTACTTGACACAATATTTGATTTTACAGTCACAACTCCCAAAATAATGTACAATTTCTATAATTTTATATCTTGTTCTAACATGTGATACAAATCATGTTTTATATATACCTTTAATATCCCTAGTTTACAAGGTGATCTTTCCTTATATTTTAAAGGTTAAATATTCCGAATTGTGAAAGTACAGTGTAATTTCCTAGTTGCACAAAGTGTGATTCATTTATTGCACAATTAATGAAAATACATTTTATGTGAATTTCAGAGGCCCTGAATCACTGTTTTATGAGTCTTCTGACCCAGAACCTGTGAAGGAAATACTTCAGGACACCAGTAAGTCCATTGTTTGCTACTAAATACTGATAAGTTTTACCTGTACATGTAATTAATTGTTTACTATGTTTTATGTGCATATTTGTATAGTCTGTGTTAGTAATTCTTCATTGAAAATATGACTATAGATAGGATTAAAAGTAGAACAAGTAAAATGAAAGGTAAGTTGTGCTGATGATTAAATTATTTTGAATTTCATTGTTTACTTAGCTTTATAGCTAATGTTTTGTTACAGTATTTTGCTTCTTTTGTTTTTGTCTTTTTTTTTTCTTTATTGTATATGCTCTACCTGCTACGTGAAATTTTTTGACATAAAAACTATATTCATAAACAGCATCACGATGTATAGGCATAACGGACCCTTTTCATTGAAACGGATACTTTCCGATAAAAGCAACGGACACTTTCCGTTGAAACTACCCTCAAACCAACACATGTTCTAGAATTCATGTGTTTTGAAACTTAAATCTTTGGCAAACCAGTAAATTATGCATTCCACGGAATGTGGCTGACGATCTTGGATGTGAAAGCCAGTTTTGTTTTCATTTTACAGAGATAGCCTCTAAATAACATTTTTTCTGTCGTACATCAGTGGTTCATCAATATTGACAAGTCATTTGGACAGAATTTTGTGAATAAATTGGCAGTGTTACAAGTAGCATATGGGCGTATTATTAAGAGATGATGATTTCAATATTTGTGCGTTTTGATGTTTTTGTCTACACTCTGTTTTAAATTTAAAATAAGTATTTTTTGGCGAAGTTTTAAAGTAACGGACACTTTATGATTTGGATAAGGGCACTTTCAGCTCATCACTTATTAAATGTAAGTTTTTATGTTTTATCGTCCTGATCGAATCCCAAATCTCTGGACAGTTACTCCATATGAAAGTATATAGGGGTGAAACGATACGCCCCCTTCACGGTTCGATACGTATCGAAAAATTTGGTCTCGGTTCGGTTATTTTCGATACGATACATTTTGATAGAAGGAAACAGGTTCAATGTTGTTTTATGCTACCTGTTACTTAATCTAGTAAAATAATTATGTGCAAAATGGATAGAATGTATCAATTTAATTGATTTGCCTGTTAAAAATTATTTTACAAACTTCCAAGTCCACACAAACTTTTCTGAACTAATTATACAGAAAAGCATGTTTATACCTTATGCCAAACCCGACTGAATGACGATCCCGACCGAAAAACAAACCGAACCGAAAGTAGAGATTTTGTACCGTGTATCGAACCGAGAAAAAATACCGCGGTGAACCGTTTCACTCCTAAAAGTATAGTTATAAATTTTTATTTTAACAACAGGTCTACTGACAAATTGGATATAAAAAGTAATGTTATACCCCCGATATAACTCAAACACTGTCAGAATAGATGGATATCTGTTCAAAATAAATTCGTAGATAAATAATACTCGTTAGATTTCACAGATTATATTCTTGATTATGTATATCAAGATATGTAAATTGAATCATTTAATGCGAATGACATTTTTCTTTCTATAAAATTAAAAGGTATAATTAATTATGTGTATATACAAATGATGTTACTTAGTCGGAAGAAGGTAAGAAAACATTATTTTTAAGGTGGCAAGACATGTTCATTTTCAAGATATACAATTTGAAATAACACTATTAAAGGGTAGCTCTATTAGAAAATAAATTAATATTTAGCGATACACCTTTGTCTCGCATTTCACGACATTTTTAGGATAAAAGACGGTATCAAATATTAAATTCACACTCGACACCCCCCCCCCCCCAAAAAAAAAAAGAAAAACCATCTAAATTCACATGACTTCCAGTATGAAATGTTGTATGTTGATCCAAAGTAGACTTGGCATAATACAATAGTATGGGGTGGGATAGTTTCTTACTTTTTACGTTAATATATTCAAAATTTATCCACCCCTTAATTTTTTCAAAGACGCAAGTTTTTCAAGTTTTTGTTGTTTTCCTTCGGTTATTATTTTTACTTTATTATCATTCTTTGCATGTATATCCTCCTCTTTATAGGTATCTTACATAATGATTATTAATCTATTTTTTTATACCCCCCCCCCCCTTAAAAAACAATGACACATACCCTAGCTGAGTATCAAGTAGGTACTTTTTAATATGACTGTAAATAAAATAAAATCTGATATTGGTAAAATATTTTTTATCAATGTTTTCTTCATAAACAGGTCCTTATCAACAATTTTCTGAGTTGGGAATTTTCGGTACCTTTTTATTCTTTCACGTGTTCAAATTTGCACGTGTATAACCCAGAGAAGCAAAACTGATAAACAAATTTACAGTAAAAGACTATTCTCGGAAAAAGGGGGCACTATGGCCTTATAAAGAAATTGATAGATTAAAAGCGCATGTTTCACTTCTCTCAAAGTCAAACAACAAGAATAGAAAGTATATAGTTTGGTTCCCGAACTTCCTTCTCTGGATATGTAAGAGATTTTTGTCAAGTCAAATAAAAGCAAAATAAAACTTTTAAAAAAGGGAGTTTTAAATAAATAGTCTAATTAGTAATATGTGCGATAATTTTTCAAATGACAGCCTAACTGAATATCATCTGAAAAGGTCTGGTGCCAGAAAATGCATGTGTCAGAAAGGGGCCGTTTCCTTAACAAAAAATTCAAGACCCACTTTTATTAAAATTACTGCAATGCTTCATGCTTCATAAGCATTGCTGGGTTTCTTATATCCACAAGAATACATCAATATTCAATTTATATTATAATATAAACGATTTAACGCAAAAATCTACATTTGAAGGGGCCTTCGTCTGCGCGATGGCTTGTTTGATCAAATTAAAACGTTTCATGAGCTAAATTGGTAAATACATAGCAATAAACAATAGCTTACTAAGGTATATCAATGTCGCTGATATTCCGTGGAAGCAAAATTACATTCACTGACCCTTTCCTTTCTCTAAATGAACTCATTTTTTGTCGAAGACTCCATTGTTGTTTTGAAAATTTAGCAGAAAGTATCCGTTAATTCTGCTGAAAGGGTCCGTTTCAGCGAAAAGGGTCCGTTATGCCTATACACTGTGAGCATAGGAGGTTTCAATAAAAAATGAAGGTTAACTGAATGCTGCACTTGAAAAGTAGGACTGAAAGAGAGGAATATTGAAATAACATAAAGGTTGTCTTTTAAAATACCTTAAATATTTTACACTGTTTATTACTTTAACTCTATTTGACCATGTCATTTCTTCTTGTTATCCTGTTTATAGATACTTTATAGGATATATTATACATATATGGAAGTAGGCAGACCATAAATATTATCTGGTGTGAGTAGGTTGTTGTCAGCCTTGGGCACGTGCCTATGGGTAAAAACTCTACTCAGACCTTATAGTTTGTGATGTCTCCTTGTGAAACAGTTTTATTTTCCTGAAGAATCTGTAAAAATGAAAATTTGGGGCAAACCACCTACCAACTGTTCTGATGACATAAACGTTAAATTTATTATTTTACCAAAGAATCAATTTTGGATACCTGTATTTACCTGGGAGGTACTTTATAACTGCCCATGAAAAGGTCAGTTAAAGCTACTACCAGTCAAAATGTAGGAAGCATGGCTAAAAATATTTTGGGAAAATTTTCCCAGCTATTATCCAATAATTGATCCCCATATAATAATGAGAATTTCATATGTTCAACACTTCTAAGTACATGTTTTAAAATACATTTTATATTTCAGAGGTAAAACCATACATCGTGAACAATCGGCTATTCACAGAACCGCTAAAGAATAATCTGCTTCCAGGAGAGGAGTCTCCTAATAACAGAAAAACAACAAAAAAACCTACCCAGGAGGATCCCAGATTTGTCAGGTATTGAAGAAAGTCATGATGTAGGAAATACTAAAGTAAAGTTTAACTTGTGGATTTAAAACAGATGCTAAAAAAGGCTTTTCCAAAAAATAGATAAAACATTAATTTATGTATTTTTACATTTTAATATGGAAACATAATCATACATTCCTCTTTGATTTGTTCTATAAATAAATTATAGAGTCAGTATACCCAGATCAACACTTTTATCACCACATCGTGTAAAACCACATCGAAGAAAGAGTTTGGAGGACACAGATTCCTTTTCGCTGTCTCAGGTAAGAACACTGAATCCTGTCAATTTATTGACAAAACAGATTTTTGGGGTTGCAGATAAAAAATATGCCCCTTGTTTTTTCACTAAGGCTGTACTGGTAAATTCTGATTACAGGGCCCTCACACCACTTTTTATACGCCCGTCTTAAGACGGGACGTATTATGTTATAGGCTTCGTGTCCGTCCGGCTGTCCGTCTGTTAGCTTTTCTCGTGTCCGGCTCATAACTTTAATACTATTAGGCCTAGAGTTATCAAACTTTGTCAGCTGATACATCTTGGGTAGATGGTGTGTCGCGCACAAAAAGTAGGTCGCTCTGACCTTTAATAAAGATGCTATAGCCAAATATGGAAAAATCCTGTCCGGTTCATAACTAGAAAACTATGAGGCCTAGAGCTTTCAAACTTGGCAAAAGTATACAGCTTAAGTAAAAGGTGTGTCGCGGCCTATTTCAAGGTCACTGTGACCTTTAATTTAAGTGATTTTTTTAAAAAAATAAGTCTTTTAGATTTTAAATTTCATAATCCTAAAAAATGTAAAAGTATAGTTGTATCCTTATTAAAAAATGTTAAATTAAGTAAAAACTGATTTTTTCATTATATACTTTACAGCAATCTGTAACAAATGTTTATGCTTTGAGAAGAATTCAGTTTGTCCCATGGGGCATAATTATCAAGCACTGGTCAAGAAGAATTTTGATAGCAGAAACTTGCATGTCAAATTAGAGAGAAATTAATAGATCTGATGCAGCTGTTATCTTAATTTATCTCTTGGGAGTGGGCAAAAAGAAATGGCCTCATAGTTGCTTGTGTTAATTAAGAGTTCTTGATGGCTAGTCCAGATAAAGATCTTCCAATTGATGTAATGTAATTAAAACAAATTTATGTTTCAGTGTATGATTAAAACTAAATTAGTATTGTATAATATAATTAAAACTAATTATACATGTGTTCATCGAAAAAAAAAAAATTCAATTTTTATATATTTGCAACAAATTGCAGTCATGTCTCACTTAGAATTTTATAGTCTGAAGAAATTATAATTTATGTTTGATTTTTTTTATTAAACTGTAGCATTTCTATTATTTCATAAAATATGCAATAAACAATTAAAGTTTAAGTAAGCTGCAGATGGATATTTGTTATGCTCTAACACAACCAGTTTAGAGTTATATGATGTATTTGTTATAATCAATCCCTACACTGCAAGTCTCTTAGAGATGTATGATAAGAAATGGAAATTAGATCATTGAAATCTGTGTCAATCTGTTAATCAAGGCTACCTGATTTTCTTGCATCCTAACCAATTTATGATTATTGAACAATATTTGACGGGCGTATCATGCTGTGGCGGGGCACTTTATTGGGACTGGGGCTGGGGCTGTTCAAATTGGGAAAATTATCGTCATTTTGGGAAAAGTTGGATAACACAAATTCATTAAAAAAGATCCTCAAATTTTGCTTTTCTAGCATTTTATCATCAATGCTAACTCTGGTTTGAATAAACAGTTAAACAGAACAAACATGGGTACGTAGGCTATTTATGAAAGTACATTAGCTTTGTCATTACTATCTTTGAGTGTTGATATTGCGGTTATATGTCTTACTGCGTGACAGTCGCTAGTTACATAGTCCCGAATTTCCTCGATCACATGGTCAACTTTGCTTACCAATACAGCGCAAGACTGAACATGCCGAAGCGCGGGTATGTTTCTAGGTGCAGCTTACTAATGTTTAAATGAAATGTCTATTTTTGAAACCAAAATGCTGGTTTTTGTCGAAACTACATAACAAGATACTCTGCACTCATAGTTGTATACATTTTTGTAAAAACAGTAACTGGTTCCCCGAACCAGTTTACGAATGCATTTAGCGCGAACTAATAAAATAGTAGTACAGTTTCACTTTCATTTGCAAATGTGTTTTGTTTGGGTTTTTTTTTTTGTGATAAGGTTTGATGGACTTTTAATTTTTAATTAATATTTTACTCTGGATGGAAATTGGGAAATTTACACCTTTCTTTTGGGATAAAAGGTACCTTTCTTGCATTGGGAACGGGGCCGTTGAACGGCCCCAATTTTAGAGAATCGAGAGCCCTGAATACATCCCCCCCCCCAAATTGTGTTTCATGTCACTTCCAGGTCATGATCATGTCACAAAAATATAAATGGAAAGGAGAAAATGTGTCTGACCGGACCAGGATTCAAACCATGGCCCCCTAAATTAATAGTTAGCTTCTAGCACCTCTACCAAATAAGCTATTTGGCCATCATCAGTTTAATCTGCTTGAGAATACTAACGTACCTAAGTAGGATGAACCATGACATAGTTTTATTCTATTGTTTAAAAATAGACACATAATTTATATAAATATTTTATTGAGCATTCAGTTGACTTTTGGCTTTCCTTCACATTTTGATAACATTTATCAAGATGAATTTAGTTATCTTGTATTACCTATATTTTTCAGCATTGTATGAAAGGATATGAGAATTCTGTTCCCTCCATGGTCCCGACAGCATCCAATATTGGTCTACGTGATGCCACACAGGGCCTCAAGTCTAAAATGCAAACAGTAAGTACATGTTTATCACTTCAGTGAAAATACTATCAATATAAGTGTACATCTCTAAGTGCATTGTTTGTCATTAGATCAGAAGAGATTACAGTAAAACTGATCTAATCTTGACATGTATTTCTAAATCTGGTCTAACATAATGTTAACTTTCAATCCCTTTTAGTAAATTCAGTAATTGCTGACTCAAAAATTAGTGTATGTAGAGAGAGAGAGAGAGCTTCGTTTCTGTATATTCAATATTAAGTATACTTTTGTCCAGGATAAGTTACACATTGAGTAATTTTTCAGAATACATGCGTGAAGGTAATAGATTATTCAACTTAAGCATTTATTTTTATAAAAAAGAAATCTGCGTGCCACCTCCAAACCAAGCCATTAATACTCTATCTAATATGTAATTAACAATTAATTTTTTTATACAGTGTATGAAGCTAATTGTTAATTCTAGACAGTGACAAAACAATTATTTTTCACAATGTATTCAAATGCATGCACAAAAAATAATACGGTATAATATTTTTATGCAGTAATGCAGTACCAGCAGTCATTCATAATGGTACATTTCCTTATATGCTTCATAAAAAAGAATCTTAAGTGTGTTTGATTGATACTCTCATCATGTTTACTAATCTACGAAAAGCATTAAAATATTAGTTCTGTAATCTTTAAACAAATTACATGTATGTCCATTAAACTGTCTAGTAGCAAACGCTGTGTGCTTTACCTTTACACTTTTAATTAAACAAAATCTGTTCATATCTTTATTTTTTCCCCTCTCTCAGACTCTCACAGATGCTGAAAGAATGGCAGCAAGTTTTCCTTACGCTTGGGATACATCAGCAGCTGATCAGCTGAAGCCCGTGAAGTCCAGTCTGTACTCCTCTTATCAGGACATGACCCTTCCATACAGCATGCGCTCTAATGTCCCCGGGGTAGGAGAGGAGTCCCTGAGGCTGAAGAAAGCCACAGAGGACCTGCTGAACTCCACCTACTCCTTGATGTACGAGATGCAGAATATCAAAAAGAACAGGGAAATCGGAGTGTAAACAAACTAGACTGACCCTATGAAATGTGATTATTTATGTTTTTATTTTATGTACTGAAGTTGTTTTATAGCATTAAATTATTTAATTATTCTAATGATGAGGATTGTCTTGTTTTATGTTTTCATGCCTATATTAGTAGATACTTGTTTAAATGGGGGGTGAGGGGGGCTTTTGTCGAAGATTTACCACTAAAGATGTTTGGAAGTATTGATGGATTTGACATGGTGTAACAATTTTTTTTTGACTTAAACATATTTTATTGAAACATAATCAATGGGACTGAACACAAATTATGCCAACTTAGAATGTCCTCTCCAACACAAACAAAAAAAATCAAATTTACATACACGTGATGAACAACAAACAAATCTATGTACAATGCAAAAAAGAAGAGAAGGGTGCAGAGAGGTAAGAAAGGAAGGGAATAGGAGTGCAAGGAAAGATGAAAGAAGGAAAGGGATGTAAAGGATACAGAATGATTACGCTGGTTATTCGAAAAATCTTTTTGAATTTTTAATATACTATGTTTCAATGCATTGTAACACTAAGGGCATCAATACGATGCATCTATTCATGTATACAATGAATAATTGATTATTCCCCAATACTTTCAGGAGGCATACAATGCACATCCGTTTGGTTAAAAATTTTGAAAACTTGCGAAAATAACAATAGAAGAACTCATTACCCACTTATACATTTATTTTTAATGAAATTATTTTGCGACCTCATTCAGAGTACGCCACTGTAAGTTGACAAATAACGATATAGGTCTACCCTCTATACTTGAGAATTATAAATACTGGGGTGAGAAGAAGATCTACATGTTTTAGACTTATTCTTCTACCATTTGCAAACTTAGATCAGGAGCATCAGATGTGAAGGAAATATTAATATTTCATTTAAAAAGAAATAGATAGACAAGAAAGCAGATTTAGACAGAACAAAATATTTTGAACATCATACATGAACAACAATGTATATGGAAAAATTAAGTATTGGTCAGAGATAACCACAATACTAAGTTTAATCTCTGTCAGGGCTGTGTAACGTATACGTATTGAGCAAATTATTTGATACCATACAATTTTTTAAGCGATATATTAGAGTTTTTAACAAGTCGATAATCAGTTAATGTATAAATTTGATAAAAGCTGAGTGCTTCATAACCCATTGGTATGTTCTTGTCTGACCTATTACAAAATACAATTCAAATCGATGCGTATTGTATTCATGAATATATCATATTTAAGAAAAAGGTCTTGTTCATATCGGGAAGGCTTATAACATCCGAAATAATTGTCAGATCAAAAAGTAAAATAGGAGGTCACAATGGCACTATGCAACAAAAAGTCTGTGAAAGTCTCATGAAATTTCATTTAGTCGTACAAGAAGAGTTAATTGCGGATAAGAGATGGGTACCCCTCCATATCATAGAAAGAATTGCCATGTTTTGCTATGGTAAACCCAAAAGATCAAAAAGTTAACTAGGAGTAGGGCTGTGTATTGAGCCAAAAATTTCGATACGATACGATACAATATTTTTTAAAGCGATATGCGATTTATTGGATTCTAAAATAAATCCATAAGAAAAGGCTTCTAAATTATTTAATGCATGAATTTCATATCAACTAATGTTTTATTACCCATTTTAAAGTTCTTGTCCCATTGTCATTACAAAAAAACACTTCAAATAAAAACTTTGAATGACACTTAAATCATCATGTTTAAATAAAATTCTCTTTGTATTTTGTAATAATTATAAAATTGTGTTATTTCCTTACAAATTATATAATTATTGAACAGTTTTAATTAAAAAAAATCAAAATATAATCTTTGATTGAAATTCCCATCTTTTTAACATAATTAGAAGAAAAATTGTCTCTCCGATACTTATTGGAAGTTATTTTTCGATACGATATTTTTCTTGAATATCGATACGTATCGATATATCGATATATTGATACAGCCCTAACTAGGAGGTCACAATGGTTCTGTGTAAAGGAGATTCTGTATAAGTCTCGTTAAATTTCATTCAGTGGTATGAGAGGAATTGCACATATGAGACGGGTACCCCTAAGAGTAACAGACGGACGGACATTCAAAAAGGTGGACATCCCGATTACTATTTATCCTTTTCAAGCGGAGGGTATAATAGACAACTCGAAACTTAAAATCCCTAACTCCTGTCATTTTGTACAATTATTTATAGCAAACAAGATGTGTTTGTGAAACATTGATGCCTCCGTATGGCAACATAGCGAAGATTGAACTTTTCTTAATTGTAAATTTAATATGTTGGTACCCAAAGTAAGGTCTCACAAAAATTACAACTGTGAAATATAAAAGCCCTAGCACCACCTGTTCAAAAGTTATGGCCAAGGATAAGTTTTTGAAAGGTAGGTCAAACTCCAGGGTCAAGGTCAAAAGGTCAAAGTTGTTGGCTTCTAAAGAAAGATATTGTCACGAGGATTACATGTGTGAAGTATGAAAGCCCTAGCCCTAACCGTTCAAAAGTTATGGCTAAGGTTTAAGTTTTTAAAAAGTAGGTCAAACGCCAGGGTCAAAGCTCTTGGTATCCAATATGAAAGGTCTTGCCACATGGATTAAATACATGAAATATGAAACCCAAGCCCCAAACAATCAAACGTCATGGTCAGGTTTGTTTTTAAAAAGTAGGTCAAACTCCAAGGTCAAGAACAAAAGGTTATTCGAAAGTTATGGCCAAAAAGTTTGGAATGTTTGTGTAAAAGTATATCAAACTCCAAAGTCAAGGTCAAATTTGGTGGTACCCAAAGAAAGGTCTTGTCACAAGGAATACACATGACGTGAAATATAAACGTCAAAGCTCTATTAAGGTCAAGATCTAGTAAATGAAAGGTGCCTACAGATTTATCAAATTTGAGAAATAAATTCCTTTATTGATGCTTTACAACTTTAGTTTGGTCAAATAAGGTGTTTCGGGGCATAATTTGTAGGTAAACAAGATTAAAAACTGTATTTTAAACTGTCATTTTCAATGAAAAATTAAGAAAACCAGTCATAAATATGGGAGTTTTTTCATAATCGGACAGATGAAATGTATCCAGATTGCCTACAGTCTCTCAGAAAACAGTAATTAGTATGTTCATGGCCTCTTCTTTAAATCAATATCAAATTTAATATAGGTATCCGGTTTACTTTTCATATGATTTAAAATTGAATGTCATAAAAATACCCTTTTTTCTACATAATTCTGCTAAAGCTGTAAAGTACGGGAAAAAGAAAGTTGAAATTGATTATGACGTCACAATGGATCAAGCACTAAAAAATTAGTCTAAAGTTATTTACTAGACCTTGACCTTAAATCAAAAGCTATGGGCAAGGATAAAGCTTTTGCGGATAAGCAGGCAGATAGACAGACGGATGGACACGACAAAAAAAACTATATACCCCGAATCTTTGACTACAGGGTGCATAAAACCCTCCCCTTTACTACAATGGTAGTAGCTACTATGCACTCTCCGCCTTGGAAGTGATCAATATGAAACGCAAATATGATATCTCGTCTGCAACAGATGAGTCATCCAGAAAAACCAAGAATTTTTTAGAATTATCACGCAACGGTGTAAATCGATTTGGATAGCTACATCTGTTTACAGAAATAAAGATTTTCAATCAATTTACACCAAATGGGTCTCAAAATATCGGGAAAATTATTAGCTGTGTATAATTTCGAGATATTCATTTCTAGGAGGATGGGCCAAAGAAAATGAACGAAAAAGAAAAAAGAATAGTTCAACGTCTTCATTACAAATTAATTACGAACATACGGACAGAGGAAATTGCGCCACTGTTATACTCAAAAGAAGTTATAAGTGGCAATTTCTTAAGTGATATCCTCCATAAAAGTACCCCCAACGCCGAGAAAATGTCAGCTCTTTTGTTTGAGGTGTGTGATCGTTGTTCAATGCCGGACTTTGTTGAATGCTTGGACGAAGCAGGATATGATTTTTGGGGGACAGAAATAAGGCTGTTGATAGAAAAACCTGATAGCTCTCTTCAGATTCGAAATTATGCCAGACAGTCTACCTCTCAAAATTCCTCTTTTGTGGATAGTTTTGCAGAAAAAGTAAAGTTTAAGATTCTTAATGCAGAGGCACGAAACTTCAAGTGTGATTTTAAACGCTGGGCCAAGCGGTTACTGTATAGTCTGCGTCATGGCCGACTCTCTTTATCCGAGTCTCGTCTGCAAGCCGATTGTTGCTTTATACTGCTCGACTCTCTGGCTGTCATTGAGAGAACTCACTCCTCAGACAAGGATAATCTCTGGAAATCACCGGTGTTTCCCGAAATGGAATATCTGATATCTAAAACTTCTAACCCTATTTCAAGTAGAATACGACATCATGCTCGATACGGCGTCGCTCTTTTTCTTGGAGGTAAAGATGACGAAGGAGAAGAATATATTGAGGCAGCTCTGAAGGACGCCAAAACATTTCTACAATCAGGTCGTGACATCGGAAACTGCATATTTGCACTGGTCAATTTTAAATTAAATCAATTCAGGAAAAGGAATGCCATGGATGGTAAACAAAACATTCTTAATCTTATAGAAGATGGAATTGGGTATTTTCAGAACGAAGATGATGACACTAGAAATAATTGGCGAGGGGTGTATCTTGACAAGAAAATATCTTGCCATTTGGCTCTTGACCCTACAGGACGAGCTATTACTAATGTCCCGATTTCGAACGAAGATCTAAAGGTTGCCAAGGAATGTCTCTGTGAAATGGCCAATCTGAGTAGGAAAGACAAACGAAGAAAAATTCATTTTTATCGAGAACAAGCATGTTTGTGCGAAAGAGAATCAGAATTTTGGATTGCGAAAGGCTATCTATATCAGGCTTTGGAATTATGTAAGGAGGGAGGATATGAATCCGAATTGCACATTTTAGAACAAGAATTAGGAGAGCAAAGCTCTAATTTGACAATCAATGACAATGTTACACCATGCATGACAGTAGATTTGACGTGGGACGATGGCTCCCAAAGTCCGGAGGAGGATCAGAATGGGGGTTGTTTATCAGAGACTGCTGCTTCACATGGCATATCAAACGCATGTATGTCAGAAATATCTCATAAATTAAAAATCGAAAACAATTCTTCAACAGAGAGTGATCTAGTAATGGATGGGTAAATAAACATATACTTATATTTGAGTTTATGTTAACTATAGTTCTAACTCATGGGGTATATATGTTGCTCTTTTAAATCAAATAACAGACATATGTCAAAATTTAAATATCGAAAACAATACGCTTACATCTTTAAAAGATAGTGATGTTTTATTTGTTAAATGTTTTTAAAAATATTAATTTAATAATTTTTGGTATTATTTAATTAGTTATTAATCACAAATTAAAATTGGTATCGATAATAATGATTTTTTTTATATTTGTATAACTAAAACAGTTCTTCCAAAAGACACCAAAGTCAATGACCTTGTGACCTTGACTGTGACCTACAAGCTAAAAATAGCTTTATCGATTTTTTTCAATAACTTTAACCTATCTGTTTTATAAATAAAAAATTCCCATATTAAAAAACATGTATTATGGGAAATTTTTATATACATAAAAAGATATGTTAAAAACTTCAAGCGCCTGTGCATCATTTTAAATTTTTAAAGATTAAGTATATAAATGTATACATTGTTAACGTTTACATTGTTTTTATTAATGTTTAATAATTACATGGTATAAGGGTGTTCTCTTTAACGCATAGTTTTATTATTCTCTTTGTTTATATCTTATTTGCATAAATTGTTGAAAAAAAATTATTTTTATGTTAATATTCAAAAGTTGTTTGGTAAGTCTACATGTGTACCTTAAAAGCTTTAGAAGAGAGTGGCTGGCTGACTGTATGAATACATTTGAAAAAAATGAAAGAGATATAAAAGATTCTCAGATTTGATGCCTTTACCTAATACTAGTATTTCAAAGATATCACCATAAGTTTCTTCAACACAAATGGTTCATCGCTATACATATGTAGCTATACAACAATTGAATGAAGAAAAACCGCAAGGCATAGCAGAGTAAGAACTCAATATTTAACAGGAAAAAGAACTAGCGAATCCGGCCGACGCGTTGTTATCATAAAAAGGATTCTTACAGTAGTCTACTTATATTTCATTTATAAAAAAGAGCACGCCTTTATATCACTAACATGCAGTTGCGGAAAATAAACATCACACAAGGAGTTGGTATTTCCTGCGTTCAAGGCCAAATGCAGCTAAATACATGTATATCTTTCTATTGAACACTTGTATACTTTATGCAAGACAGTGCAAGTTAGTATGCAGACGACTTTCTGAATGGAAATATTTTTGAAAGGGATTATTAAAAAACATTCCGAACGGTATAAATACCAATGAGCTGTATTGTACTTTATTCGAAAAGTAAACATTATGTGGGACCGTTTTCTGTTATAATTTCGGATGTGAAAAATGAATGACATAGAAAAAGGAATATTGCGTGGCTTTTATCCTATGTTTATAGCTACTATACGTGCGGAGTTAATTGCGCCATTGTTATACGCCAAGAAAATAATTAACTGGAAGCTGCTAAACAGAAGTTCCAGTAAGGATTTAACAAATGTCGCAAGAATCACGAGTCTGCTACGCAAGGTGAGACGACGATCTTCTATGGAGGACTTTTTGGAATGTCTGAACAAAGCAGGGTATGACTTTTGTTGTGAAGAAATAAAACAAAGTCTTCAAGTAAAACAAAATGAAAATAACCAGCTTTGTACTTTTACCAGACAGCCAGGCACTCAGAGTCTGTCTTTTGTTGATAGTTTTGCAGAGAAAGTAAAGGTAAAAATTCACAATTCTGAGGCACGAAATTTCAAGTGTGATTTCTTAAGCTGGACAGAACGGCTTTTGAATCAGCAGGATCTAAGTCAGTGTTCTCTCTCCGAGACGCGTCAAAGAGCCGATTGCTGTTTTATACTGTTAGACTCTGTTGCAGTTATTGAGAGAACTCATTCAGCGGACATCGAAAATCTCTGGAAATCACCGGTATTTTCCCAAATGGAGAATCTGATATCTAAAACCTCTAACCCTATATCAAGTAGAATACGACATCATGCTCGATACGGTGTCGCCCTTTTCCTGGGGGGTAAAGACGAAGAGGGAGAGGAATATATAGAGGCAGCTCTGAAGGACGCCAAAACATTCCTGCATTCAGGTCGTGATATCGGAAACTGCATGTTTGCACTGGTTAATTACAAACTTAAAAGATTCGCTAAAACAAAATCCGTTAAGGATAAAGAAGACATTTTGAAACTCACAGAAGAGGGGCTTGGTTATTTTCAGAATGAAGACGAGGGCATACGAAACACATGGCGAAGAGTTTACCTTGACAAGAAAATATCATGTCATTTAGCCCTTGAACCTTCAGGACGAGTAATAGAGAATGTTGACATTTCAAGTGAGGACATGAAGGCAGCAAAAGAATGCCTCTGTGAAATGGATAAAGCAGTAGAAGTGATGGACAAAAGAAGGAAAGTCCATTTTTATCGAGCAAAAGCTCATCTTCACAACCTGGAATCAAATTTTCGAATTGCAAAAGGTTATTTAGAAGAGGCTTTGGAATTATGCGTAGAGGGAGGGTACGAATCTGAGCTTTGTGCTATAAAAGAGGAACTAGGTGAACAAGCAACTCCGGTTACCCAGAGTGACACTGCCATGGATTTAGATTTGACGGAATATGCAGAGGGACATGCTGTAAAAGACGTCAATTTAATGAGTGAAATTCCTAGTTCTCTTCCTAAGACTAGTTCATCTATATCAACTCTCGTTAATAAATGTATCTCAGATTTATCAGGGAAACTAAACTTCAGTAATACTTTGATGCCCTCCTCAGTCAAGAGAAAGTTGGACACTGATGAACTTTATGCCAGATATAAGAAAGTAATTCACAGGAGCTCGTGCGATACGTGATACACAAGAAAAAAAAATTAACCTTCGAAAAAAATTAATATGAACAGAAAACTCGAAGTATGTGTTTTTCATTTGTGTCTGCAACCTCTTAAAATTAAATAGTTCTTAATGCGGCTGTTAAATATCAGCGCATACATTATTTTCTGCATTCTACATCAATGAGAGTTCCTTTACATTAAAGAAGGTGTGGTTTTAGCTATATTGTGAGCTAAAAATGTAATGTCATAAAAAGGTTTTGAAACTGGCTTAAATATTAGTTAAGTGTATGACTGTGATAAATCGGGAAAAAATATGGCACAAAGGATTACTATTCTGAAAATATGACGTCATTAATGTGATGCATTTCTGTATTTTTAACAGAAAAAGCCTCAAATTAGCCAATTTCAAGGGGAATTTTCCTTTAGAAAATCGTGTCCACAGCTGTCGCCCACTTTAATTTTTTGACATATTGAGCAAAAAACAATTTTAAAAAATCACATCTCCAAATCTTTCTGGGCTATGCCCGTAGACAATATTTTCTGAAAGAAAATTCCATTTAAAATTTCAGTATTTATTGCGAAATTAATTGTTCGTTTTCTACCGGTAATAGTCACTGTAACGCAAAGATTGTTTTTATCTATTTGTCGACACTACGGTCGTATTCAATAGATAAGACAGAAAATATTCCATGCGAAGAGCCGACAGAACACCATGGCATTGCAGAGAAAAATCATTATACCGACATTGACAGGTTAAGTAATTGAAGAAATTATGACTTTTATCCAAAAGTAAGATTTCATACTGATACGAAGGTCAATAATTCTTGCTTTTACATTGTCATTATTCAGTAGACACATTAGGTATGATATAACTTTGTCTATTTATTAATGATTCATGAATAACTATTTCGAAGACTTTATGATCCTTCACATGTTCATGTATATTGTGTCTCAGTTGATGAAAAGTATCTTTCTAAATTTAATGATTTAACCATATATGAGATAATACATGTAACTTAACTTACTTTGAAGAATTCTGGATCTTGTATATTTTGTATAGGTTAAGATATGATACATATATTCGTATATTTCTTAATTCAATATTTTGACCTAATGATAATAAAAAAGTAATTTTGCTCTTTGTATTACTATTATTATTCACCTGGCTTGGTATAGTTTTCTAAAGTTTATATTACACTTTTGGCACCAAGGTAACATATTCTGAAATTTATTTTCACCTGTAAACCTTAACTGAGTGTAATATTACTAATATTTTCCAAGTTTATTTCATTTTCCAGTTCTTAGGAGAAAAAATGCTAAGAATTATCTACATTTCTAAACTTGTGACATGATATTAAGACTATTCAAAAGAAAAAAATTGTTTGTATCATCTGTCCTTAAATTCATTTCTTAGTTCTGTCGTGCTTGATTGGATTTTTCGTTTCACCGACTGATGGCGCCCTACCTCCCAGCTGCACGCCTCTCGAAGAACACCCTTTGGACACAGCTGACCCAGGGATCATATTTGGAAGAACCGCGGAGGTAGGGAACAAAGCGTCTCCGGTTAGGACCGGTAATATGCGTCAACATGGACCGCTTCCAACTCACCATTTTGCAACCAATGAAATAAAGAATAACAAACCAATTCCAATGAGGCTGTTCCCTTATGAAGGCAGGTGAATTATTCTGAAAAATTGGGTGTAGCTACATATCAAATACGAGCTAAATTTCACAAATGAAATTTTTTTTCTCGAGTGATGAAGATGGGAAGGAACTTTTACCAATCTTTCAGCAATAATGAATTCCGCTGGTATTGTGTACGACGCATATACAATGGACAGGTGGACAAATCCGGATCGAACGGATTTGATGATGCAGCAATCAGCATGGAAGTCTGGTGAGCCTTGGAACAAATTGACAGACATGGGAACCAACATGCGACAAGTGGTAAGCGGTCCAGACGGGAATCCCGGAGGTGAATTCTCAGGTAAATATGACTAAAACACAGTATTGGTCGCATATGCTGTTTCTACTAGATATTATCATCAAGTTTTCATCCATGTTCAGGTGAGTCCGGTGTCAGAGTAGGAATTTCCGGAAGTTCCGATCCGGTTTTGACAAGTTTTGGAGATCTGTACGCCAACTTTGAATATCATGGCAACGGAGGGAAAATGGAGGTATCGTATACCGTACTATTTTCTTTCGAATACAAGTAACATACGATGTACATTGCAAAGACAATACATATTAAGGTGAAGATGTTCCACGCTTCAGGTGCCCTTGGTGCGTGGATCGGCCTTGCTGACCCATCTTTTCACTAACGCCAATCCCGTTATTAAGCCTTTCTGTTTGTCCAACTTTGCAGGACACCATGTAAATTTCAACTGCCCTTTAGAAAGAACAGGTATGTAATGTCTGTATATTTTTGCGACATACCTCTGTATAGAGACATAATTTATCTGATTATGTCCTAATTTTCATGAAGTATTGGATGCTGGAAGTGGGCATGCTAGCGCCACCTGCTCTGGTGGAACATTGCACCTAAGACTTCAAAACACCAAAAGAATCACAGATGTGACTAAGATACAGTTTGCTGCCAGACCGAAGGCTCGCTGGACTGCCGGGGATCACCCTATGACTAACTGTGATGCCAGAAAGTGTAGACTTTCTAGTGATGGAAAGATCCTGCAAATAGACGTGCCCAATGCTCATGGTTAGATTTCTTTTGACTATCATCTATGTCTTCCAACGTTTACAATCTATTGGAATTCCCATGGGTTCCATTTGCGCTCCGTTTTTAGCAGACCTATTTTTGTATTCATATGAAGCAGAATTTATGCAAAATCTTATGCGTGAAAAGAAGAAAACACTTGCCGTGGCCTTCAAATCGACTTTCAGCTATATCGATGACGTATTGTCAATTAACAATGGTGATTTCCATTCCTACGTCGATACGATACACCCAAGAGAGCTTGAGATTAAAGACACGACAGAGTCTGACACATCTGTTTCATACTTGGATATTTTACTTTAAAAAGACGTTAATGGTAACTTAACAACCAAGCTGTATGATAAACGTGACGACTTTAACTTTTCTATCGTCAACTTCCCTTACTTATGCAGCAACATTCCTTCATCACCTGCATACAGAGTGTATACATCTCAGTTGATTCGATACGCAAGAGCATGCTCTACGTATAAACAATTTCTAAAACGAGGTAAATTATTGACAAGCAAGTTGACGAAACAAGAATATCAACAGCCTCGTTTAAAGTCATCATTTCGTAAGTTCTATGGTCGATACAATGACCTTGTCAGCAAATACAATTTATCATTGAGTCAAATGCTGACTGACGTTTTTCATACCAATTGTTAGTCCATTATTGATACACTGAATTGACGACGGATTTTCCCGTTATTTCCTGACAATGGTGACAAGGAGCACACGACGGGTGTGACCGGTAAGCAGGGGATGCTCACTCCTCCATGACACCTGATCCCACCTCTGATGTTTCGGAGGTCCGTGTTTGCTCTGCTCTTATTTTGTATTGTTTTATGGACTTTGAGATTGAATACTGTTCGTTGTCTCCATATCCTTCCTTATGCAAAACCATTAACAATGGTCCTTAGATTATTTAGGGATTTTGAAGTTAAGGTGCTCCATTGATCAATGTTGAAATGCGTTCATTCTTTGAAAATCTTGGGTATTTTCCGAAGAGAAATTATGTACATAACTCTAATGAGCAAGAGTGCTTCTTCCGAACTTGTGAAATCCATGGAACACTTCATCGTGTCTTCTGGAGATGAGGGGGCTCTTTGTTGCTCAAGAGAAAATGTGTTATTTTTTAATAAAGATCTTCATATAGCTCTGCTCCCAGAATTTTTTAGCAGACAAAATAAATACATAACTATAATGCATGGCTTCCAAAATTGTGAAATTTTAGATCTTGTGGGTGAGAATTTTACTATTAGGACACGGAATTTTATGGGCATATTCTTGATTATATTAATTTTATCAAATTTGATCCAAACCCTCAAAACTAAATTTCTTGCCGTTTGCCTGTGTATGCCAAACTTGGTTGGCATTGGATTATAAATCATTGTATGAGTTCAAGCGGGTTCTGAGAGTGTATCGTATTCTTTATGCTGCTAGAATCTGCATGCTTGATAGAAACATTGCAAAATTTATATTTGCTATGTCAATATTTTGAGCAGGTGTTATGGCGTTTGCTTTTAACTACGTTGGTCACTACGTCACTCCTTGGGATTGGATAAATCACCCGGAAGAAGTCACGTGTCATAGTCGACGCAGCGAAAAAAGAGCTGGGGGTCATATATCGTTACATGCATCGTGTGACTCCAACAGGAATCTGCAGCTTGATGTTGACCTTGGTCACTATAACATCCCAGGTGTTGACAAGGTTGTTTAAGCATGTACATTTTGATTACATTACTTGTATCCATTGACATGGCAGTAATTCAATGTAATGTTTTTCAGTTTAATATGTCAAAACAAAAATAAGGCTCAATATAAATATCAAATCTCCATTCATATTCGATTTTAAACTTTGAAAATGGCGATATTGCATGACCTTTAATAAGTAAAATGCTATCACTTATTTATACCTTAATGGTCACTAACAGATTCAGTATGCTGTTGAGCCGGAGAATGCCTGGGGGAACCCCCCACCTATGCGCACCTGTAACCCCACCCTCTGTACCCACACCGGAAACACCGTCACTGTCAAACTGCGAGCACCTGCTCAGAACATTAAGTAAGGAGAAAGCAAAATATAGGCAAAAGTTTACATTCTAATCTTCTTATGCGACCGGAAACTCTCATTTAGCTGTAAGAAGTATATCTTCATGCTTTATCTATCGAAAAAAGGAAGTCACATGCAAACAGCATAATATGAAAATGTGTTATACTTTCTAAAGAGAAAACTTTTACATGTACTGTTTTTTTGTTTGCGACTTGAAATAATTGCTATGTGGGAGACTTCTAAGTTGAGGAAGTGTCTGTTTCTTACTTGAATATTGTACAATAAAAACAGTTTTTAATCATTTGATGATGATCTATTATCGAAATTCTAATGTAAGGAAAAAATTTCAATTTGAAACTGTGATTAAAAATTTAAAGTAATTAGTCTTCAATTGCTAGCAATGTTCCAATTTGCTTATAGACTTGCAGTCAACGTCATAGGTTACGTAACCCTTCCACACTCTTACTGGATAGAACGCCCATATAGAATGGTCTGTGGGGGACCTGACTTAGGATCAACGGCTTCAGGTAATAAAGCTATGAAAACCGGAAACATATACATGTGTAAACAAGAGGTTGAGTTAATAAATGTGAAGACAGCAATGTAATGTAAGGGTTCTGTCTGAAAGAAATATGACTTTATTAAGAGTAGTACTCAAACCATGTATGCAACTTGGTGTTTACCTTACATCACAATAGGAATTTTTTTATATCCTGCATTCAGGTGGAAGTCACGTGACTCCAGCCCCGACCCTACACTCCATCACCACACCCCCTCAACATCAGACACACTCACCTCACACGATTCGGACGACTGCCTCTTCCCGACCTCTAACCCAGGGGTCGAAGTTTATCATGGAACTGAATGAACCAGGTGATGAATTACCAAACCAAACAAGAAAATTCTTACTGTATTTCCAAAGTCCAGTCACCCCGCACATCAACGAGGTCGACAATACAATAATTTTTACTCCTTCAAACGGTGGTCATTACTCAGGATTCATGCAGCTAGCTTATTTAGGAGCGGGTCCAAGGGGAGATCACTCAAATGATACAGTTCTAGACAGGTATCTTGGGGTGTATTCCTATAAGCCTAAGGCGTCTTACTGCGTCAAGAATGACCGAGCATATGCCAGTTTTGATTGGAATCCCAACAACCAGTTTTCCTATCAGTCAGCAGGAACGCTTCTCATGATCACGATGCCACACCATGTATGTTAAAGCATTTTACGTACATATACATGTACGCTAGTATTTCAAAGGAAGTTTTGATAATGAAGAGACCATATTGACAAAGAAAACCTTCACTTCAAAATAAGTGACATTTAAATTATGATATGAAGGAGAATGTCTAAAAAATATTATCTTAATTTTTCATTGCAGGCATACATCTTAAAAGATCATTTTGCAGCAAATTTGCGGTCTACAGTCTATACGTTCAAGGGTTTTGAGGGAGCGAGCTGGTTATTAGACATGGAGGCACCACGTGCCGCTATGGAACCCGATCCTGCTGCTGTACAGGCTATAAAGGCCAACAACCAACATCTTCAGGTAGTTCTAGCCCTGGATTCCACAAACTAAGGTCAATGAAATAGTACCAATTATCTACCTTTTCGCCAATGCTACTAAGGTATTTGAAGGTCGTATTTTCTACCATCTACTAGTAACATAAACATCCTTCATTGTTTTTAGAGATGGATTCATGCCTTTTTAGTCTATCTCATTTATCCTTTGTATGAAATTCTGCAAGCTATTGAGACGATGGGTGCATCCTTTGTATACAATCCCTTTGATCCTTTACAGAACACACTGCAGGCTATAGAGATGGATTCATACTTTTGTAATCAATATCTTTGATTCTTTTTAGGACATCCACGTCCTGCAAGATATACAGAGAGGGACACATGCCTTTGTAGTTAATCACTTTGATCCTTTGTATGACTTCATATCAGCTCAAGAAAGGGATGCGTGCCATTGTACTTTATTTCTATGATCCTTTATAGGATCTACTGCAAGTTATCGGGAGGGATACATGCTTTGAATTTAGTATCTCTTATCATTTGTAGGAGATCCTGTACGCTTTAGAGGGGGTGCATGCCATTGTAGTCAATCTCCTTGATCCGTTCTTTATATATTACGTTGTATCAGCTATTGAGAAGGATTCTAAGTTAATGCCTTCGTAGTCAATCCCTTTGATCCATTGTAGGACATCCTGCATGCTATAGAGAGGGATACCTCTCAAGCCAATCTGGAGTCATACTGCTCTTTCTCAGACAGTTACGGTGTGGGAAAGGGAATCGGCATGCATGCTCGACTGGCTAGCATCTCACGTGCATTTGGAACTCACCATTACCAATCTCTGGACGGGAAAGTCAGACATTGCTTAGAAAAATGGCTTCGCATAGACGGTAATTATTGTGAAGGAAAGATTTTCTTCGGGGGCTGAGCCACGTAAATAAACATGCAATACAAATTTGTACTATCTCTTCTGCAGACTCTCTTCCAGAGAGAAACCGATTCCATTATGACACTGTGTGGGGTGGACTTTTCCTTCGGGGTGAGGATGGGGAAGCCCACTTCTACACAGACTATGGGTTTCCCTTCTACAATGACCACCACTTCCATCTTGGGTACTTTCTGTATGCCCTCGCCTATTATGTGCGTCACGACAAGGCCTGGGCTCAGCGTACGTTATTTGTCAGTTTGGAAGTCATTTTAAAAGTATCTTTATTGATTCAATAACTTGAAAGTCTATAAATTCTGTAAGCTAAAAACTAAAAACTGCAACATTGTGGTGGATAACTCTAGATCATTAGGTCGTATTCAACAGCTCTAAATGACTTTCTTTGCTTTTTTACCCATCTTAAGAACACCGACAGAGAATATATGCCTTAGCACGAGATGTAGGTAACCCTAGTTACAAGGACAAATTTTTCCCTGTGGTACGCCATAAAGACATTTACATGGGGATATCGTGGGCGAGCGGTGTGGGGCCAGGGCTAAGGCAAGAGGAATCTTCCTCAGAGGTGATAATTTTAGAATTTAAAGAGAAAGCGATGTTTTCAAACGTTCCTTTGGAGATTAATTTGCTCGTTATTCTTATATAAAAAGTGAAGTTTTTTTCTTCGAAAAATCGAATCCTGACTCATTTTTATGAGGCACAATAATCTAAAATGAAACTGAAATGTATTTATATAAATGTAAACAATTGCAAACGCTTTATTTTAAAATAAATACCCTTTTAGTCGTTAAACTGCTACCATGCACTGGCTGCTTTGGGGGACGCTTTGGACGACCCCATTCTGCGGGGTACAGGACAAGTGATGCTGGCCCTTGAGATTGCCTCTGTTCGGGAATACTATCACGTGCGCGACCACAACTTCAACCAATTCCCGCCAATTTTGCAGAAGTTTGGTGTGGTCGGTCAAATAGCCGAGGACAGTTTCTACGTCTACACTTTGGATTGGGGCTGTGACCCTAATGTGTTTCCCATGAGACACGGGTGTTTAGTTGGTATTCAAATCATCCCAATCACGGCAGTATCCAAATATTGGATGGACAAGGTAAACGTAAAGGAATGATATTCCGATGATTTGTACGTCACAAGTTTCCCGCTAACTCTATCAGGGTAGTGCTGTTGATGTATAATTATTGCAGCCCGGAGGACCGGGCTGCTCTATACATATAAGTTTATGTGTTGGTATATGGGGATTGGGGTGGGAGTAGTTATTTAGAATTAAAGGTTTTCTAAACATCGAAAAGATTGTTAATCAGAATGTCCTTTCCGTTCATAAATTACGAGATACATAATATATTTACTTCCATAAAGTGAATCTGTAAAAATATATATGTTTTTCATATTTGATATATAAAGTTTCTTATCGTTAACTTTCGAAAAAACGACAGGTCCCTTTTTTTAGAACATCGAATTTTACTTCTCGGATAAAAACGTACTCTGCACAGTTCGTGTTTTATATTCTAAAATTGAAAGTGAATACACTCCGGGCTGCTCTATACATATAAGTTTAAGTGTTGGTATATGGGGATTGGGGTGGGAGTAGTTATTTAGAATTAAAGGTTTTCTAAACATCGAAAAGATTGTTAATCAGAATGTCCTTTCCGTTCATAAATTACGAGATACATAATATATTTACTTCCATAAAGTGAATCTGTAAAAATATATATGTTTTTCATATTTGATATATAAAGTTTCTTATCGTTAACTTTCGAAAAAACGACAGGTCCCTTTTTTTAGAACATCGAATTTTACTTCTCGGATAAAAACGTACTCTGCACAGTTCGTGTTTTATATTTTAAAATTGAAAATGAATACATTTTTAAATATAGGTGATGCATGAGTCTAACTTCAATTTATATTTTATGCAGCCAACATTTACTTGAGGAATTGATCAAGTTAAAAATGGTATCGTTTTTTGATTGATTTTTAGCCGGCTACAAGTTTTCAAAATATTCGCTTCTATCGTCTCCATCAATTAGACGCATGCCTTTTCACTAGTTTTGAAGAAGCGGTTTGATGATCAAGACTCATTTTCATTGTTTACTTTATATATTTCCCGGGCGACAATTGATGGTTACATCAATGTTTTCTTGTTTCCAAATATTTTGAAGGATTGGGCAAAACACATCCTACAGACTTGTGATTGGGCAATTAATCCGTCTCACGCCACTGATTATAACCTTGCGAACCCTAAAGACCTTCGTGACCTTACTACTGTGAGTAAAATTTTAAGTGATATAGTGTCATTGATTGGTGCCATTTCAGTTTTGATAATGGTGCTCTATTTAGTACATCAAGTTGAAAGAAAATGATGTATTGAAATGTCGCGTGCATATAATACCCCTGTGTAGACCACCCCAGTGCATAACATACATATATATTGCGTTTATCAAGATAAAATATCCTAACTTAGTATTTAGAACTATCTTTTTGGAAATCAGTTACTCAAGTTTTAAAATCTTTCTAATTTATTCATTATACCGGTAGTTTTTTTTTCTTTTCAAATTTTAGAATTCTCATAACTTTGAAAGAGAAGAGAAAATATTATAAATTTATTAATACTATTGACAATTTCTTTTCGTATATACAGCTTGATGTATATTGTCAGTATCATTTTCTTTGTGATCTTAATGCATGATGTTTTATTTGCAGGGTTGGAAAGCGTTTTGTTATGCTGGTATGGCACCATTTGACGAGTCACACAAAACCGCCGCTGCCAACTATCTGAAAGACAAATACCCACGTGACTTAGTAGGAGGGACGGGTGCAGCTAGCACATTACTCTTTATATACGAAAGAACCTAAATAATAAATCTTTTTAAAAAAATATTTCTAGTTAGGAGGAATTTAATTTTTAAACGTCATCTTATTTTTGACCAGTACAAGGTTTATGCAAAAGCGATGGTATGAATCAGCGTGACTACTAGTATTCATTTTTATTAACTATAGTACGGTTCATATAAAATACTCTGCAGCAACAGGTCTATGCTCTAGGTTTTGTCATATCTTAGGCCCAACTCATAAAGTGGGAAAAAACTTCATTCTAAATTTATAGTGTGATGGTTCTGGGTTGCCAACGTTTACTTTTTCAGTTTGTTTTACATTCTTATGCAATCTATGACACGCCAAATTCACAAAAATGAACGAAACATAGTTTCACAGTCGATAAACTAGGTTTACGGATTGTAAACTATATAGTTAACAAACTTAATCTATTTTTTACATCTGTAAACCATAGTTAACGGGATAATCTGTGTTTCAGAACCGTAAACTATACTTATAACACTGAAAACAGTCATTTGCGAAAATATAGATTAACGATGTTAACTGTAGTTTACAGTCCGTAAACTATAGTTTACAACTGATAAACCTAGTTTATCGACTGTGAAACTATGTTTAGCTCATCTTTGTTAATTTGGTGCGCCATACTATATAGTTCACGGTTTGTAAACTATAGTTTACAGTCGATAAACTTTATCAACTGTGAAACTATAAGCTCATGTTTGTGAATTTGGCGTGCCATAGCAATCACATGGTATAAGAGTTGTGTATTCTCACCTCCCCCTTTTTTCGTTTGAAAAGGGGAATATAAATACGATGAGATGGTTTTTCATTGCATTTTGGGGCTAGGGCTTCCAAAAGCAAGTCATTGCTATTACAGAGACACATAGCAACAGGGGGGAAGGGGGGGGCGCCCCTTTTTTTCCCAACAATACTTTTACTATTGAAAATGTTCATTGAAATACAGGTCCCCCCAGTTAATACTACGGTAAAGTAATATAAGGGAAATGCAGTATTGTATGCAAAAAAGTTTGTACTGAAAGAAGTCGGCATCTGAAAAAAGTTGGCCTCTACACCCCCCCCCCCCCACCACCACGAAATAGAATTTTCGAATTTGGGCAATGTTCTTTTTTTTTGGAGGGGGGGGGGGGGGTTGGTTGGTTGGTTGGTTTGTTACGAAAGCCCAATAAGCTCTTTTTCGTTAGTAAAAAAAAAAAATTCGCGTTATAACGCGAAACTTTCGCGAATAAACGCGTATATATATAACGCGAAACTTTCGTGTTATAACGCGTAACTTTCGCGTTATAACGCGAAACTTTCGCGAATAAACGCGTAACTTTCGCGTTATAACGCGTCATAATATGCATATAGCAATGTTACTAAGGAACATTGATCTTGACTGACAAATTAGAACATGAACACAGACGGGAACCTTCAGGAACTTATTTATAAAATATCATTTCCTCAGAAGATGTACTGGAGAAATAATGCGAGAATAGGATAGCTTAGTCATCAGAATACTTTTTTAAAACCTTACCATTGAATAAATAAAATGAATTTTACTTTCTTGTACATGTTTTTTAAATTATTAAATTCTTTAGACATTATTTTTTAAGGAAAATCTTCACTTTCCACTTTCGTCAAGCTGTTTTTTAATCAGTAACATTTACTACAACTGTAACACTAGTAAATTAAGAAATCAATCATTTTGGACAAAAAATTAATTATACACTGTAGAAACATAACTGAAAAGTGAATGAACAATGTATAATTTCATGAGCTTAACGGGTCATATGATGCTGTTTATATAACAATTATAATTGAATATTGTTAATTACAAATTTATTGAGGAGGAGGGGGTCTCTAGATTTTCTCCAATATTTATATATTGGGTTATAGAGAAGTTCGTGGACTAGCCATAAATAAAAACTATGTAGGTATACAGCAGACTTTGTATACTTTGAATTTTCAATGTTTTCGTAAGCAATGGAATGACAACGTGGTGCAACCTCAAAATACGATATCGTATTTCCACAGTGAATTCAACGGAGACAAAGGAAAATCTGCTATCCAATTTTCACAAATGCGATGGGACACAATTGACAAATTTACCTCATTTTGTCAATTTTCTGAGATCTTGATCTCTATAAAATAAGATTATTTCAAATTCTCTAGAGAATGCACAAAAAAGAAGACACCAGAAAGGATTGATTTTCCCCGAAATTAATAATCTTGAAGTTTAACTTTTGGAAAACTCACATAAACTTTGAATTGTTTGAACAACGTTGAGAAAGACACATTGTGACGGTAAAGATGGATTCAATAGCAAGAAAGCTTAAAATTTATCTGTGATAGTCCAAGATCAAAATAGCCTTTTGCTTATCATTGTAATGAATAACTTGATGACAAAATCAAAAGAAAGTTGAGGCTAAAGCAAATGGTTGGTTAAACGGCAAAAGTTTCGCGTTATAACGCGAAAGTTACACGTTTATTCGCGAAAGTTTCGCGTTATATCGCGATAGTTTCGCGTTATAACGCGAAAGTTACGCGTTATATCGCGATAGTTTCGCGTTATACCGCGAAACTTTAGCGTTATAACGCGAAAAGATTTTTTTTACCTACGAAAATGAGCTCATTGGGCTTTCGTAGTTTTTCTGGTAAGTCAAAAAAAAAGTTTGTCTGGCTGCCCCCCCCCTTTCAAAAACGATGCTTCGTGGCTGTATTATAACTTTCACTGAAACCTTTATTACGTACACTGTATATATACGTTATTATGACTATATTTACCGTAGTATTAACTGGGGAGGGGGGGGGGCAACTGGTATTTCAATGAACATTTTCAATAGTAAAAGTATTGTTGGGAAAAAAGGCAGATTTGATTTCTCAAAAACTTCTATATGTAATTTCTATGAGAACATGCTAATTCAGAGAATTTGTGTCCCCCGCTTAGGAAAAAAAAAGACCATGTATGACACGCCAAATTGACAAAAATGAGCTAAACATAATTTCACAGTTGATAAACTAAGTTTATCGACTGTAAACTATAGTTTACAAACCGTGAACTATGGCACGCCAAATTCACAAAAATGAGCTAAACATAATTTCACAGTTGATAAACTAAGTTTATCGACTGTAAACTATAGTTTACAAACCGTGAACTATGGCACGCCAAATTCACAAAAATGAGATAAACCTAGTTTCACATTTGATAAACTAGGTTTCTCGATTGTAAACTATACTTTACAAACCGTAAACTATAGTTTACGATTCGTTAAGTATAGATAACGATTCGTTAAGTATAGTTTTTATCTGTAAAACTATATTTAACGGTTGTTAACTATAGTTTACGAATGATAATCTAAGTTTATCTGTCTGTAAAAAGCGTTAACAATAGATTTTGTTGATAAACATAGATTCACGTTTGTAAACTATAGTTTACAATCGTAAACTATGGTTAAGAGTTGTTAATCATAGTTTCACAAATCGTGAAACTATATTTATCAGATCGTTAACTATAGTTAACGGTTTGTAAACTATAGTTTACAAATCGTGAAACTGTATTTATCAGATAATCTATGTTTTGCAATCGCAAATGATTGTTTTCAGTGTTAAGTATAGTTTACGGTTGTGAAACATAGATTATCGCGTTAACTATGGTTTACGGATGTAAAATATAGATTAACGTTGTTAACTATAGTTTACAGTCCGTAAACTATAGTTTACAACCGATAAACCTAGTTTATCGACTGTGAAACTATGGGCGAATTTGTTGCACATGAACTGGTTCAGGTTTTGGTTTAAGGTTTAAAACTAGTTTTTCAAACTGGTTTAAATTTCAATCCGGTTTACCTCGGTAAAACAAATGAACAGTTTATACAAGATGGCGTCAAAAAGATGCAGAACAACATACATGTACATAAATTTGTTAAAATCTTTTTCTTAATAAAAGAATCCAAGAAATTATAATGTGTTTATATTCTTTAATTATCTTACATATAGTTAAAGTGCAGTATTTATATTTTTAATGCCTCAAAGATAAATCAAATGAACAATTTCCACATTTTTTTTACACATGGAAAGATAAACACTATATTTATAGTTACTCTTCAGATTTCCAATATTTAAGCTGTCTTTACCATATGTTCTACAGTTTACCATTCATGTTGAACTTTGTTCAAATGATTCAAACCCTATTTTTGAAAAGGAAAATTTAACATATTCTGTTCATTATTATTGAACAAACACCATTATTTTCAATATGCAGCATTTATCTATTCTCTGAAGCCTTATATATCAGAATGTGGCATTTTAGTCAAAATAGTTGTTTGTCCTCGAAAAAACAATTATTTATAACTTTATTTCTTTATTAGAATAGTCACCATCTTTCATCACCGCCATTTTGGAATACTTCCCGCTCTTTCGTATAAAACCGAATAAACCACCATCAGAGGTGGTTTGGTTGGTTTAACGAACTGGTTTCAGTTACAGCCAAAACAAATGGAAATCCGGTTCTGGGTTTAAACTAGTTTAAAACCAGTTTGTGGAACAAATGAACAGTTTACAAAACTGGTTCAAAACCAAATTCGCCCTATGTTTAGCTCATTTTTGTGAATTTGGCGTGCCATAACCATGTGCTGCCATGATTGATTTACTTCGTTCTGTACATGTATCTCTCTTCTGAGAATAATCGGTAATTGGCGTATATTCCGCTTCTATAAATTGGTAACTAGAAACAAACAAAAATAGTAAACAGAAGTGGAGGGATCAATGACATTTTTTTGTATCAGGACTTTTCCCGGGTTATTTACCGAGTCCAACTCGAATTTTGATTTTTATTTTCTACTTTCGTTTTAGTTTTATTTGGACATCATGATGTAAATCTGTGAGATGATTATATTTTACCCAGATTGATTAATTTAAAATCACTGATCAATGCCTTTTTTATGTTAATATAAACTGCTGGTTTTCCTCCGATTTCAACCATGGCTGGTGACGAGTGGAAAGATGCTATTCGACGAAATTACTCCTACTTCAAAAACAACATAGCCGATCCTCTTGATGTTGTGGAATACCTCTATGGGGAGATAACCCCACCAGTCCTTACTGAAAACCAGAAGGAGCAAGTAAAGGTAAATAATGAAGAATAAAATTACAGCACACGAGTTACAGGGACACAGCTAGAGCTCTAGCTGCAGAACTGTAGCGTTATAGTTTTATATACAGGACTGTCTTTATATAGTTGTCTCTAAAAGCGATAAACTCGCTTGAATTAGAATTTTCTGCAATCCCCTAGAGAATTCAAATCAAGTCTGTTTGTCGTTAGCTGCAGATCTGTAGCGTTATGGTTTTATATATTAGTCTTTGACCATAATGCTACAGATCCCGTAGTGCAAAAAAGGTGCAATTTACAGCGCATTATTTTTTGTGCTCTTTTGGGGAGGGGTGTTGCTAAAACGCGGAACGGAAAAAGGAACGGAAAGCGGAACGGAACGGAAAACGGAAAATGTCATTTGAGATTAAATCATTTAAAATATATTAATTTCTCAGAAACGATATATTTTATACATATTTAATCCCTTCATGATCAATACAAGTTTAATTAGTCATTTTAAGTCTCTTACGAAAAGCGCTGACATAGTAATGACATAGCTCCAATTTCTTTCAGTATTATTTTCTTACACTTACTGACTATTATTAATTTAACAGACAGAAAATGTTGGAGGTTTCAATGATCATTTCAATAGTATAAAGGTTATGTCTGGAAAACAGTTGAGGGGATATTTGTTATCTTTAAAAATCATGGTAATTGGTAAAAAAAAAAAAATAAAATGTAAAAAAAGATCTTCTAAATAAGATTACTATTAGATCACTCCTTTCCCACAAGCCCGGATAACACTTCAATTGTAAAACTGGTTTTTAAAATTTTATACAATTTGGAGTTGCTTCCTATCAATTAAAATCTTGGATAGATGGAGTTGTAAATCTTCACTGTAGTAAAATTAATATATCGTCCATACGTTTAATTAAGTTATTAAAGCGTTTTTCTTTTTTGGGGGAGTGGGGGTGAATGACCCAGGAAAACGTGTTTCCTTATGTTGCAGCTATTCATATTTTAACTTCGCAATATGCATATCATATGCCACTCATGGATTTAAAAGGGAAAAAGACCCCCCGTCCTTTTTGTGACCAATATATGTGTGTGACTGAGGGAACCTACTTCGACCCAAAACTGCCCTTCCCCATTTCAAGATTCCCGGTTTCGCCAGTGTATTCGGCATAATCTGTATACCAGTATGTCAAAACTAGTTCTTATTTGTCTTTACCGATACACGTATGTATACATACTACTAGTCTTTTTTTCCTTCCGTCTTTTTCAATACAAGATTTTTTATTTATAAATAAGCATTCTCTAAAAAATGATTTGAACGAAACGTTTGACAGATGGATACTACTGTAGATCACTAAATTTTCGCGAGATTGTCATCGATTTTTTGTAAGGGAGACGTAATTTTCACGAATAGTTGTTATTCCTCTATATAATCGTAAGGAATACTTTTATAAGCGAGAATTTAATTTTCGCGAACGCATTGTCTCGCATAATTACGCGAAAATAAAAAGTGATTTACAGTAGTTAGTACATCTAAATCACAGTATGCATTTTATTGACCATCGCATGTACATGTTATGAGAGGAGCATAATTCACAAATATATCATATTTTACGTTAATTTTTCATTAAATATGACTTTTATATCATGAATATTGTTTTTTATTTCTGATTCATATCGAATCAAGGTTCTTTCCTTGACATTTATTTTCCGTTTTCCGTTCCGCGTTTTAGCAACACCCTTTGGGGAGAATTTCTCCACTTTCCAGCATCGTTCAATCAACTAGATTTCAACCCCTAATTCTAGACACATTATTTGATTAATCTTTATATTTTATCCATCTCCCAACCTTTTATAGTTGTCTCTACAAGTGATAAACTCGCTTGATTAAAATTATTTGTTAGATTACTGAAAATTCATATCCAGGGAGTTTATTGCCTGTAGAGACAACTATAAATGGTTGGGAGGTGGATAAACTATACATATTGGCTATAGAATGTGTCTAGAATTAGGGAGTGAAAGGTAGTTGATTGACCAAAGCTAGGAAGTGGAGAAAGTCTCCCCAAAAGAGCGCAAAAAATATTGCACTGTAAATTGCACCTTTTTTGCACTTTGGGATCTGTTGCGTTATGGTCAAAGACAAATATATAAAACCATAACGCTAAAGATCTGCAGCTAGTTTATCGCCTATATAGGTGAATATAAAGGGTTGAGAGGAGGATAAAATGTACAAATTGGTTTAAGAATGTCTGGAATTAGGGGGGTGAAAGGTAGATTATTTACCAAAGTTGGAAAGTTAAGTGGAGAAATTCTCCTAAACAGTGCGCAAACAATCTTGCGCCGTAAATTGCACATTTTTTGCATTACGGGATCTGTAGCGTTATGGTCAAGGACAAATATATAAAACCATTACACTACAGTTCTGCAGCTACTCGATAAACAACCCATTTCTTTTAACCCTATTGGTCTATGGGGACAAACCAGGGGCATAGCTTGTATTAAATTGTAGTGAAACAAATTAAACCATAGCATGTAAGACTGCCATAGGCCTGTCTCACATCCAGAGCAGAGCCATGGTGGAAAATTCATAACATAATTAATATGAAATTATGTCATCACAATATTATAATATAAATATATTAAAATTAAAACAAAATTTTCATGGTTCAAAAGGCAGAAGGTACCACATCAAAGAGAGTTGGTAAGATGCTGGACATTTTGTTGAGACGTGGACCCAGAGTGCCCCAGTATTTATACCAGGCATTTGTGGAGACGTCCAATCCAGAATGTGCAGAGAGATTAGCCCCGTATCTGTTACAACAGGAGAAAGCGGCTCTCAAGAAAGATCCTTCAGGTAGATAGGTTAATGTAAAAAGTAAAAAAAAAAAAAACAGGACAAATGCTGATTGATTTTTCTAAAACAGATTGGAATCTTAGGTGGGAAGTGATGTATATTTTTTGCAAGTCTGTATAGTCTGTTTATGGATGATTATCATTTTTTTTTCTTCTAATTTTATCTTACCTGAACTAAAGGCTCAAGTAAGTTTTTTCTGATCAAAAAGTGTCTTTCAAAGACTGTAACACCATACAGTATATCACAATTTTGTTTTCTCCCAAAACAGTAATGCTAGGATATTTTTACTCTAGTTTAATGTAAACAACTGGGGGGCACGATTGGAACAAACTTGAATCTACACCACCTGAGGATGATTCCACATTAGTTTCATCTTTCCTGGCCCAGTGGTTCTTCATAAGAAGGTTTTGAAAGATTTTTCCTATACATGTATATTCCTATGTAAAACTTTGATCATCCATTGTGGCCCCACCCTAACCCCAGGGGTCATGATTTTAAGAAACTTAAATCTACACTACCTGATGATGATTCCACATGAGTTTCATCTTTCCTGACCCAGTGGTTCTTGAGAGGATTTTTTTGAAAGATGCCATTAATTTTCACTAATTCATAATTATCTGCCCTTGGAAGAGGGTGTGGCCCTTTGAATAAACTTAAATTCCCTTCACCCAAGGATACTTTGTGGTGAGTTTGGTTGAAATTGGCTGAGTGGTTCTTGAGAAGAAGATGAGAAAGTGAAAAGTTCATGATAACAAAGTCAGACAACGGACACATTTTGATTAGAAAGGCTCGCTTGAGCCTTCAACTCAGGTGAGCTAAATAGGCCAAAATGGCATTTAACACATCTTTCTTCATTAGAATTTTATTTATCTTTATCTTCATAGAATGGCCTCCACCTCTGGAAGAACACAAAGCTATGGCCAGAGATCATGTGACCTATCTACGACCTAATGACCCCTGTTGTTATATGCAGTATGACTCGGAAGAGGTATGAGTAATGTACATGTACAGTAATGCACTCAACAATGTTAATATCTCTTAATGACTGAAACCTTTAATTATTCTATTTTAGAAAATTAAATGAGATGGGTGAATAATGGGTTAAATTCCAACAGTGTGTCAAACGTGAAGGTGAAAAATTGAATATACCACTAAATTAGAACAAAATTTTTTTCTTTGATATTTCATCTAACCTTAAAGATGTTAATGTATACTTTATGTAAAAACTCCACAATTAGGAAAAATCTCCAAAAATTGATGTTTTTGGCCTATGAAATAGCTTTCACACACTAAAGAAGACAAAAAGGATCATTTCCTCCTACTTTAGCATGTTTTGATATGAGTTTTGATACAGGTGGCATCTTTGCTCTATTTTTTTGAAAGTTTATCAATCCTCAGAGTTGCATAAAAATATACATGTATGTTTTTTGGTTAACAAAAATATGGACCAAAGACACACTATTTCTTAAAAATACACTTTTATAACACAAGATTCACATCTTTCCTGAGTAAACTCAGGTGACCCATTTCGTCCGTCGTCATTCGTCGTGCGTCGTTCGTCGTGCATTAACATTTAAACATTTTCAGCTTCTTCTCTGAAACCACTGAACCAATTTCAACCAATTTTGACATATAGCATCTGTTGGTGAAGGGGAACAAAAATTGTGAATTTCATTGTCCCTGCCCCCCTGGGGCCTAGGGGGTGGGGCCAAAACCACTAAAATTAGTGCAATCTTTAAAAATCTTCTTCTTCACTCCTGGACATCAAGCAGTCAAACTGTTAGTATGATTGTAATGACCATTGAGTCCTCTACCAAAATCGTGAAATTCATGCTCCAGGGTTAGGGGTTCTGGTTTTAGGGCGGGGCTCTATTGATTAGATAGTGAAAATGCATTATTTCTTTGAAAATCTTCTTCTCTGTTCCTGAGTATTAAATAAACTAATTAAGTACATAGTTATGATGAGCAAGAATGCCTCTACCAAAATTGTGAAATTCATGGCCCCAGGGTCAGGGGTTCTGGTGTTAGGGCGGGGTTCTATTGATTATGTAATGAAAATGCATTTATTCTTTGAAAATCTTCTTCTCTGCTTCTGAGTATTAAATAAACTAACAAAGCACATAGTTATGATGAGCAAGAGTGCCTCTACCAAAATTGTGAATTTTATGGCCCCAGGGTCAGAGGTTCTGGTGTTAAGGCGGTGCTCTATTGATTATATAGTGAAAATGCATTTATTCTTTGAAAATCTTCTTCTCTGCTTCTTCTGTATTAGATAAACCAACGAAGTAAAAAGTTATCATGAGCAAGAGTGCCTCTTTCAAAATTTTGAATTTTATGGCCCCAGGGTCAGGGTTAGAGTGGGGCTCTATTGATCATATAGTGAAAATACATTATTTCTTTTAAAATCTTCTTATCTGCTCCTAGGTATTAAATAAACTAACTAAGTACATAGCTAGGATGAGCAAGAATGCTTTTACCAAAATTGTGAATTTTATGGCCCAATGGTCAGGGGTTATGGTGTTACGGAGTGGTTCTATAATGATTATATAGTGAAAATACATTTCATCTATGAAAATCTTTTTCTCTACTCCTGGGTAATAAACAGATGTACTACCTATATAGTTATGATGTGCAAGGGCTCTTCTTCCAGAATTGTAAATTTCAAGGCCCCTGGGTCAGGGATACCTAAGAGGGGGGGCTCTACTTATATACTAAAAATGAATTGTTTGAAATCTGCTCCTTATTATTAATCAAACATTATTGAAAAGCAAGTGTGCCTTTTCAAAAATTATGCAATGTGTATACCTAGGGCCAGGAGTTCATGTGTGATAAGGGGACTTATGATTATTGCTGAATATTACTGATTAGTTGAAATGCATATTTTGTTCCCCTGCTCTGCTTATGTGTATTAAGTAAGCAAACTAAACAATTGCTAAGAGTATAGTTATGATTAGCAATGGTGCCTCTTTTAGAATTGTGAATGCCATAGCATCTAGCTTGAAACATTAACCAAATTCAATCATTTGAAAGTTGTTGCATGATGCTCAGGTGACCTATAAGGCCCGTGGGCCTCTTGTTATTGTTAGAGGGTAAAAATTTTGAATCTCAGAAACACAACATTATTTTTGTGTATTCCTTGTGACAGACCTTTCTTTGGGTACCACCAAATTTGACCTTTTGACCTTGACCTTGGAGTTTGACCCACTTTTACACAAAAATTCCAAACATTTACTTTGGCCATAACTTTTGAATGGTAGGTACTAGGACTTTCATATTTCACACATTTTCTTTAGAGCAAGACCTTTCATTGAATACCAACAACTTTGACCTTTTGACCTTGACCTTGGAGATTTATGAACTTATGAAAAGTCTTTAACCTTGACCAAAACTTTTGAATGGTAAGGGCAAGGGCTGATATGACTTGAAACCTTTTCTATTTAAGGTGTACAGCATGAGACGGGAGCGTCGAGGGTTAGTTTTTATCATCAACAATGAACAATTCCTCCCAGGGTCTGGCATGTCACACAGAACTGGAACAAAATTTGACAGAGACAATCTAAATAAATTATTTGAAGGTCTCCACTTTGAAGTAATTATAAAAAACAATTTGACCAAAGAGGTGAGTCAATACTCAATAGTTATAACATTTATATTGGTATCCTTTTCAAAGAGAGTTGATTCAAAGCTCTCCTGACTGACTCTTTTCCTAAACTCACTGAGTTAGAGGGAAATTTGTATATATGAAAAAAAGTCTTCAAAAAATCTTTTGCAGTTGGAAAAATTTCTCATGACTAAAGAAAGATAGTAAAAACTTAAATAGTCATGTACATACATGTATATAAATGCAAGCATGCCTGCTGCATTTATCAAATATGGAATCAAAAGTGTGTTCAATAGGCCAATGTTTATTTTTACTTTTTTTTTCTTACAGAGGTTTCTTCTTCATTCTTATCAGAGAAACTGATTCAAAAAGATACAACACCAAACCAAAAACCTCCATTTTGCATCTCTTGAATTAGATCTTTATTTGTCTTTTTTAGGAAATAATCAAAGAAACTAAACATGTAAGTCGGAGTGATAAAATAAAAGACAGTGACTGTTTTATCTTTATTATTCTGACTCATGGTGATGACAAAGGTGTGTGTGGTATTGATGGATCTTCTGTCCCTGTGACAGAACTTACAGAAATGTTTGAACCTAACAACTGTTCAGAGCTGAATGAGAAGCCAAAGATATTCTTAATTCAGGCTTGTCGTGGGGGTGAGTTGTTTTCAGGTGTATAATTCCTGGGTGTCCTCTTACTATATGTGTGTTACTGGAGAATGTGTGCATATTCCTGTCATGCGCCTAACTGCTATGTTTTATTTACCTAGATAAGAGAGAGACTGTAAATCCATCCAGTGGTTCTGGACAAGTGGGGTCAGTGGGGGATGGAGGAGGGACACAGGACAGTGCTGATGCCGTAGACTCAAAACAATTTGCAGAACCCAATATTTCTGCCACTGCAACTGTTCATTCCAAGTCTGATTTCCTAATTGCTTACTCCACTCCAGAAGGTATACTAGTAATTCACTATTATTCAGGATTTGTTTATTTTTATTTTCATTTTTCAGAGACCAGAAGAGCTTATGCGATATGAAATAATACGTCGTCCGTTCGTCCGTCTAAGGATAAAGTCTGTCTGTCTGTCAAGCCAAATTAAACAATCTTTCAAAATGACTCCTAAAACAGTTTTGGTCTGATTTCAATATAACTTGGCACACAAGTAGACTACACTAAGATACATAATTCTGTGTATCGGTTTTTAAATTTATGTCAACGGTGTTGCCGTTGTTCTAAAAATAGAAATTTCTGTGAAATTCTTTCAAAATGCTACTTCTCCTACAGTTTTGGTCTGATTTTAATATAACTTGGCACATAAGTAGACTACACTAAGATACATAATTCTGTGTATCGGTTTTTGATTTCGATGAACGGTGTTGCCGTGGTTACTAAAAATAGAAATTTCTGTGAAATTCTTTCAAAATACTCCTCCTCCTACATTTTTGGTCTGATTTCAATATCATTTAATTTCTATAAAATACTTGATTCTGATTGGATAAAGAATTCTTTTGATAACTGCATCAATAAAATCTAGAGTTCGGTTGCACTAAGAGCCGGAACTATTTGACAGTCGGTACATGTGTATTCCCCGCTTCCAGGTTACTTTTTGAAGGAATAATTAAATACCTTTGCTTTAATAAATATTTTCCTGAAGTTTGGTAACCTGTCCGTTAGCTTCCTGAACTTTCTACTTTCGTTTCAAATTATCCCCCTTTGCTAAACAAATTAAAATCGTCTGCATGACGAGAAAGAAGGGAAGAAATCGTTTAATCGACATACTTTTCTTAAATGTTTGACTTTGAGATATCTGGTATGAAACAATAGAACTCTGAAAAAATGTTTTATTATGCTACCAAAGCGGGGAAAAAAAATCTGTTAAATCGTGTAGTATCAAAACGACACTGCATGAATTGAGGATGGAATTCTAAAATCTTGAACTATCGGCAGCAGACTCTTTCAGGTATTACAGCATTGACAGGTTATGATACGTATTTATATATTCGGTTTGAAATTCAAATGAAAAGATGCGCAAATGAAATCCAAAATTTCTGTGACGTAGACCGGCCTGTTAGGATATTTGAGTAGCTTCCCTTTACATTTACGAACTTAGATAAAATTTGGGGAAAATATAAGGGGATAACACAGCAGGTATTTTTTTGTGTTAAAGAACTGTAAATTATTTTGGAGACTGTTTGTAATCACACGACAATATTTGATAACGTTTTTCGTTAGCATGGTTAGAGCCATTTTGAATTTTTAGCCACGTTAACGTTATGGTGATGTATTCGTGCGCACTGTTTTTGATACATAAATTTAATAGAAAATTGAAAGAAACTTTCATTTTAATAATTTAAAATCATAATTAAATGATAAGAAATGAATGTCAATAATTTTTTGTTGAAATGTATCAAAGAAAAAGGCAAGCAAAACTTTTTCATCAATGCGCTACGCGCATTGATGAAGTTTTCCGTCCAAATTTTTCTTTGATACATCGATCAAAGAAAAAATTATAACATTCATTTCTTAAATAACTTAGCACACAAGTAGACTACACTAAGATACATAATTCTGTGTAATGATTTTTGATTTTGATGAACGGTGTCGCCGTTGTTGCTAAAAATAGAAATTTCTGTGAAATTCTTTCAAAATGCTACTCCTCCTACAGTTTTGGTCTGAAAAAATATAACTTGGCACACAAGTAATTTACACTAAGATACATAATTCTGTATATCAGTTTTTGATTTCGATGAATGGTGTTGCCGTGGTTACTAAAAATAGAAATTTCTGTGAAATTCTTTCAAAATGCTACTCCTCCTACAGTTTTGGTCTGATTTCAATATAACTTGGCACACAAGTAGACTACACTAAGATACATAATTCTGTATATCGGTTTTTGATTTCGATACAACGTTGTTGCCATGGTAACTAAAAATAGAAATTTCTGTTAAAAACTCTCAAAATGCTACTCCTCCTGCAGTTTAAGATTTGATTATAATATAATGTGGCATGCAAGTAGACTATATGTTAAAATGTAAAGAGACTTAATCAAGGATCATTATTCTTTTTATTGCTGTGGTAAAGTTTCAATTCCCAACTGCTTAAGAACTTTTCTCTTCCTCTGCTATATTAAGTACAAACCAGTAGAGCTTCAGTCTCGACAGAGACTTCTGGTTTTTATTTTCATTTTTAAGGAATATTGGGTTTTGTATAATGAAATAATACACATAAAGTTTAGTTTAAGGATAAAGTTTCTATAATTCAAGCCAAATTCCAAAGTCAAGGTCAAAAGATTAAAAAATGTTGGAACCCAAAATATTAACAAGTAATACCTGTGAAAATGAAAGCTAGAACCAATCATTTAAATTTTTGTCAAAGGTTAATGTGTCTAAAAAGTAGATCAAACTTAAAGATCAAGGTAAAAGGGTTAAAATTGCAGTCATCAAAGGAAAGATTTTGCTACCAGGAATATGCTTTTGACTTAAAAGCCTTAGCAACAAATTTTCAAAAGGTATTGGCAATACCTTTTGAAAATTTGTTAAAAAGGTAAAGGTATTTTATAAGTATTTCAAACTTTAAGGTCAACGTCAAAGGGTCAAAATTGTTGGTACCTAAGGGTAGGTCTCATTCAAGGAGTGAGCTTACATGTATTTAGTAAATTTAAAACCTTAGCTCTAAGCATTCAAAACTCAAGGACATGATTAAAGTTTTTAAAAGAAGGGTCAACCTCTATGGTCGAGGCCTAGGAAACTTCTTTTCACAAGAATTACACGTGTGAAGTATGGAAGTCCTTGCACTTAGTGTTCAAAAGTTATGATCAAGATTAAAGTTTGGTAAAAGTTTTTCAGAAGTGAGTCAAACTCCAAGGTCAAAAGATCAAATGTGTTGGTACCCAAAGAAAGGTCTTGTCACAAGAATTAAACACATGAAACATGAAAGCTGTGTCTCCAACCAATCAAAAGTTATTTGCAAGGGTCAAGTTCTTCTGGACAAACAAACAATCAGACAGAGAGGGCAAAAACGTGTACAATACATGTATATCAAAATCATTGATTACTGGGGCATAAAAAGCACAGACCTGCCTACCCTTCCGCTTTTGGCGCAATTCTTCCGCTTTTTACCACAAAATTACGCTATTACACCACTTAAATTAATTTTACGCTTTTGATATTTGTCTATAAAATCCATTATGAACGTCTAAATTTAGAGTCAAAGTACGACCCGCTGAAATGAAATGAGAAGTTCTAATAGAGTAATTAATAGAGGACCAGTTCGAAAACGTACGTAATATACCTAGTAGTTATATGTATACCGGTATGGCGAAGATTCGGAAGTAAACAAGAAGGCACTATACTTACGTTTACTATTAAATGATATTGCAATAAGTACAATGCTATGCTCAATTTAGTTTATTAAAACATTGCTTAGAACAAGATAGAGAAATGTGAGTGTTAAAAAGATAAAAAAAAAAAAACAGTGCTTAGTATCATGTACGATTTGTGTAAGCATGCGAACGCAAGCCTTCAATTAAGTGATTTGATACAAATTGACCAAATGCTTCATCAAGGTTGTACGGTTGGTTTAAGTTTAATATAGGATACTGGTATTTTACAACACTTTTTGCCAATAGATGAATTGAAAAAGAAAAGTATATGCCAGCTTTGTTAAGATATATACAATTTTGGTTGTTTTGAAAGAAAATAAAGTATATAGCGGGTTATTATAGTGGGGTGCTTACTTTGGCGTTTTGATTGTAGCCCACTAAAATTCTACTCGCGAAAATCGTCAGTACTCTTCTTAGTGTTCAAATCCTAAAAGCTGAAACACTGTGGCCGCTAAACATGATTGATTATGCTTTAACCTCTGAAATTCCACCAAACATTTACTGAAATTACACCCTTGAAAAGAAAAGGGTAGGCAGGTCTGAAAGCATAAAAATCCAAACAACAACTGTTCAGATTTAAAATTCAAAAGTATTGACCAAGGACTAAGTTGACATGTCAAGACATATGAAGTTTGAAAACCCTTGCAACAACCATTCAAAAGTTAAGGCCAATGTTAGTGTTTGGTAAAATTTGGTTAAAGTCATAATGGCTCATTGCATTGCCTCTTCCTTGTTGTAACTTGAATTTCTACAAATGTTTGTAATTGTAGAAATGAATGTAGCTTACTCATAACATGCTTCCAGAAAGTTTTCATCTGAGTAATTATCTACTTTTTTGAGCAGGTTCCCTATCATGGAGAAAGACAAATTCTGGTTCTTGGTTTATGCAGGCAGTTGTATGGATCTTAAAATATGAAGCTCATCTCAAAGACCTTGTTGAAATGCTGGGAAAGGCAAGCATAGCTTTAATAAGCATTGTTCAGCCCAATTACATATAAAATCATTAGTTATTGATTTAAGGATTGTGAACAAAAGTGATCAGATTACATTAGCTTATACTGAAATTATAAGTTAGAATAATATCTTCCATTGCATCATTTTTATGCATTCTGTAATTGTAGGTAAACTACCTGGTCAGTAAAGGCAAGGCTTCACATGGAGAACATCACTATGTAACAGTCTCCAACTACCACTCCTCACTCAGGAAAAAATTATACTTCTTCCCAGGAATTTATGGAGATAAAAGAGTGCATCCCAGCTGTATAAATTAGTTCCTGATGCAATGTGTTCCTCTAAAGTCTAGAAATACACTCAATATTAAGGATTAGTGAATTTAACTACAGTGTATGAAGACAAATTCAAATCGAATTATTCTCCTACCAATTCCATGCCTTTTTCTGCTGCTCAGATTCCTTATAAATACATACACACTGTTTTAAAATTTCACCTGTTTTTAAAAAACATTTTGTATTTCACATATCACATGAAAATTTGTACTTTTATGAGATTTTATTTATGTAGATGCATTGTGGTATAAATATCTATATGTTAAAATGTAATGATTTTCCTTTTAATGCAATTGTAGCAACTACAAAGAGCTTTAGGCAGTTAAAAAAAGATTTACTGTAGAAGCACAAATTTTCGTGGGGATAAAATTTCATTGATTTGCCATTAAAAAAAGTTTCGTGGGCATTTAATTTCATTGTTTTGAAAGTTACTCTATTCAATTTATAGTCATATAAAATTTTGTGTGGGATTTAATTTTGTTCATAATTGTAAACAACGAAATAAACGAAATTTAATCCCCCATGAATATTTGTGCTTTACGATAATCGGTACTTTTGGTCAAATAAACCTTTATTGTAGGTGATGGCCGAAAATCCTAGTTGCCTACTCTTTCTGATACCAGTATGTTCAACAGGACTAATCAGTGCTATATTTCAAAGTATTTGCATATATAATTATTATTTGTTACATTTTTCACTTTTTTAAAAATAAATCTTTTTGTTAGTTTTCATGTTTTACATGTACTGAATGTATATAGTGTAAACACAGTAAAACTGGGTTAAAGTAAAGCATTGTGAATCTGTGTATTTGGGGACTTTGTAATTTGTTATGGCTAATTAATAAATTTGTTAAAATTACACTGTAACAAAGTGCAATATAAATGATTCTCAGTTATGACTACTAATTGAATATGTTCATGGGGGTATCAAATACAAAAAAAAATATCTTGGAGAACTCTAAATTTCATATGAATTTAATTTCAACAAGCAAATTCAAAGAATTGTGGTCCCCCACTCTCTGTGTCTTTCTGGTTGGGATGTCATTTTTTATGACATATTGAGTCAAATCTTGTCAAAGGTAATGCACATGTCAGATATGAAAGCCCTTTCTCTTCTCAATCAAAAGTTATAAGGAAGTGAACAGAACCTGATGACCCCGTATGACAAAATAGATTTTATATATTGGTAGTTTCTTAAAAAAGAGTCTTGCCACAAGTATTACATATGCAAAGTATGAAAGCCCTTGCTCAAACCGTTCAAAAGTTATGGCCAAGGTTAAAGTTTTTAAAACGTAGGTCAAACTCCAAGGTCAAGGTCAAAGGCTCAACGTTCTTGGAATCCAATGAGAGGTCTCCTCACAATGATTACATATGTGAAGAATGAAAGTCCTAGCCCTTACCATTCAAAAGTTATGGCCAAGGTTGACGTTTTTTCATAAGTATGTAAATCTCCAAGGTCAAAAGGTCAAAGAATACATGTGAAATTTGAAAGCCCTAGTATCTACCGTTCAAAAGTTATGGCCAAAGTAAAAGTTTAGAATTTTTGTGTAAAGTGGGTCAAACTCCAAGGTCAAGATCAAAAGGTCAAATTTGGTTGTACCCAAAGAAAGGTCTTGTCACTAGGAATATACATGTGAAATATGAAAGTCATAGCTCCACTAAATCAAAAGTTATGAGCAAGGTTAAAGTTTTTGTGACGGACAGACTGACTGACTGACGAATGAGATTTAATGAAATTAATGTCCCCTCGCTTTCGCGAAAGGGGGGGGGGCAAAAATAATGAAATGAACGATTTGGAATAATTTTTTCCTGCTGAAAGTGAGGGATGTATATTTCGGTGTTTCTTTTCTTCAGTCCATCCATCTGTCTGTATTTCTGTCTGTCACACTTTCGTTTCCATATGATATCTACAGAAGCCCTTGAGCTTTTGCAACAACATTTTACACAACTCTCTTTGGCTGGAGGAAAACCCCAGGCCTATTTATTTCAGAGAATATGTACCCCCTCCCCCCTACCCTCCGCATGAGGAAAAAAAACAAGCTCAGAAAAGCTCGGTATTACGTATTACGCTTTAACGGGAAAGTAGTCCCGAAGAGTTGACATTGTATGGAGTTTGACTAAAATGAGCATATGGTCATGATAGGTATTTCCAATTTTCCTACAGGAACTTTATTGTTCCCAAAAGAATTTTCTGTTCAAAGGTGATTACCTCGCCTGACAGACGAGATTTACCTGTAACAAGGGTAGTTATGAACTCTGTGAGTCTACCACTTGGTATACATGGTTTTTATGTGTAATGAGAGTTTGGCGGGCGCCAACATGCCACTTTTGAAGTGGCAGAATTATCAGGCACAGTGTTGTAACATTTTATGGCGATCTAATCCCTGGAATGCAAAACTTTGGCGAATAAACACACAATTTTATGGAATTACAAAAATCGCTTTTAATGTAAAACTTGCAAGATGTAAACCGAAATTTCACAGGATTGATAAAAGTTATTTTGTTCAAATGAATCTAATATCTTGAAAGCTTTTCATTGAATTTGCCCCCCCCCCTCCCCCGGCTGAAAGTATTAATCTAGGTCTGTCTGTGCGTCCATATGTCGATCTGTAACACTTTCGTTTCCATGCGATATCTCGAGAAGCATTTGACTTTTGCAATGGCGCGGATCCAGAAATTTTTACCAAAGGGGGGTTCATCCTCGTCAAAAAGAAAATCCCAACTCGGAAATTTCTGAACAAGCATAAAAAACTAATCTCATTTCCCAAACGTGAAAACCCTATTCCGAGGGGAGGGGGGAGTCATACTAATGACTTAATTTTCATACCAATATGACAAAGATCAAAGTCTTGGAGAAGGGGTATCCGTTTTCTATATAGGGGATCCAAGATCACTTTTACTTTAAGACATTTATATACATGTAATAACTCTGCAAAGTCCAAGGGGGTGGGGTGGGTGGGGGTCCGGACCACCACCACCCCCCTTCCTCTAGACCGGTGCATGAATGACATTTAGTACCACAACCCTCTATGGCCTAAGAAAGACCATTTATTTTTAGTCATAAATTCATATACTTTCGTGTCAGGAAGACGTCACAAATCACTTCCAATTTCATATCATTTGTAACATGTAATAAACATTGGTATTTAAGGCTAGATTAAAAAATATCTTATTTCTCTAAAACTGTATGTTTTTCTTCCCCTTTTGTTGGTAACAAAAGTCAACATTTCATAAGACCCTTTCTTAAAGACTTCCCAAAAACCTGATCATGTAAAAATGAAGAAAATGAAAATGGTTGCATGAAACGTTTTTCAAGTTATCCTTCCTGGCTGAATATCAAATATCCCTAAAATGGACCCCTCCCCTTTCTCAAAAAAAAAAAAAAAAAAAACCCAAAAAAAAAACCCAAAAAAAAACCAAAAAAAAAAAACCTTGATTCACTAATGTAGATATCCCTGTTAATTTAATTATGAATTCTGGGAGTTGCTTTGCAATCTCACATGATCTCGATACTGACGTAGGCTGATGGAGAACTGAAATCAGGCACGTAGCATCGATTTTGAAAGGGGGTTGGCAGCCAGAGAAAATTTTTTTTTGACTTACCTGAAAAAGTTGACAAGCAAAATTAAGTCGAAAATCCTATTTCGTGGGGGGGGGGGGGGGGTCAGCTAGGCAAACTTTTCTTACTACCAATTCCTTTCAAAAGCCATTTTTTAACTTTACAATACTATATCCCCTTCATATTACTTTACTATTGTATAAAGGGGGGGGGGGGGACAACGGTCCGTGTAACACTTAACAATTCAAATTTCTAAAACGATTTAGAGTTTTAGAATGTTGATATATTAGTTCAAATATCTAACTTTCAAAATATCAAACTGATTTGGTATATTGAATTTTAATATTTTAGTTCAAAAATCTAAAATTTCAATTTTCCAAATAGGTTTAACATTTTGAGTTTTAAGATTTTTACCTTAAATATTCAAAATTCAAATTTCCAAAAACACATTTTGTATTTTAAACTTTTGAGTTTTTAATCTACCGTTTGTTTAGAAAGTTTACGCTTAACAATCTAAAATTCGATAACATTTTCGTCTTTTGATTATTCAAAATTTACTTCAAACTTCCAACTTTCAAACGCTTTAGATTTTTAGAAATTTAGAATTTTGATTTAAAAACTCAACTTTTAAATAACCAAAACACGTTTGTACATTTTGAGTTTTTAGAAGTTCAAATATCCAAAATATGAAATTCTATACCTGGTTTAAATTTTGGATATTTAAAGTAAAATTCTAAAAACTCAAAGTGTTAAGTTATTAGAAATTTAAACATTTAAACCAAAATTCCAAATTTCTAAAAATCTTAAAAGTTTCAAAGTTGGATTTTAGAAGTTTGAAGCTAATTTCAAATAATCGAAAGAAGAAAAATATTACCGAACTTTAGATTGTTAAGTGTAAACTTTCTGAACAAACGGGCTAAAAACCCAAACGTTTAAATTCCATTAATCGTTTTTGGTAATTTGAATTTTGAAAATTTAAGGTAAAAATCTAAAGTATCAAAATTCTAAAACCTATTTGGAAATTTGAAAATTTAGATTTTTTAACTAAAATATTAAATTTCATTATACCAAATCAGTTTGAGCTTTTGAAAGTTAGATATTTGAAATAACATATTAACATTTTAAAACTCTAAATCGTTTTAGAAATTTGAATTGTTAAGTGTTACACGGACCGACAACCAGACTTTCAATGAACATTTTCAATAGTAAAAGTATTGTTGGCAAAAAAAGTGGGGGGCCCGCCCCCCCCCCCCCCCCCGGTTGCTACGTGCCTGGAAATGTTTTTAGACTCTCAATGAACATGAGTGAAAGTGGCACTGAGTAAATATTAAACTTATAATTATCCATCCTCTTTTCCAGCCACGTAGCATCGTTTTGGAAAGGGGGCAGCCAGAGAATTGTTTTTACTTACCTGAAAGAGTTGGCAAGCAAAAAAAAAAAAAATTGAAAATTGCCCAAACTCTGAATTCCTATTTCGTTGGAGGTAGGGTGGGGGGTTGAGGTAGGGACCAACCTTTTTTCAATGCCAACTACTTTCAGTAACATTTTTTTTTGCATTCATTATTACATTTCCCCAATATCAACTTCCTGTAGTATAAAGCGGGGGGGCGCAACCAGCCTTTCAATGAACATTTCCAATTGAATACTAGTAGTAATTTTAAGTAATGTTGGGAAAAAAGTGGGGACCCCCCCCCCCCCCCGTTGCTACGTGCCTGTTTTCAAACATATGGTACCTTGCACCCCCTCCCAGTTTTAAGATATTGATGATCAGAATTAAATCACTGATGTTCACTTATGTGTGATTTTTTTTTAAAATGCCAATTATAAAATGTTACATGTATATTATTTTATTTTAGTATAACTAAGGCATATAAAAGGTCTCTGACTGAAATGCACGTTTATAATGCTAAAATCGACAAATTATTTTGTAAAATATTGCACATTTTTAATTATTTTGAATTCATTTCATGGGACAGATTGATATTACTGCATTAAAAAAATACATGCACAACAAAATCAAGCCTATGAATGTACAGTTGTGTGCCAAAAGTGAAGATAATTTTATTTTTTCTTTATATATTTCATTGAAAACAATATTTTGTAAAATCGCTGGTATGACAACATTTCTTTTTGGATAATTTTTTTAAAAATTTTTTGATAATCCAAGAAATTATTGTAGTTAAAAACAACAATAGCTAGTTTTTATCAGATAAGCATTGATAATTTAGAAATATTGTAATTTAAGTGTGACATGAATTTTTAAGTCATATATTCACAATGAATTATATAGTCAACATTGATCTTGAATTTTAGAACTGATGTTTAGTGATGAACTATATTTTACTACATATTGAAACGTGTAATGATCTTTTGAAGAAAGATAACTACTCATTTTCTGGTTTAATTACTGAAATAAATAATTAAATTGGACAAAAATTGACCATTTACCTATGATTTTACAAAATGTTGTTTTCAATGAAATATATAGAGAAAAAATAAAATTATCTTCACTTTTGGCACGCCACTGTGTACATGTATCAGAGACATATAAAACCATGTCTCTGCTATTTTACTAAAACTTAACATGACTTAACAAGAAAAACATTTCGAATCTACAAGTTGATAATTATAGGATTTCTAAATTTGGAGGAAATGAGGCCCCTGAGGACTCTCATTTCTTTTTGGATAATTTTTTCAAGGTGCATGTTTTTTGTTTTGTTTTATTTTGTAATTAACAAATTAATTATTTATCTATTCGTATTGCATATTTATTTATTTATTGTTTGTTTGTTTGAGCTATGCAATAAAAAATCGAAGAATTTTTCGTACAATTTCCCAAAACTTTTGCGCATGTGCATTGAATAAAAAATAATGTACACATCCGGCATGTGAATGTCTAATGTGGAAACTTTAGTTTTGCTAAAAGTACAGGATTCCAGTAGATTGCAACAAGGTCAGGGCTCACAGAACACTGACAGTAATCCACACAGTAGTATGGAGACAGTGCCATCTGATTTTATTGACGGCAATTTCAGTGAAGAAGAAGAGGCCGATGAAGTGCAGCCCTGGGGACGCCTTATGCCACTCGGACCTGGGTTTATTACAGTCGGTAGGTGACCATACAATCTGCTCGTCATCGCATTCTATTTTACTTAAACTTAACATGACTTAACAACGAAAAACATATCGAATCTAAATGATAATTATAGGATTTCTAAATTTCGAGGAAATTCGATATGCAAGACCAAAATAGCCATAAATCTATCCTCTTGCAGAATATTTTGTCTTTTGTATATGCCACAAGTGGTGAAAAATCAGTTTTCAACCAGGAATCGAACCCAGGGCCTCTGGCGTACTGTGCCAGCCCTCTAACAACTGAGCTATTGAGACCCGATATATTGACAGACTTTTACGCATGTGTGAACCCTGTGACATATTCCCCCTCTTTGTAGAAATTTGTCATTGAATTCTATGAGTTAAAGAAATGCATGAAGCATATTCCAAGGGAAGAGTGGGTTTTGTGTGTTGGGCGCCAAATGTCACAGGTGATGAAAAATCAAGTCTCAACAGTCTAGACGAACTCCAAAAACGGCATTAACGGAAGTGAGAATTTCAGTCCAGAAAAGACTCCAAAAAACGAGTCCACGCATGCGCAGTTATATCAAAAAATGGTGAAAAGTGGGCTCTCACAAAAAGTGTTTTTGCAAAAAATTGGATTACCCTACAATAATGTAAGTTCTCAGAAATGATTAATAATAAATGTCTCTAGAGTACGTATTTGTTAGATTTTTAATTTTATGTGCAAATAGTTTTTAATTTTAAGTCAAATTTGACCAACTTTGAACTTCAGCCAGACCTTGTACAAGTAGGATACAGAATATAAATTAAACGGTCTTAATCTTATTAAAACATGTCTGTGATTGATAATTCGTTTGCAGTGACTTAGCTAGTCATTTAAGAACTACTTTTACTGATTTTAGAAGTGTTTTTGTAAGTAAGAGACGCTGGCAAATTGCTCAAATTTCCTCTATCTTTCATGCCTATCGTGTACGAATGAATTTAGCATGTTTAGAGCAGCAATGAGCAACCACATTGTAAATACAGCTTACAAATAATTAAAAAAGTAAAAATTGATGATTTAATCATAAATAAGATTCGATCGGTGACAGTTACCTTAGAATCCATTCAGTTTCCACATTTCCTCTGTTGCTGAAGAGATCGTATTTGTTAGATTTTTGATTTTATTATTGATTATTCATGTTTCAAGTTAGATCAATTACAGAGAAAATTTAACGCTTGGGAATTAAATATGCATGTTAAAAGGGGATAATATGTAAAATTGAATAATATATATTGTAACTTTTAAATATTGACCGAATTTTACCCATTCATAATATTATTTCGACATATAATCATGTACGACATCTGAATTGAGAGCGTGAGTTATCACCATTGTTATTTACCTTATTGTTATCACATATGAACATATATTATCATGAAAACATTTTTAGAACTATAATCTATCAATTTGAGAACTTTAACAAATCACTCTTTTAAAATTACGGTAAAAAAGTCATCTCAAAACAAACCTGTAAGTATCTCTGCTCCGCAACGAAAATTGTGCATTTTTTTTTTTTTTTTTTGATAAAATAAATACGATCCAAGTGTCTTGAAAGTAAAATTGAAACATTTTTATTGTAATCAAGGAGACAGTAAATTAAGTAAAGAAATTCTTACCGACTGTATTGAATCCGATGTCGTATATCCTAAATCACTATTATTCAGGAATATGAAGCGATAAATAAGTCAATAACCACTAAATAATTTAATAAGTGCAATTATTTATTCAACAAAAATTAAAATCCAGTCACAGTTTACTAAATACAGCCATTATTCGGTCGTATTTGTGGAGAAAGCGAACGACAATCCATCGTTTGTTTACACCGGAAGCCATTTTGCCGCAATGCATGACGGAGCCAAAGACTTCTCTTTTGGAGTTCACGCCGTTTTTAGAGTTCGTCTAGACTGTCTCAACCGGGACTCAAACCCAGGGCCTCTGGCATACCATGCCAGCGCTCGAACCACTGAGCTATTGTGACCAGATATATTGACTGACTTTCACGCACCTGTGAACCCGGTGATAGATATTAGTTTTTGCATAAACAATATTATTTTACTGGTATTACTATATTCATATTAATTTATTAATGTAGGACACTAGGAAGTTATGTTGTTTACAGTGTATTATTTCTTCTACTTTTAGCATTGAAGAATGATGAATATTCCTTTGGCCGAGGAGAGAATTGTGATGTCTCTTTCGGTGTTCATATGGCTAAGAGCAAGCAGTGCTTTCAGGCATATAGCAAGGTTCACTTTAAGTTGACTAAGGTACATAATTCTCACTACCAAATATAGACTTTCTGAGTTTCTAAGTTCTAACTCTACAAACCACCTTCTGGTGTATTGCCGTGATTGATATACTGTGTACACTTGGCCATAGGGAAACAAAGATCTATTCACAGTTCATCATAAAAACCATTCTGGTGCTATTTTTAACTGTCTGAGATGTTTCATTATCATTTTATTTTCCTACAGCAACAAACCAGTGCTGGGGTTTTTGTTTTCCTAGAAGACACAAGTAGCAATGGAACATTTGTCAATGGTGAAAAAGTTGGTAAGTCATAAGCTTCAAATATAGATAAATGGGTTTTGTTATATCAACAATTGTTACCTACATGTATTAGATAAAAAGTGAATGCTTGCCAACAAAAATCTAACACCCATCATTTCTTCGTGAAATGTTTTAATTTTTCAAGAAAAGAATATAGTCATATTCAGCTGTTTTGAAGGGAATGTTCAGTATCTATATACTTATAAATTACTTGAGTTATAAAGATATATATTTACATATAGCAAATGATTTTTTTCATTATTCATTGATACTTCTGTAATTTTAGGGAAGGGAAACAAGCAAGTTTTGACTAATAATGATGAGATTGCACTGGCTTTGAAGAACAACAAAGGTAATAATAAATTAAAACAATTTGGCAGAAAATAATATGCAAGTTTACTGTGGGTAACTTAACTTTTACATGTCTTTTAAATCATAGTAACATATATATGTTTAAGTTGAAATTTTTTTTTCCAACTGTTATAAATCTATTTATTAAGCAAAGTATTGCGTAGGGGGCTCTTTTCCCCTCAACTGGCTGCTCTGGTAATCAGCCAAGCTAGTTGAGGGACAGTGCTGGCCGGCGTACTGCTCCCTGCGATGGGTTTAATTCTTTGTCTTGATTTCCTGAATAGTAGAATGTAGAAAAAAAGAAATAAAATAATATACCTGTATATTTCCATTTCAGCATACATGTATCTAGATCTAAGCCAGGATGAGGATAAGTCATTACCACCGGTGATCAGAGAAAAATACACTCTGGGAAGGACTCTTGGAAAGTAATAAAATCTCTTAATAATAAATTCACTTCTATCTGCATGTATAAGATCTTCGAATTTCCTGTCATAGAAGTTAGACATTTCCTTACTTATAATGATTTGATCAATTTTTTCTTATTCTGAAGTACTATTTTATACACATCAAACATTTAATGAAAAGTTTATACATGCAGATATTCTGTAAATGCCAAAATGGACAGAATCAAGATTTCAGGATTATATTGATTAAAATTCATTGGTCTTTTTGATAGTTTTAAAGTACATTGTACACATGTTTCAAAGAGTTTTAAACAAAGCAATCATGATATTATATATCAGTTAAAGAAGACGAAAAGTTTGGGTTGGTAAATAAATGTTTTAGATACATGTATCTGATATGTTTCTTTGTGTATATGTTTTTGTTATCATATACCGGTAACTTTCTTGAAACAGAGGGGCATGTGGTGAAGTCAAGATAGCGTTCTCCAAAGGAGACTGCCAAAGATTTGCTGTCAAAGTTATATCAAAGAAGAAGTTTACAATAGGTGGTAATAATCAAATTGTAAGTAAATACAAGTCCAATCAGACAACTTATTTGATTTGAATGTTTACAGAATTTTAAAAGTTACTTGAAATACATTGTACTTTGCTAAAACTCACATAATTCATTTGAATGGCTTTTTTCAGAATTTAGGTCAACAAGTCATGAATGAGGTTAAATTACTGAAGGCATTAAAGCATGTAAGTGCAATATAAAACAGACATTATGCATAATGACTGTAAAATCTCATATATCCATAATCCGTTTAACTTGAGTATAAAGTAATTACATACCTCTATGTGGAAGTTAAGAAAATCAATACTAAAGTTGATCTTGTCAACAGGAGGAACAGCTTCAATCTCTTTCTATATTACAGAAGTATAAAAATTGTATTATAAATTATATGAACGTTGATACATATATGTAGTAAACTGTCCTGTATTATAACTTGTATTTATTGTTTACAGCCCTGTATAATAAAGATAGAAGATGTGGTGGACACACCAGATGTACTGTACATAATTCTAGAATTGTAAGTCAGAATGCATATAGGTAGTGTGTTACAGACTGCTAAAACAAGTGTAAGATTGCTAAAAAATGTGATGTTATTTAGCAATCCTGTAAAGCTATATATGTTCTGCAGACTGTATGAAAATGGAACTATCATTCATTTAACTTGTACCTGTACATGTATATGGATAAGCCTTTTTCAGTTTTTTGTTAAAATAATGTTTATCTGTGGATTCTCTCTTCATACAACTACATGCAAATAGTCTTTTAATAGATTACATTATAGACTTGGTATTTATATACTAGCTGCAATAAAATAACCCTATCTGATTTTTTGTTTCTGATACTGTAAAACGAGAATATTTGGCGCACTACTAATTTTAGCGCCTTTGGCGCAAGAGCCCTTGAACGCTAAAATTTATAGTGCACTAACAGATTTCTAAATATTATTTTTTTTGTGTATGTTCAAAGATTTCACATAAGTACATGTAAACCGGAACACGCAATTACATAATGTCGAAGGGTCGTTGAATTTTAAATACACACTAGCACTGTACATAATAGGATGTCCGATTGATCGAGAAAGTTCTGCCAAATTATAATTTAATTAAACTTTTGTTTTGTTACCCGATACTTATTATTAGAACCTTCAAAGTTTGGCTTCTCAGCGTGTCAATCATCATATCGCCTCAAGGTAAACAATGCAATCAAGCATGGCGATTGAGCTTGTAGACAATACCTGATTATGATTACCGTTTATACAAGTAACTTTCTTTCGATGCATGCATTATTTTGATATGAATAAATTGCGTAAATACTCCATTTCTTTTATTTAAAATATCATTAAAATAAAATATAACATTGTGATTGCAACACCACAGTCATGTTGGCGAATGTTCACTTATATTTACTTATATACGGTTGTGCTAATGTCTTTCCGTGCTTGACAAACCAAAAAGTCAAATACGGGTGTGGATAAAAAAAAATAACATCACATTTATATATTTTTAATGACTAGTGCAAGCGCTAAAATTTATTTGTGCCAATGTATCCCCCATTGCGTTTGCGCTAATATATGTATGCGCTAAATTTTCTCGTTTTACAGTATCCCCTTCCCCCACAAAAAAAGGAGAAGGCTACATTATTGTACAGACTTACATGTATATACATGACTACTTGTGCCATTGTAGATGTAGACATGCTATTTTTATATCCCCTTTCTCATTGAATTCTTAAGAGTTGATGGAGGTGAACTGTTTGATAAGGTGGTCAGTATCGGGCAGTATGATGAACCAACAGCTAAACTCATCTTCTACCAGATGGTGTGTGCTGTCAAGGTAAACAAAGAGAGATAATAATGACTTCATTAATGTACATACATTCACTTATGTGCAGTATGACATCAATACACCTTTATGATTTGGATCATTGATATAATTAAAAGTGGATATATGTGTTTTAATGTACCATAACAATTCTCATAAACTTCTGTTTTTCAGTATCTTCATGATGAAGGAATTACCCACAGAGATTTAAAGGTAAATATGATTTAAAAAACATACATTTTTTGCAAAGTAAAATGCAATTTTTCATCAAATGTTAACTGATCACACCATTTGAGTAATCCATGTTTTTCTTTCATTAGCCAGAGAACATTCTATTGGCAAATGAAGAGAATGAAACATTAATCAAAGTAAGTGAATCATTCATATAAAAGATGTAGATGTCTGAATTAAGGAAGAGTGAGATTGATCACAATTAGCCCCTTCACAATAACTGTGGTACTATACTTCTGCGGGCAAAATAATAACGTTTGGCGGTGTTTTTGTTGATAGATAATTAAATGACGTATTTTAAACAATTACTTTTACGTCATATTTCACCAAAATATATCAATTTGCCCTGCAAAAGAGCAGTACCGCAGTTACCGTGAAATGGTCTATTGTTTTTCTTGGAAAGGAGAGGGAGAGGGATTGAAAGAACTTACAATATTTCAGGAGAAAAGTTGTTTTCTATGTGAAATTATTAAAGTAGACAGGTATGTTAATACATATGGATAAATTGATTGAAATAATGTGATTCTCATTGATTCACATTGTACTTTGATACCTTAAATAATAGTTATTATTTTGCATCAGTCGTATTTTGAAATACCATATAATCCCCATCAACCGCCCTGGGCGCTTAGAAAATTGTGAGAAGGGGGCAGTTATTTTGGTATCCTTTTTCTAATACATGTATTTAATGTCATATTTTAACTTCAAAAAATCTTTTAAAAATTAAATTCAAAGAACCACTAAAAGAATGTCTACTTATTGTGAAGATAATCCACCAAAAGTATGCTAAATGATTCATTTTCCACCAAGAAATTGGATGATAGACAAGTTTCATTTTCACTTTCTTCAAGTTTTGGCTGACTGATACGATTCTAGATGATTTTAATCACTGTACAGGGGGCCCTTAATTATTTCCTGAAAATTAAAAAAGACCTAGAGGGGCACTTATAGGGACAGGGGTGGTTAATAGGGATTATACGGTTTATATACTTATATAGGTCTTATTGAGAGGAGAACTATTGCTACCTTTTCTCATCCATATACCAGCATCATCTATTGTCATATGCTGTTGAACATTTTAGTTTCTCTGAAATATGCTAAAACAAGTTTGATTCATACTTATTGCATCTGTGAGTAGAGGGAATGATATTGTACATGAGGGCTGTTTAGCCACTTACTAATTTTATAGATTTACCTTTAATTGTTTAGTTTGGTCCACTATGATTTTAGGAAAATTGTACTTTGCTAACATAACACTGAAGTCTTTGTTACTAGGTGACAGATTTTGGTTTGTCCAAGTTTGTGGATGCCGGTACAATGATGAAAACTTTCTGCGGAACTCCATCTTATTTGGCCCCTGAGATTCTGCTGACTGCTGGGATGGGGGCGTACACAAAGGCCATCGACTGCTGGAGTCTGGGGGTCATATTATACATCTGGTAAAATACTCCATAAAATACAGTAGATAAATTTCTCTAATCTTTTCACAGAACATAAATCCTCAAGATTTTTATCTCTAACACAGAGGTTAACATACATGTATTTCAATCAGATACTAGTGTATTCATTGTGCCCTGTATGTTTGTTTTCAGTTTAGCGGGTTATCCCCCCTTCTCAGATGAACGTGAGGACATGAGTCTAGATAAGCAGATAAAGGGAGGTCACTACTCATTCCCACAGGAATTCTGGAGTGGAATATCAGACTCAGGTATTTTATATAATATCAGAAAGGTTTAAGATGTTGAATAACTCTAGCTGCTCTTTCAGCCACTTAAAAAAATATTGTCATTGGCAATATGGGAATGCATAAACAACCAGAAAAATACCAACTTTTTTGCCTGCAATTTCAGCATCAACATTAAGTTTTAATCTTTGAAAAAGAAATCTCTCTTTCAACTTGATTTTTATTACTAGAGTTTATGTTATAATCTACATACATTTACCTGCAAAAATATCCATTTTTACATTATTTCTTTCCTTTATATTAAGGCTATAGTAATTTTAATCATCATATACTGTTTATATTTGATCCCTCAGCCATTGATGTCATTAAGAAGCTGTTGACAGTGGAGCCAAAAAAGCGAGCCACGTTAGACGAGGTCATTAACCATCCCTGGTTCAAGGTACTGAAAGTGAAACAAAGGGAATGTTGAGATAATTGGTAAAGGGTATTTAATATGACAAAGAAAAGGGAATGTAGAGCTACAAACCTAGTACACACATTATCTGGGATTATTCTATAAGGCATGGAGATTTCATTTTCACAAGGTTATGCTGTTATTTCTGGTCAGAATCATCTTACTGAACACACAGGTCTCATTTGAATTTTGTCATTTTACTCAATTTTACATGCACAAAATTATAAGAAACCTTGATGTACAAACTAAAACACTGCACTGCATAAAAATCAAGTACAATCTTAGTACCGGTATTCACTAGAAAAGCATAGCCATATTTTTGGATCACTATACAAAAGTGGGTCAAGATTTACCGTACATTTAAAATTTAACATTTTAGGCAATGCAACACAAGGCAAATTCTTTGATTTCTATGTATTAATGGTATAAATCTGATTACAGGATGAAGCTATGAAGAAGAAGGCCAACTTATTAATGTACCCAGATTCAGGGGGCATGGCACCGCCTTTGACCAGGGTTAGTAATACTGTAAACAGTTCTCTTTAAGAAATTATGCTGTGTTCTTTGAATTGGCCCCATTTCAAATTCGCCCAATCAAGAAGAGGGCGACAGGGGCAAAAATAAAATGGGGGCCATCTACCAACTTTTACCTCCTCTGAGCCAAAGGCTCAAAGAGCTAATGCCATGGACTTAAGTGCAGTGTGTTGTGTGCCATAGGCATCATCTTTTTAGAATATAGGTTATGCACCAAGAACCACTTGGCCAATTTTTGTCAGATTTGGTACAAAGTTTCCTTGGACAATAATAATTCCTTTACAAAATTTTGAGGGTTTTTGTAATTTTTCCTTACAGCCTGGGAAGAAGCGATCACTGGAACAAAATGACGAATCGCCAGCTGCCAAGAGGCAGACGTCTGTAGATACCAACTCCACCTCCTCCCCACCCAACACACCATGACTGGGGTCAAAACTTACCAAGGAGGAGGCGTAATCTGTGCATATTGAACTGTGTGTTTGTAGGTAAACATGTATTATTAGTCGTGATTGTGACACAGGTTGTATGGCAATCAGAGTGAATGATATGAGAGGACCAATGTAAATACACGTATTCATTTTTGTGTGTATTTGTTACTTGTGATAAAGAGTGTAATTGTCTTTGTACATATTTGAATGATTGTTACTTAGGTTGATGAAGACTGATGCAAGCATGCTATTGGTTGTAATTTAGTTTACCTACTGTGTAGAAGTTAAGAGTTTAATTTACTTGTATGATTTTGTTTTAAATTGTTGACCAATGAAAGGAAACCATATGCTTAGTTTACCTAGGTGTATCAAGCAGTATTTTAAGATAAATCAAAATAAAATCAAAGACATTAGGGTTTGTAACCTTGGCTGAATTCTTTGTTGTATTTAGTATAGGTAAAAATTATTTGTCATGTTAAAATTTGCCATCATCACTAGAATTAGAATTTTTGTCACCCAAACACCCTATTAGGGCCCAGTATTAAATTGAGGATACATGTACTATATTAGATAAAGGTAAGACCTTAAATGTCAAGGTTAAATGATTCAACTGATTTTCTTTTACACTGAATCTAGTAACATTAAAATTACATTATCATGGTTGACTTGCCAGTTGGTCTAAATGGTTTATTTTTTCAAATGGATTAGGCATGCATTTAGAAATTGCTGTTCTTTTTCTTCATGGTATGATTACTGATTGAGTCTTCAGATTAATACAATTTACTAATGAGAGCAGTATCCCTTAGATTAAATAGTGATTGTTTCCTGATTGGAATATGTGTTTATTTTGTCACTGCCCAGAGCCATTACTTAAGGACTTTTTTTATGACTTGCTGAATATGATTTAATAATTTCCAGTGCATTAATTCACACTTTATACTTTTATTATACAATGTGTATTTTGATAAGTTCATCTGATTGCATTTTGAACAAGTTTTTTTGCACAATATTTCATGTTTTATTTTTAGAAGTATCTGGTTGTACAAAATATCTAGTTGTATAGATTTATTGATAGACTTAGCTAAATACAATTTTTATCACTTTTTGAATGTGCTTTCTTTTCCCTCATTGAGCTTTTGGTACAAAGCTGACACCTTACATTCTCATATTCCTCCAGTGTTGGAGATAATGATATAAACTTCTCTCTTTTTTGATACATGTACATACTGCATTAAGTCATCAAACCTTGCAAAGAGGTTCAACTTCGGCAGACTCCAGCATAATTATAATGAAGATTACACCAGTTTATCTTTATCCATTTGTGTATTGTTATGAAACATATGTCACATTTTTGCATGCAACCAAATGAAACGATTTCTTTGATAAACTGAGCATGCTTGGCACTTTTGCTCAAGAATAAATGTCATATTGCAAAACAAATATCCATAGAAATAAATAACAGAACATATAGTAATTAAGTCCATAGGTCATTTCCGTCCCTTCTTCCTCAGTGATTGACCAGTACCAGAAAACGCTTCAAATGATTTTTCATCCTAGAAAGAAAATCATAAAAATAAATGTATCATGAGTTATACATGACCATTTAAAATGATGGTGATTTCAAAAAAACTTCCAGTTTGATTGTTCAAACATGCCCAAATTGAGCTAAATCATATATTTTTCAGACTGATCACAAAAAAGGAAACTGAAATTTTAATCCTCTGTGTAAGAAAACAAACCTCTGTAGCTTCATTGTTGGTCTGTCTCTGAGTTCTTATGAACTTAATGGTTCCCTTTTTATAGCCATAGTCTGGAATCCCTCTACAAAATGTCCCAAAAACATCATCAGTATGCTTCTTCTAATTAGAATACAAAAGACTAAAAACCTACAAATCACTCGAAATAATGGCATCCCTCTGTGCCTCTGAGCAAACATTTCAGTTGGTGAATGTTTGTTGGTTTTGATGCTGGGAGCAAGGAAATGATGACCTGCTTTAATCACTCGGTCACTTTACAGGACTGGAGAGGAAATAAATTAAAATTCATATATTCAATGTATGTAAGTGAAGGAGACTGACCTCTTTTGGACTGCATTTGTAGTTTCTATTGGAGATGGCTCTGTGCCTTTCTTTTTCCCGTCTAGTCTATTCCCAGCACCACTGAAAACCTGTAATTAAATGAAGAGTATATTAAATTCTGCACATTTCAAAAGATATCCATAGTGAAAAATACTTCAAGGGAGGCAATTCTTACTTTAAATGAGGAATCTTCAATATCCATGTTATCCTGTTCAATAAAATTTAAAGAAAATCAAGAATGTGCAAGAATACATATAATGAATATATTCCCGAGACAGCTTATTAAAATACTAGGTTAAATTTAAAATTTTGCTAATACAGGTAAATGTACATTATGAACTGCAATGCATTAAACACAATTGAATTATGAAATATACCTACCACTTCAGCGGATGCCATCTCCTCCTCTCCTTGTGCTTTCTTCCATGACTCAGGTTCTTTGTATCCCACAGGTGGAGCAAAGTCAACCTACATGTACAGATCTCACGTTAATGAGCATCAAAGGTCCTCAAATTATTGAAATTATCTTAAGATACTTGTGTCTATTATGTGTCAAGGATCCTTGTTAATAGTAACTACATGTACTGATCATCTTCAAAATCTATCAAAAAATAAGTAAAGTCACCATTACCAGCAAGGATCCCCGGTCAGTACTCTTACTAACCTTGAGGAATATTTAAGGTTCCTAACACATTAATTACAAAAATCAAGAGTCATCAATACATTATTACAGAACATTCTTCAAAGGTCCACAATTTAACTCGGCAAAATGAGTATCTTAGGTCCTAGTAACTTTATGATGATACTGATATCATTTGCCACAATGTAATCAAGATATAAGAAGAAAGAGGGACATTAATATCTTCTGTAAAACAGTAAGTAAATTAATCATTATTTAAATTCATATGCATTATAGTCTATTTCAGCAAAATCCCCACAGGATGTAAATAAACACATGCATTAAAAGCAGAGACAAAGTTTGAATAATAGGTATTAAACAAAAGTGACACAGTTTTAAACAATAAAATACTTTCTTTTGTTGTTAGTATGGGAATGAATGTCGCAGCTGTTGCAGACAAAATACATAACTTCTGCAATTGCTGCAACATTCATCCCGTACTAACAATCAAAGAAAGATATTTCATTGTTTATATTTATATCTGTTTAAAGAATCATTTAAAGTAGGATTAAAAAGATTAATTGTATTAATGATACAAACGTCTTTGTATGTTTCATTAATGGAACAGCCGCTGATCAAGAAATCTGTACATGTGACATGTCTAGTGTATTTCATGCACTGATTAATGCAATGGGTTTTCTCAAGAAATAAAGGAGGAAAAATATTCAGTGGATATAAATATTTTAAAATTAAACAAGTTACATGAACATGTGAAAACAACACCAACATCTAAAAATCAAACTCCCTGTCTGTTATCTCATGATAACTAGAAATAGCTGTATTCTTACATTCATATCACACTCAATGATAGATACTGCCCTGTCTGGTTTAGTCTCCAGCACCAACATATCATAATTCTGTAAACAAATAATTTAGCGTTAATGAAAGCATTTTCAACAAGAACAAATTTCATATTATTATCCTTCACAATAAAAAATAAAATCTTGTTGGTCTAGAGCTACATGTACACTTTAGGAGACAAGCTATGGCATTTCCCTCAAATACAGGGAAACAACTGTGTTGTCTGCCTTCAGATGACAATAAATAAAAGTGCAAGATGACGATATAAAAATTGTGCAAGTGAACGTACAGGATGGCAACTGCATTGTCCCCCTTTAGATAAAAAAATGTTATGAGATATATTTTCGTAGGATGTATACATACCCTTTCATTGTATTTTATAGATATAATATCATCTGTTGTCAAGCAGGCAAAACTTCTAAGCATATTTTCCAATCTAAACAATGCTAAGGAGTATATAAAATTAAACTGTTTATAATATTATGGTTTGTTCTTTATCAACTGTATAACCATATAACATGAATAGCTATTACACAGTTTATAAAGCTATGTTTAAATATACAGTTTACATCTTATATTCAAAAGATACACAGCTTTAGGGTTAGTGATGTCAAGAAAGTCCACAGATTGTGGCTGAAATCTGGCAAAAGTGGCGACTTTCAGGGAAACATTTTCCACTTGAATCAGATCTCCCTCTGTTAATAACAAATTTGTCATCATCTGAAAGACACAATGAGTGGATATTGAAGTTTTTAAGAGTCAGACAAGATTTTGAATTACAGTAATCAAAAGTACTACAATACCGAACAGCTCTTGTATGAAACAAGAATATTTTCCATAAATTATACATCAGACAAAAATTACAAGTGCACATCTCATGCACACCATTTTTGCAACAAAACCTACGATATCAGGCAGATATAGGCGACACATGATCAGAAAAGCTCACTTCTGCTTTCAGCTCAAGAGAGCTAAATGCTCACTAAAAACTAAGAGAGATCCTTTTTTATACAAACCCAATACAAACCCAATAAGGAATGTAGATTCTTCCCTCATCAGCTACAAACTCTAGAACTCCACAGTGAGTTTCTCGGTTCTTTTTCTTGTTTGTCAGCTTGAAAAGCATTGGATACTGAATGTGTAATCGAGCTGAAAGGGAATTAGGGATTGTTAAATTTAACCAGAAGTCTCTGTCGAGACTGAAGCCCTACTGGTTTGTACTTATAGCAAAGGAAGAGAAAAGTACTTAAGCAGTTGGGAATTGAAACTTTACAACAGCAATAAATAGAATAATGATCCTTGATAAAGTCTCTTTATGTTCTTAGTGTAGTCTACTTGTGTGCCAAGTTATACTGAAATCAGATCAAAACTGTAGGAGGATTAGCATTTTGAATCAATTTTATAGACATTTTTATTTTTAGTAACCACGGCAACACCATTCAAGGAAATCAAAAACCGATACACACAATTATGTATCTTAGTGTAGTCTACAAGTTATATTGAAATCAGTCCAAAACTGTAGGAGGAGTAGCAATTTGAAACAATTTTACAGAAATTTCTATTTTTAGTAACCACGACAACACCGTTCATGGAAATCAAAAACCGATAAATCTAATTATGTATCTTAGTGCAGTCTACATGTGTGCCAAGTTATATTGAAATCAGACCAACACTGTAGGAGGAGTAGCATTTTGAAACCATTTTAATGAAATTTCTATTTTTAGTAACCACGACAACACCGTTCAAGGAAATCAAAAACCGATATAAAAATCTATGTATCTTAGTGTAGTCTACTTGTGTGCCAACTTATATTGAAATCAGACCAAAACTGTATAAGGAGTAGCATTTTAAAAGAATTTCACAGAAAATTCTATTTTTAGTAACCACGGCAACACAGTTTATCGAAATCAAAAACCGATAAACAGAACTATGTATCTTAGTGTAGTCTACTTGTGTGCCAAGTTATATTGAAATCAGACCAAAACTGTAGGAGGAGTAGCATTTTGAAAGAATTTCATAGAAATTTCTATTTTTAGTAACCACGGCAACACCGTTTATAGAAATCAACCAGAAGTCTCTGTTGAGACTCTACTGGTTTGTACTTATAGCAAAGGAAGAGGAAAGTACTTCAGCAGTTGGGAATTGAAACTTTACAACAGCAATAAATAGAATAAATAGAATAATTAATGATCCTTGATTAAGTCTCTTTATATTCTTAGTGTAGTCTACTTGCATGCCACATTATAATCAGACTAAAACTGTATTTGGAGTAGCATTTTGAAAGTATTTAACAGAAATTTCTATTTTTAGTAACCAAGGCAATATTGTTCATCGAAGTCAAGAACCGATACACAGAATTGTGTATCTTAGTGTAGTCTACTTGTGTGCCAAGTTATATTGAAATCAGACCAAAACTATAGGATACATGGCATTTTGAAAGAATTTCATAGAAATTTCTATTTTTAGTAACAATGGCAACAACGTTCACCAAAATCAAAAACTGACATAAAGATTTATGTATCTTAGTGTAGTCTACTTGTGTGACGAGTTATATTGAAATCAGACCAAAACTGTAGGAGACGTAGCATTTTGAAAGAATTTCACAGAAATTTCTATTTTTAGTAACAAAGGCAACACCGTTCATCGAAATAAAAAACCGATAAATAGAATTATGTGCCTGAAGAAGTCTACTTGTGTGCCAAGTTGTATTGAAATCAGACCAAAACTGTAGGAGGAGTAGCATTTTGAAAGAATTACACAGAAATTTCTATTTTTAGTGACCACGGTAGCATCGTTCATCAAAATCAAAAACCGATAAACAGAATTATGTACCTTAGTGTAGTCTACTTGTGTGCCAAGTTAAATTGAAATCAGACCAAAACTGTAGGAGGAGTAGCATTTTGAAAGAATTTCACAGAAATTTCTATTTTTAGTAACCAAGGCAACACCGTTCATCGAAATCAAAAACCAATACATACAATTATGTATTTTAGTGTAGTCTACTTGTGTGCCAAGTTATATTGAAATCAGACCAAAACTGTAGGAGGAGTAGCATTTTGAAAGAATTTTACAGAAATTTCTATTTTTAGTAAACACGGCAACACCGTTCATCGAAATCAAAAATCGATATAAAGAATTATGTATCTTAGTGTAGTCTACTTGTGTGCCAAGTTATATTGAAATCAGGCAAAAACTGTAAGAGGAGTAGCATTTTGAAAAATTGTGTGACAGACAGACAGACAGACAGACGGACGGACGCCGGACACACATAAGCTCTTCTGGTCTGTTACCAGTAGAGCTAAAAATTAAAATAAGATACAATAATGTATGATTTTTATCATTTCAAAGGACAGATTTGTCAATTTATCAATTTATATATGTATATCTATAAATTAAAATAAGTTCATTTTTGGGGCAAAATTTACATTTCAAAAAAAGAAATGTGAATCAGAAAAAAGAATAATTATAAAGAACTGGTACATACCATCATATATGCTACAAAATACTTACTTAGCTGATCTAGTGCTGATGGAGGCATAATTACTGAAAATGTACAAAACTTTTTGTAAATTTATATTGTGAAAAAGTAGTTTATCAGCAGTGAAAAATGCAAATCCAACTAAAGTAAATCACTCTGCATCTGTTTTAGAGAAAATTTGCCAGAGAATCAGATAATTTATTTATCTGAATATGTTACATACTTTTTCCTCCTCGTTCCACGTCATCTCTTTCTCCAAGCATAGTGACAGAATAACATCGGTATGTCTGGTTAAAACTCCTTCCCATCTCTGGGAACATCTGACCAAAACCAAACTGTAACACACATATCAAACCGAATATAAACAGAGTTCTTGCCATAATTTTTATGGCTTTATGTTCTGTACAGACAGTGTCACTTTAAAATACAGTAAGAGTGTTTCAATTAAGACGGATACTTGTTTCTGACTTTATATATTGAGTTATCTTGCTCCCTTAGGAGCGTTCAAAAATTGCACTAGCGGCCATGTTTCAGGCCCCTGTGCGGGGTATTGGGTATAGTTTTCAACTAGCAATAACCACGCCTCGGATGAACCTCATCGGCTATGGTACCGCCACTGCGCAAAGCTAATGATAAAATACCGTCCGATAGTCTAAATAGTATTAAAATTGAAGTGTTATTGTGGTGTTTACCAGATACAAATTAAAAATATTAATGAAATCAAATTCAGACAGCTAATTAAGAAGTTAATTTAATACCAAACATATACAACAATTTTGAACTTTAATATTGCAGACTAGTATCATTTACTTTCATCATAGAAAAATATTTTTTTTCAAAAAAAAAAAATTATTTGTTCAATCTGTTCTCAACGTTTATGATACGTGCATGGGGGAGATAATCGGTACGAGGTAAACAGTTGTTCAAAAACATGTTAAAGGTTATTAGCAGCGTTTTCTTCACATGTTGGTAAGTTTCAATTCTGGTTCATTATTTTCTTAGCTTTGGAATTATATGGATTTTACCAAAAAAAAGTCATTGCAAGGAGGTATTGTCATAAAGATTTTGCAAAAAAAAAAGCAAGATAAACAGGTGATCAAATACTTGTAGCGTCTACACTACTTGTGTACATGTATTTTCTCTAACACACAAATTTCCGCTTACCATAGTGAATGTTCCTGATAATTAACTTCGGAAATAAATTAAGTCATCGACTGAAAAACAGAATGACATATACAAAAACAAACAGAAAGTTCACACATGCGTAGTTCGACTTTCGGTTTTAAGATTTCAGAATTACGATCCCGATGTTAATTAATCTTATGTAAAGAATCTTTTCATTGGATAAGCTAGCTGGATATTGACCAATAGGAGAATTCATTCGGAACTCCTTGTCGAATATAACGCGCCAAAAATGAGTTGGTAAATAATGACACAAGATGTTCCTCAAAGATATCAAATCTGGGTTTTATGATGCTGTTAGGCACCAGGTATGTGGTGATGAATTGCATGAGAGAAAATATTCGATTTCTCAAAACTGTGTTTGTTAAATTTTTGTCAGTTATAATAGGAAATTGTCAATTAATCACTTTTGTCATTTGACACACACAGATATCTCCCTCCCATATGTTTGTTCCTTTCTGTATTTTGACTCGTCTTGCACAATCTTTTGATTGTGTCGTCAACTTGAATAGCATAGTGTTAAGACTTTAAAAGAATACAGAAAACAGTTTGGAATTCAGTCAATTCACAATAAAACGCAGATACGTAGCATCGTTTTTGAAAGGGGGGGGAGGGGGCAAAATTTTTTTTACAAAAAAAGGGAAATTGCCTAAACTCCAAAATCCTATTTCGGGGGGGGGGGAGGGAGTTATGACCAACTTTTTCAAAGCAATCTTCCTTTCACTTCCAATTTTTTGGTACATGTACAGGTCCAGTACAATCACTAGATTTAGCTAAGTAGGTAGAATTACCTACGTAGCTTTATTTACCTACCTCAGGTAGCTTTATTTAGCTATTTTTAGGTAAATTTTCAAAAGTTTTCTTTTTATTAAAAAGAGACAAAAAGTCGCAATTAAATGACTAGTGATATTTATAATAGGATGGCTTTAGAAAACAATTCAAAGCAGAGATAGTTTATACATTGCTGCGTTTGGACAATTTAGAGCAAAACATGTAATTCCATTGTTTGGTTATCTGACCATACGGTGAGGTGCGGTGAGGCATGACTGAGTATGATTACTTCACATTGTGCTGAATAATTACCGACCTATTATCATGTTAACCGGAACTGGACTTCTTTGTCATTTCATTCAAGGAGTAACTGTTCTAACTGTCATACATAGCCCCAAAACTTTCAGAACTTTGATTGCAATTGCGCAGAAAAAGACTCTTTTTCCAAGAGGGATTTTTTTCATGAGTTGTTTTCAGATGAGTTCAAAGTTGAAAATGATCACTGCATCAAAATGATATTGTCTGCACACCCTGAGAAAAATACTTTTTAATAGAAATAGATCAATTTGGTATGTAAATAAAGCTACCTCAGGTAGGTAAATAAAGCTATGTAGGTAAATCAAGCTACGTAGCTAAATCTAGTGATTGTACCAGACCTGATGTATACAATACTACATTTCCTTGACGTGACTATCCTGTGGTAAGAAGTGGGGGGGGGGGGGGGGCAACCAACCTTTCAATGGACATGTTCAATAATAAGCGTATTGTTGGCAAAAATAGTGGGGGGGGGGCACCCCCCCCCGTTGCTACGTCCCTGAAACGGATTGAATGGGTGTCAGATAAGTCAGTTTTCACTGTATGAATTTTATCATTTACAGAGAGTTTTGGTACTGGTGGCCTTTGATGTAGATGCTCTTTGTGCATGTAAAATTCTACAGGTAAGCAGGTTATTCAAAATATTCCTTCACAAACTCTTACTCTTGTATATAAAATACATAAAATTCGGGGATTGGGGGGGGGGGGGATAAAAAAAAAAGTAACAAAGAAAATGTTGATTTTAAGTTTCTATTTTCTACCCTTTTACCTTCCATGGCTTTAAGATTCTTATGATTGATAATTTGTGCTTTTTTTCCAGTGTTTATTCCAGTCAGACCAGATTTTATACACCATTGTCCCAGTGACAGGAAAAGAAAATTTACAGCAAGCTTATATAGAAAACTCAGAAGGGGTTTGTTCACAGCTAATTAATATTTTAATGGTGCGACTGTTAGGGGAGCGTGCAGATACCTTTACAGTATAGTTGATTGATTTCGCTTCTTTTCAAACTGCACTTGGACACTTGGTATGTCTTGACTCTGATGTCACTTGACATTGTATATTAGTTACATTAACATACCAAATCCTGAAGTGAACAGTGCAGAATTTAATGAAGAATGTTCAATTTACTATTTATCTGCAATATTATCAGTAAATCAAGGCGAGTTCATTTCTTTTTTAACTTTTGTTACCGCAAGGACATAGTTTGCGGCAAGATTCATTTTGCAAAGGATTTTGGGTTCAGAGTTACTGGGGAATAAAATCTATTGAGTGTGTAGTAGTCCAAATTTTCCTTCTCCGAGGCCTTGTCATTAGAGCTTGCAGCAAAGAGCAGCACTTTGCACCACTGGCTGCACTTGCTATAAATTAAAATTTACAACAGCATTACACTGCAATGTTCATTGTAAAAAAAAGAAGAAAATATTAAGTTTTTCAGAAATGCTTTGTTTTAATTGTTTCTTACTATTTATTGTTGTGTTGGTGGTTTGTAAGTTTTTAGATGTTTTGTAGGTGCGACATGTATTGATGATAAATTGTGGTGCCTCCATTGATGTGGTAGATGTTCTACAACCAGAGGACTGTGTTCGTTTCTATATTTGTGACAGGTAAGAGACTACAAATAATGTCCAGACTGTAGCATTTCACTCCTTGACCTATATAATTAAAAAAAATTAAGGTAAAGACCCTTTTCCCATGACACACTTTTGCCTTGGAGTTACTCCCCCCTAGCCGCCATATTGTAGGGCAACATTCCCAGATCCCTTCATTATTATTCAGCCAAGTTCAATTTGTTATACTAGTTACTGAGGTAACAATAACACTGTTTTTCTTATGAATACACATTTGTTATAGCCTCTATTAATTCATGATAGTAAGATTGTACATGTAAATATTTTCCCCCATATTTCTCTTGCATGCATGTTTAAGATTGGTTGCACAAAGAGGTAAATTCTCTACTTTGCCCTACAAGATGGCGACTAAGGGAAATAACTCCTAAGCAAAATGTGTCATAGGAAAAGGGTCGATTTCTGGAAAAAAAATCAAAGAAGCTTCACCTAGATTCAGTGTCCAGGTCCTGAAGATCACTCTTAAGTATAAGGAGTGTCTTTTTTTCTTTAAGCAAATATGGATTATCAAATACAATAGTTTATAAATGATGACAAAAACAATTTATTGAATGCAGACATGTTTCATCACTATTTCCTCTGTTATTATTAGCCACAGACCAGTAGACGTACACAATGTGTTCAATGTAGTTCAAGTCAAGCTACTCATGAAAGAGGATGATTTTGATGACAACCCAATTCCAGAATATGACACAGTCTTCAGGGAAGAACAGGTAAAATTGCAAGCATTTGATTCTGTCATACATGTAGAGGTGTACTAAAACGAACATATACGAGAGGCATTTCAAAAGTCCTGAGAACTGTTTAATAAAAAATTAACCGTTTCACAGAAATTATTGAGTTTGATATCATTAGAAAGATACGATACTGGCCATCAAAATGATGTAACAAAAGACACAATTTGATCAAATTAAAATTTAAAAAACAAACTTTGCTCATTACTCGGGTGCAAGCTATCGGACGAAAATGCCAGTTGGTGGAATGTTTACATAGACTACAGTCTATGATATGGTGTTCTATTTCAGAGATCTTCTTGTTCTGAAATGGTTTAAGCTATTGTCAAACATTGCATGTTTTTATCGAATCTCGCTCAAAATATTGCGTAAAACAGACTTAACTGTGAAAAAAAGGCAAAGTTGACAATCAAAGAAAAATAGACGATTGTGTTACAAAATTTGATGGCATCAATTCGTCAGGTGTTTTAACCAGATTTTTGGGATCGATGAAGGCTCAAGAGAAGTTAAGTTTAGTGTGCCCCATATTTTCTTGTAAAATCCAAAATGGCGCGGGCGAAGTTGTAACCCCACCGTACCTCCACATATTCGCAAAATTTAATTCATGGGAATTAAATATGATTTTACAGGTCGGTGTAACTCATGAACCTTTTTTGGAGTCGAAAGTCAAAAGCAGTAGTGAGTTTTGGGGCGCCGAAGTTGAATTAATAAGAAAAAATACTCACAGAAACAAGTCAGGGGCAAGACTTTTATTTGTAAGCTGTGTCACAGGGTCAAAAGTAAAAGTCCTGTTACTTAAAATATATTTGTTGTAAACTGCATTAATATACTTCAGTTTCATACAGAACATGTTTTATTTCATACATTGGAGAGCTATTTAAAAGACAGAAAATCCAGTCGTATCATGTAACTTAAAAAATATTAAATGAATGTCAAGCATAACCGGACATAAACGGTGCTAGTAAACAAACCATACAATGAAATATGGAATTTTTGATAAACAGTACCACAGTCCTACTCTACTACTTTGCAAATGAAAATTTTCTTTGAAATATTTTTTTCAAAGAAGCTTTTGACAGCACTTTTAAAATTGACTCATGTGGATAAAAACGCGACTTTTCAGTATGCTAAACATTCTATATTCTGACATCATTTTCGGAGATATTACGTCATAAAAATTATAAAGTGACGTCACAATTGGTGTATATTTTTCTGATCTTTCCAATGATATCAAACTCAATAATTTCCGTGAAAGGGTTAATTTTTTATTAAACAGTTCTCAGAACTTTTGAAATGCCCCTCGTATCTGTCAGAAATGTGTTGGGATTCATAGCTTTTAAAACATCTGGCTTAATGATTCTAGAGGTACAACTTCTATAGTGAAATGCATGTATAATTTTTCTTTTAACTGAACGTAAACGATATTTTCAGTAGCAAGTTCTTAGTGATTGACAAAGCAGTTTAACAGGATTAATACTGGATGAATTGAATTTGGATGTGATGCATCACTCCATGACCAAGTTATAATGAGTTTATCCTACCAATATACAACAGATTTTAAAAGCTGAGTAAAGTTTACTCACAGATGGAAATCGAAATAAACACCCAATTTCAAAATCTATTTTAAGATAATGTATCTCTGTGGTATTAGTGGCCTTGTAAAGAAAGTTGCCTGTATACAACACATTTGTCAAAGGCACATGTAAATAAAACAAGAGGCCCATGGGCCACATCGCTCACCTGAGCACTAAGGGTAGGAAAAAGTAGAAAATGGCTTTTTATTGTAAAGTTTAAATCCAAAAGTAGTTCCATGACCAATCATGGATTTGCTATTTTTAGAAAATGATTTTTAAAGAATTTTCCTATATATATCTTTAAAAACTTTGTTCGGCCATTTTGGCCCCGCTCTACTCCTGGGGGTCATGATTTGAACAAATTTGAATCTACACTACCTGAGCATGCTTCCATATAAATATGATGAATTATGGCTTTGTCATTCTTGAGAAGAAGATTTTTAAAGAATTTTCCTATATATTTCTATGTAAAACTTTGGTCGGCCATTTTGGCCCCGCCCTACCCCCGGGGGTCATGATTTAAACAAACTTGAATCTACACTACCTGAGCATGCTTCCATATAAATATGATGAATTATGGCTTTGTCATTCTTGAGAAGAAGATTTTTAAAGAATTTTCCTATATATTTCTATGTAAAACTTTGGTTGGCCATTTTGGCCTCGCCCTACCCCGGGGGGTCATGATTTGAACAAACTTGAAACTACACTACCTGAGCATGCTTCCATATAAATATGATGAATTATGGCTTTGTCATTCTTGAGAAGAAGATTTTTAAAGAATTTTCCTATATATTTCTTTGTAAAACTTTGGTCGGCCATTTTGGCCCCGCCCTACCCCGGGGGGTCATGATTTGAACAAACTTGAAACTACACTACCTGAGCATGCTTCCATATAAATATGATGAATTATGGCTTTGTCATTCTTGAGAAGAAGATTTTTAAAGAATTTTCCTATATATTTCTATGTAAAACTTTGGTCGGCCATTTTGGCCCCGCCCTACCCCCGGGGGTCATGATTTGAACAAACTTGAATCTACACTACCTGAGCATGCTCCCATATAAATATGATGAATTATGGCTTTGGCATTCTGGAGAAGAAGATTTTTAAAGAATTTTCCTATATATTTCTATGTAAAACTTTGGTCGGCCATTTTGGCCCCACCCTACCCCCGGGGGGTCATGATTTGAACAAACTTGAATCTACACTACCTAAGGATGTTTCCCCATAAGTTTCATCCTTCCTGGCAGTGGTTCTTGAGAAGAAGATTTTTAAAATATGCCACCAAATTTTCATTAATTCCCAATTATCTCCCCTTGAATGAGGGCGTGGCCCTTCATTTGAACAAACTTGAATCCCCTTCACCCAAGGATACTTTGTGGCAAGTTTGGTTGAAATTGGCCCAGCGGTTCTTGAGAAGAAGTCGGAAATGTGAAAAGTTTACAGACAGACAGACGGACGCCGGACAAAATGTGATCAGAAAAGTTCACTTGAGCCTTCAGCTCAGGTGAGCTAAAAAGTTCAAGCTTAGGTTTTTCTTAATGGTTTATATCAACACACACTTTTAGGCTTTCAATTTATTAACTTCCACAGATATTGCACTTAAATCTTGCAAATGCATAATACACATGTATAAAATATAATGATTAATTTTTCTGGAATGCAAACACAGTTGTCATCATAAATGAAAACAAAAATGACCAACAAAAAAAAATGAAAATGTCAAATGAAGTCTTAGATGAATATCAGTTTTAACTTGTAAGTCTGTATGATACAGTTTCTTGTAATCATCTTAAATTTTTACAGTGACTATTTCAGTAAATCTGGAGTTGATATCAGCTGTATTATCAGTATTAAGACTAATTGAGCTGAGTTACTTTGAATGATTAAACTGATATTTCCTGTCATCTGAGTCGATCTCTCTTATCACTGATTGGATACTGAGCGAGGAACACTAAAGCAATCACCACAGCTATAATGGGGCCCGGTATCATTAGATACCTCAGGGCAAGTCCCACACCAGGGGGTTGTTCACAGTCCCCAACTCGGTATCCACCATACCTTAAATCAGAAAAAAATTATACTCACAAAATTCTTATCTCTATATGCAACAGATTGTTGGTTCTCACTACATTTTAAATGTACAGTTAATTCTCGATAAACCGCCACCTTTTGTAATTTAGAAATCATGGCGGTATAACGAATTTGGCGATGAATTGAATTTTCCATCTTTTAGGAAATAAGACGTAGAGTTATCGTTCTTAGAAATACCATTAGCGTTTCTATTCTTATTATCACATGTACATGTATATATAAACATATTTCTAAATTTGAAAATACTTCAAGTAATTTTTTATGCACAATTTTGCTAAAACAAAATATTCAGTTATGAAATTAAGACAAGTACATGTGTATACATGTAAATCTGCACGTCGAATTTCGGAAAAAAAAATGCTGGGTCGATCGTCCTGATATTTTGCCTATAGTACTTAAAATAAGTCCTTGAATAAATTCATTGTTTATGAAATCATTGTTAATGAAACGTTCACAATTTCTGACTTATAATTATTTTTTAAGCAAACTTTGCATTGTTTTTAAAGGCAAAGATAATCAAAATAATATCGTTATCGGCGTACTTTACAACGACCGCTTTCGTGGCGAAGCCTTGACTAAATGATTTTATTAAACAGAAAACAAAATTATTCTAACAGTTCATGTTAAAATTATTGTTTACTTAATTGTATGTACCTTGACTGGCTTTGCATGCTTTACAACAGGGATAGCGTCAACCAATTAGCCGCGCTTCACTGACCACATGCACCTGTGGCGGTATTATCGAGATAATTGACACTTAAAAATGGACGTTTGTTGTGTAAACAGGGTGGCGGATGGCGGTATGCGAATTTGGCGTTATAAAGAGAATTTTATATAACAGGAAAAACGTTCTTGGGAAATCATGGCGGTACTGCGAAAATGGCGATGAATCGAATGGCGATAATTCGAGAATTGACTGTAGGTAATGAAGCAACCAGAATTAAAAATTAAGAAGCAGGCTTCTAAACTTGTTCTTTATCTAAGAGAAACTAAAACATAAAGCAAGCTTACTTTAAAGCAAACTGAGAAGAGGCCACTGCTAGTCCTGTAGCTAGTTTGTTGAGGAAAACATAAAAGGAGTAAAAAATAGCATCTTTATGTTGTCCATGTGTGAGATAAAACTCGTCTATTACATCAGGAAGCATAGACCTGGGAAGGAGAAAAAATAGAGTCATGCAAGAATATAATACAAACTTTATTGATAGTGGAAGGGAGATAACTCTGTACATACCATGGTAGAAGAAGTGAGACTGCAATGCTTAATCCAGCGAAGACCAGTATAATAGTGTAAACAAGAAAGCTGTCACGAAGGAAAAGCTGTGACAGCAAAACAGGGATGAACATCTAAAGAGAGAAAAACAATGACCAGATTAAAATAGCATTTAATTTTACTTTATTTGCTGTTATTATCTTGTGTAGATTTCCTGAGATATAATACTTCCCCAAAAATGCTTACCAACATTCCAGCGGCAAAGGTTCTCTTCTTGCCAATTTTCATTTGTATAAAATGCCAGACAGGTAGACTACAGATTGTGGAGGCCTGGAAATTTGTTTTTAAAGAAATCTTTAATGCAAGACTACAGATTATATGATTGAAACCTGTAAAGGTGACCCATTTATATGTACATGTATATACTTACCATGATGATGGTGATGAATGTGGAGAAATATTTGCCCATGCCAAGTGAGTATGTACAGAATAGAGCCAAGTTTCCTTGAGTAATCTGGAAAGATGAGGAGTTTAAAATGGGGTTTGACTGATTGCAAATAATTTTATTATGTTCCAAATTGCTTAAAAGTAATTTTAAAAGACTACTGGTAAATGGGACAAGTTAAAAAAAAAACAATTTAAGCCCCTTAAAATAAGAATCAAAGTTAAGCTGTGAGTTTATGTATCTACCTACTGAGATTGCTAAAGACAAAAATAAAACAGACATGGATAACTTCAGATAGGGTCGGAAGAACAATACTTTCCGTAATCCTCTAAAGAAACCATCTCCTGACATCACTTGTTTGACTGAAAGAAAAAAAAACCCACCTCATTGTTGGTTTGTAACATATAAATTAACTAGGTTGAATACAAATTAATCTGTGATTTGGCTGTTCTGCTTCTCTTACCTTTGTGTTCCTTTGTACCATAGAAACAAACAAGGATGCAGGCAATATAAAGACTAACTATAGTCACAGATGCATCATGGTATGAATTTATCTGCAGGGTTAAACAAGAATAGAAGGTGTTAGGCACATGAGTTCTAAATGTAAATTTCATGTATAAAATATACATGTATCTTCATGATCTTTTTCATTCAAGATATTTTCAAAATTTATTGCAATATGAAACAAAAGATTGCTCAAGTCTCAGTTGTTAAAAAAATAATTTTACAAAGTGCATTAGTAGCATCCAAAACATGTTTCTAAAACTGAGTGAGAACAGGATTTTTTTTAATTGATACCTGCTCTATTAAATTGTTGTTTGTTGACACTGTAGAATTTAAGGACCCAGATAATTTATTGCATGCTCCAGCTGTTCTATGCTTTTTGATGTAATGACCTTGAATGATCACCCCAGTCATAACCCCAATGGCTTCAGCAACCATTCCTATGTTTATAAAAGAGAATTTAAAAACATTAAGTTTTGGTTATATGTTAAGATGCAGCAGTTGGTTATCAGTTTTTCAGGTATAATTAATTGACAGAATCTGAATCAATGGAATGAAAAGATACATGATCTGTGGTATAAAATATGATTTGACTAAAATTTATATCAAATAACATCCTTTTGATTTAACTGAAGTATGAATTTTTAATTATCTAATTTGGATGGTTTCATTATTATGAGAAAGAGTAAGGATTATGGCAAACTAGGTCATTATGAAGCTGATCATTTGTTTCCCTCTAGAGAATTTTTTACTAATTTGGAAAAGCCACGACTCTACGCACTCGTCCACCCCCAAATTTGTATCTATGATACAGAAACCGTCTCGTTCTCTAAATAATACTTTTAAAAGTTGTAAGTTGTTATTTCTGAGGTTTATATGAAGTCTTACTGTAAGTTGTAAAAGTTGTTATTTGTATGGTTTACAGAAAGACTTACTGTAAGTTGTTATTGAGTCTCTGTCTTGCTGACTGGTACTGAAGCTCATAGTCATGGATGTGTAGGGCACATGGACTCCCTGTTAGAAAAAATACAGAGAATATTACATCATTGATTTGTCTTTGATTTATAAAAGCCCATCTGCGAAGCAGTAGTAAATTATTGGTATTGTAAGGAATAAATTTCAAAAAACCTCAAGTTATTGAAATACTAATAAGCAGAATTTACTTAATATACTAGACGTAAAAAGCAATTTATAAATATTAAGAGTGCCACTAATTTGAGGATATAATCATGATAATGTCAGATAAATTCTTACAGAGAGGAAGCCCTGAAACAGACAGTAGAATGTCAGGTACCACACCAGTTTACCCTCCTCTCTGTAGTCAGGGACAGCCCAGAAACAAAAATAGGTCACACAGGCAAAGGGGGTCGTCAGCAGAATCCTAGTGGGAGAAATTCATCTTTGTATTTCACTGCTTACCAGTGAATTTGAATACACACAGATTTAGTGAGATAACTTATAGAAAGTAAAACCTTTTATTTTGGTATTTGATTTTGAGAAGAAGATCAATTTTGTTGCAATTATTACTAAAATGCACATATAGAAATTACCATGGTCTGTATATGCCCCATGAGGTTGGTTTAGTCCTGTTAACAAGATATCCACAGATGGGATCAGTCATGGCATACCAGAGTTTCCCTCCAAAAACAATGACAGACACATAGGCAGGCTGAACCTGAACAACAACAACAGAGAATATACACAATTTACATGCTGGATTTTCATGGCACCTAGCTACTGGGACCATTGAAATTGCTAAAATTTCTTACCAAGCCTTAGTGGCAACATTTGTGCAGCTTAGATTTATCAGAATTTCATAACAAGTGGCTTTTGTGCAATGCAAATTGAAAGTTGCTCTAAGTGTTAATGACTATGCTTTTAGTATTTTACACTATGATTAGTTTAAAAAAGTCTAATTGCTGAATGCTTTTTAAATCTGCTGAATGCTTTTTAAATTATTATGCCCCCCTTCGAAGAAGGGAGGGCATATTGCTTTGCTGCTGTCCGTCGGTCTGTCGGTCGGTCGGTCTGTCGGTCCATTTAGTTTCCGTTCATTTTCTTCACAACCGTTGCACATACTGAAATGAAATTTGATATACAGGTTTATCAGGTAAATATCTAGGCCAAGTTCTGTTTTGGGTACGATCACACCATTTTTGACCGAGTTATGCCCCTTGGACTTAGAAAAATTCCATTTATTTGCAGTTTCCGTTTATTTTCTTTGCAGGGGTTGCACAAATTGAAATGAAATTTAGAATACAGGTATATCAGATAAATATCTAGGTCAAGTTCTGTTTTGAGTACGATTGCATCCTTTTTGTTAGAGTTATGCCCCTTGGACATAGAAAATTTCCACTTATTTGCAGTTTGCGTTCATTTTCTTTGCAGAGGTTGCACATATTGAAATGAAATTTAGTATACAGATATATCAGATAAATATCTAGGTCAATTTTTGTTTTGGGTACGATCGCATCCTTTTTGTTAGAGTTATGCTCCTTGGACTTAGAAATTCCACTTAATTGCTGTTTCCATTCCTTTCTTTGCAGAGGTTGCACACATTGAAATGAAATTTAGTATACAGATATTTCAGCTGAATATCTAGGTCAAGGAATGTTTTGGGTAGGATCGCACCATTTTAGACAGAGTTATGCCCTTTTGGACATAGAAAAATTCAAATTTGGGGGGAGGGGGGCATAAGTGTATTTTACAAACATCTCTTGTTTAATTTAAAAATACTGTATAAAACTCAACAATACCTGAGCCACCTCTAGGAGAAATATACTCATGAAAAATCCTAGCACGGTGCTTGTAATTTGATATGGGATTCCACCAATTGCAAAACAGATTTTCCTCCAAATTGGAAGTCCATGTGACTTTTCCCATAATTCATCTGCATTAGCAGAGTGCATGTCTTCATTTATCTGGTTAGAAATAATACAATCATAATGCAGTTAAGAGGTATTCATCTGATGCCAAAAGGATAATTCAATTTTGAAAAAAAAGTCTTAGATAACGAAGTGAAAAGATAATTGCCAGTCACTGTAATCTAATTATTGAATCTTAATCTTGAACTCAGACTCATTGATGTGTCACCATTAGCATGTTTTGGAATGTAATATGGATTTAAAACATAAGATAAACTGAAAATAGATGTTTAATCATGATGCAGATGCAAAATAAACTATATACATATGTAGCACTTACCTTATAGTTATGTGTATTCATTCTCTGTAACTACATGATTTCACCAATTCAGAGTTTACTTGTATTACATATGTACTATACAGGAGATTTTTATCCTTTTAGAATATTCATTACATTGCAAATGTGTGCAGATATCAATTGTACCCCAGATAACATGTGCTGATTATGTTATCACGCTAGTTGCCATAAGGTCACACACACCAAGATCAAATGTTTAAATGTCCAGTCATTTTTTAAATGAATACAGATCATACTGTCCATTTATGTAGTGGTGTGTATTTAATTATGTTTATATATTTCTTCACACAAAATCCATCTCTTTTTAAACTCATAAGTAAACTTGGGATTTAACTCTAGAAATAATCCGTAATTCACTCAAGGAATGAAGGATTTTTTATTGCTTAGAGTGTAAAATAAGTTGATACGAATAATAAAATTTAATGACAAAAAGACTGATTTACAATTACATAAACTGATGTACAGTTTTTAACTCTTGTAGCAGAGCCTTTAGGACCTGAGAATATATAATATGCTTTATACACAATTTGTTAAATTAGTTATAAAGTGAATTCCCAAAATATGTTTTCCTTCGAATGTGACTATACCCAATTTGTTCAGAAGTACATGTACTAATTCAAAACTTAACCTTGGAGTTCTGAAGATTTTTCTACTGAATTGAATTAAGTGTAAATATGAAATTATTATATTAAATTGAATATTGCTTTAAATTTTGGGATCTTAAAAAAATTCATTAGAAAGATGAATTTTTGTTAATTTTTGAATTTCTACTTGATGCAAATTTTGCTCACTAATGCCATAAATTCATTGACAATTTGATATCAGAATCTTTTTACATTTAGCCATTAAATTTCACATGGAATTATTAAGAATTTATAAGGAATTCCCAAAAAATACTTCATCCAAATTTGTATACCCGATAAACTGTCTGTTTGATGAAATAATGCCCCCCAAAACTTATATATTTCTTCACACAAAATCCATCTCTTTCATACTGCCTTCATAAACTCTATAAGCACTAGTTACATGTAGTACACAGATTTTAGAAATAAGCAAGACAGGCTCTATATAGTTCAGGATTACAGTTCTCTGCCTTCAGAAAAAAAAGGGGAAAAAACAGGTTTTATTATTTTCCAGTCAGATGATGACTCTGGCAATGACAGCGATGACTCAGAGAGGTCAGGAAAAAGACGAAGATTTGATGACGCTTCCATTGAGAAACGCAGAGAAAGGCGACTGTGGGAAGAAAACAGGTATCCTGTCTAAATGTTATGTGTTAGCATATGTGTTGAGGTATGAGAATAATTTTCACCTTTTTAGGTTCTTTATTATTCATAAATTCTTTTTGAAGAATTACTTGTTAAGCTGTGATAGTTTTTAAAAAAAATATTTAATTGCTGTATTTAGATAGTTTGAAAGAATTATACCTGTATGACTTACTCAGTGAAGATGCGTTTTACATGATAAGATTGCAGGTTCAAATTTTACCTTGTTTACAAACGTCTAGAATTTTTAAAATATCTCTGTTTCAGAACCAAGATTTTATTTGAATACACACAATTTTCAACTTTTGGAACATCTGTAAGTATTGATATTCAGTGAGAAAATTAGAAAATTTTAAGAGTCGTTAGCCTTCATAGTCAATTTCAACCTTTTTTTTTTAGCTCACCTGAGCTGAAAGCTCAAGTGAGCTTTTCTGATCACCTGTTGTCCGTCGTCCGTCCGGCCGTCTGTAAACTTTCCCCATTTTCCAGTCTTCACGAAAACTCACTGGTCCGAAGACCGAGGCCAGTGAATTTTGACGTCGGGTCAGTGAAAATCAAAATTCAAGAAGTCCGATGGGCTTGTTGATTATAAAAATCATACACAGTTTAACTGACTGACTTGCGTAAATTTCATTAATATATAAAATAAAAAGAACAGGCATGTGTTGTTGAATCGTATTATTATAACCCTATTATAACATGGATGTATTATGTAACAATGGGAACTAGCTAGTAACTATTAACTAGTACGTAAAATGTGCTAATTTCCAACGAACAACTTACCTAAACGCAACAAAGGACGAAAAATGGCGCATTTCAAAATTTGAAGTATGTAAACATGTATTAGTTTACAGTTATGAAAATGTATTTATTTTATTATTTAATTAAGGGGGCCAGTGAAAATTTCGGTGGGCCAGTAAATTTTGAAAGTTCACTGGTCCGACTGGCCAGTTAGTTTGAAAAGTTTTCGTGAAGACTGATTTTCAACTTCTTCTCAAGAACCACTGGGCCAATTTTAACCAAACTTGGTACAAAGCATCTTTGGGAGAAGGGGAATTTAAATAAAGGGCCAAGTCCTATTCCAAGGGGAGATAATCAAGGAAATACAAATATAGGGTGGGGTCATTAAAAATCTTCTCAAGAACCACTGGACCAGAAAAGCTGAAACTTATGTGAAAACATCCTTGGGTAGTGTAGATTCTAAATTGTTAAAATCATGACCCCCAGGGGTAGGACGGGGCCACATTAGGGAATCCAAGTTTAACATAGAAATATATAGGAGAAATCTTTAAAAATCTTCTTTTTAAGAACCACTGGGCCAGAAAAGCTGAAACTTGAGTGGAAGCATCCTGGGGTAGTGTAGATTCTAAATTGTTCAAATCATGACCCCTGGGGGTAGGGTGGGGCCACAGTAGGGAATCCAAGTTTTACCTAGAAATATATAGGAAAAATCTTTAAAAATCTTCTTTTCAAGAACCACTGGGCCAGAAAAGCTGAAACTTATGTGGAAGTATCCTGGGGTAGTGTAGATTCTCAATTGTTCAAATCATGACCCCCCCCCCCAGGGGTAGGGCTAGGCCACAATAGGGAATCCAAGTTTTACATAGAAATATACAGGTATAAGAATAAGAAAAAATCTTCTCAAGAACCACTGGGCCAGTAAAGTTGAAACTTATGTGGAAGCATCATTGGGTAGTGTAGATTTTAAATTGTTCAAATCATGTCCCCCGAGGGTAGGGCAGGGCCAAAATAGGGAATCAAATTTGTACATTGAAGTATATGGGAAAAAAACTTTTTCTCAAGAACCACTGGACCAGAAAAGCTGAAACTTATGTGAAAACATCCTTGGGTAGTGTAGATTCTAAATCATGACCCTTTATGAGTGTCAAGGTCAAGATAGGTATTACAAAGGGGAAATCTATTAAATGAAGAATGGCCAAAGCTACTCAGGTGGGTGATGTGGCCCATGGGCCTCTTGATTTTTTTTTTTTTTTTTTTTTTTCATTTTAGGCAGCTTTTATCATGTTTGAGTTGGCATGGAAGATGTCTAAAGACACTAATGACCTGTTATGGTAAGGAATATAGAATAGCTCTTACATTGCTGAATTAACTTGCAACAAATACAAACATTATAAATTAAGCCATGGGCTTAAAAGGAACTTTAAGATTTTTATCTGTTTTTACTTTTGATATACCAGTTATGTCCATGAATTTTGCAGGTTAGCAATTCTGGGTGTGACAGACCAATTTCTTCACTATAGAACAACCAGGGACAAGTATATAAATGACATCATCACATTACAGGCTCACGTTTCTAGACATAACCACAGGTATGTTAATAAGGAAAGGTAAACCAGTTAAATTTTTCTACGCCATAACTTCATGTAGTTTTCTCTGTTACCTTGGTTTTTAGTATGTCCTTGATTTTATGAATTTTGATGCATCTTACATCTTGTGCAACATCAATCTAAATAGAATATGGCCCAATCATATTACTGTAAATAGAACCATACAAAAAACAATCTCTTTAGAGGAGGGAAAGAATTTTTTTTTAATTTGAAAGGTATGCTACTGTTATTTTTTGTACACTCGAATTAACATGAGATAACTACTCTTAAGTATTTTCTGATAAGTATGAATTACTGTAAACTTATAATATTTGGGGATGCAATATTTGGCGGAAATCAAGTTTTTAACAAAGGGTAAATTTGATCTGTAGCTATCTGAATGTTATAGATAAAATATATTGTATACATGACATTTAGCGGTGTGATTGATTCGGCATATTCTGCTCTCCGCCCAAGTCACTGAATAGAATACACTGTTGAATTTAATATGTTTACAGTAAGTCTTGTACATAATAACATACATGTACTTGTATATTATTGAAAAAAAACTATGATTTCATGAAAAGACTGGTTTAATTTAAATGATTGGTCTAAACTTGTAAAAGAAATATTGCAAAAATTCAATACAGGTATTTCAGTGTACAAGTCTATTTATTTGTATAAGTGAAGTTAATTTCCAAAGAGATAATTTTTAAATAAAAAAAAAAACAGTTGGCTTCGTGAATTATGGTATTAAATTAAGTGCAGAGTTTCCATAGATAAATATGAGATGTTGTTACAGAGGAGAAGAGGATGACAACTTGATATCTGTGAACTGTCTGAAGATCTCGTACGAGGACGAGTTGTTACTCACCCTCTACAGACACTGGTCCTTATTTGAGAGTATCTGTCATTCTGTGGGCACAGCGTGCAAATTCAAAATCTGGACCCTCAAGGGACAGAAACGACTACATGAGTATCTGGCAGAGATGGGGTAAGGCTTCAAGATTTCTGCCAGGACAGTAAATAAACTGTGCGGGGATAAAGTAGCAAGGGTTGAAGAGACTTCACTTGGAAATTTTTTTACGTATATTTTTCCACTTTCTGATGCATTGAATTTCACACTGGAGTTCATTTTGGCATATGTTAGATGTATTTTAATACCCAGCATATTTTCTGGCAATATAATTTTACCTTTTGGTCTCTGCCATTAGGAAAGTAAAATCTGTTGCTCCCCTTTGGTCCACAATAGGAGAATATAAGATTTTATACTGGGTCAAAATATTTCTTTTAATCATGTTTATCTCTACATACTTTTTCAAAATTCAAACATTGTATGCAAACAGCATTATATATATAAATACATCCATTTCCCCAGTGTGTCAGTAATAGCTTTGAATTGTTGGATACTTGATATACATGTAACCTATATCATAATATCAAATGTTGCAGGTTACCTTTGACACAATGTAAACAAAAGTTCAATGCCATGGATTCCACTCTGAAGAAAAACATAAAAGCCATGATACAAGAAAACATGGAAAAATACGGGTAATTATACACTGGTTATTAATCACTTCAAATCAAGCTGTCTCGTTTTGATTTTTAAAAAAAAATTATAAATGTCGCACTGCATGTCTTCCTACATCTGCGCCTTTCTCCCTGCTTTTTGTCTCTATTTACCCATAATATACAAAAAAAATCTTAAGCGTAAACTTTATTTGACATTTATTATAGAACAAAGTACAGGTAGAAACATTATTTTGAAATTGATCATGTTGATAGTAAGACAGCTGTGTATGAGTGATGAAATAGGCATTAAGTGAGCTACATGTAAATTTCTAAGACTTACATTGTAAATTTCAGGTTAGTTGCAGATGATGTTGTCATTCCCTCATATAATGCCCAGTATGGATTTAAAAACAAACTGTGTGCAGCAGATGTAACTCTGGCCTGCTCTGCTACACTGGAGTCCATTGTAAGTTTGCCTTTAGTTTACATTAGATATGTATATGCACTATACAGTAGATGATGCTGAAAGAATTCTGTTACAATTAATTTATTGCAATAATTGTCATTTTATACAAGTTTGTGCAGTATGCAAACCAAGAAAATAAGACATGTGTACCTTTTTTTAAGACTATAGGAGAAATTCTTTAAAAGACTTACAGGAAAATTTACATGTACTCAAGCAACTCAATAACTTCATTTTGTTCATGTCTTTTTGTCTTTGCTCATTGCAGGAAAAAGGCAACAGTCCTACAGACAATTTTCTGAAAGCCCTGGATGTTTTGAATAGGTATAAAATCAATATTGCCTGGTGTTCATATTTTATATATTTATTACATTTATAACAGTGAAATACAGTAATTTATTCATTGAATAAAAATGATATTCTGTCATAGTGTGAAAGGATATCAAAATGATATTCTTATTCCTTTCACAGTGTGACAAATATCAGAAGCGCAGGAAAACTGGCGATTTTCCCTCCTCATAACAATGAGTTTTGTAAAAGATACTCCTCGGTCTGTTATAAGAAAGATAGAAGTAAATAAACCATTCTTTTGGAGAATAAAACTGCCAAAGATCCCCAAAATGTGTTGCTAAAATCTATGGTTACAAGTTTTCAATCTCATCACTTAGCTATGATGTTTCTGCTCAACTATGATGTCATGTAGCCCATGACTGTATATTACAAGAAGACAGTGGCAAAGGGAAAATCAAAGAAAATATAATAAACAGAAAATTCAATGTTTAGTAGTTGAATATGGAGTTTATTTCACTCGCGAGGCGGTATTTTTTGATTTAAAAAAAAAAATAGGTCCCATTCGTGAAATAAATTCCATATTCAACTACAAAACATTGAATATCCTCTATGTACAGACTACAGTGTGCATAAATGTACAATCAAAAGTCTTGAAAGATATGGTGGTGTGCCGTAAAATTGGTATAAGACGCCTCATTGTTGTTTTGGTGAAGACCTTCAATGATAATTTTTTTAAAAATGTTTGTTTTGCTCTGTGAAAAAGAAAATATGTATTATAATTTTACAACATGCTCACAAAAGGATTTTTTTAACCGAGGTCGATAGTACAGGTACATACACACACATTTCTAAGACTTGTGATGGTTTGTTGTCTTACTTTTATGTAGGTCTATGTTAACTGTCTTACTTTTATGTAGGTCTAAGATTGATGTTATAGTTATCTGTCTTACTGTTGTTCAGGTCTAACGTAGAGTCCTTAGAGAAGGCAATAGACCTGGCCAGGAAACAGCTGCAGGCAGTTGTGGCTCAGGTCCAGACCTTCCTAGATATTCACCAGGTTATCTCTGCAGGCCCATTCCTCTATACATTCATCCAGGAAGTGAGTATTACATGTAATATAAAGAAAATAATCTATTTCTCAGATGCATGGCTAAATTCTTTACTTTTTAAAAAACATGTATTTTCATAATAAGAAACTAGCAATAGATGATTAATTTTTTTAAAGTGGAAAAATTAAAATTAATTTCTTTGTAGAGGAATTGACACAAGAAATAATGAGATATTGGGAAACATCTTAAGTTAATCAGCACATTCTTTAAAAATTTAGGGTACCCAGGATGTGAAGTTCTTCTCCAAACCAAACTGCCTGGTGAGACTAGCGAGATTTACACTGGAAGCCTACTGTTCTGTGGTAAGTTAGAAGCGTGTATTGTCTTTGTAGCCTTATAACATTGAATATCTTCATCCTAGCCCAAGTTATTCAAATATATTTATAACATTTAGACCTGGATATTCATAGTCACCCATTTACTGTACACAGTTATGGTTCTCTCTGCTAGTAACGTAGTACTTGATACTTTATACTTTTTTTTATACCATACCATATTTGATTTTAACGAACCAGTTTAATAAGTTATGTTTTTTTAACAGACTCGCAACAAAAAAGCACGTTCCCTTCCATTAGTACTTGGAGCTCCTCTGGATTTGGAACAAGGAACGACTTTAGTCATAGGCATCCCTCCTCTACAGCTAGACGAAGACAGGAAAAAGTAATCTCTCGAATTTTTTTTTTATTTTACATTTTAAAATATCATCTACTTTTATTACAAGATATAATTTTTTGTTACTATTTTATTAGTTTCTTTGGAAAGGCCTTTGAACAGGCAGCAGCCAGCACTAACTCCAGGACTTTACATGACCAGTTTGATTCTTTCAGTAAGTATAATACAAGGCATCTCATTATATTTACATTTGCATAATGATAATGACATGCAGTTGGTCACATGATCCGATTTTCCTGCATATGGAAAACAAACTGCATGAGCCATTTGGAAAGTTCAGATTGTGATGTCGTAGAGACGTTATTTTGCATTTCCATAACAAAGTCTAAATAGTGCCTATTTTTCCTTGTCACACGAATAAAAAATGAAAATATAAATATAAGAAATAAAATCATTTTTTATAGAGTTTCATTGGGAATGACATGAAGTCGGTACATGATCAAATTAATATGCTATGGGCATTATAGAATTTGATCATGTGGCCAAATTCATGTCATATCCCATTGAAACTCTAAAAACGATACTGTATGTGTACATAAATTTGTGTATTCAAATTTAACCCAAGCACTTGGTATTGAGTTGTTGGCATATTCATGAATCAGCGCTACACACTTCTGCACTGTACGAGGGTTGTCCCAAAAAGTCATAGACAATGTTTATAACTTTTTAAACATGCAACCAATTCTCACCAAATTTTGCATAGACATAATATATTCAAAGTTCTTTAAAATTGTGAATTTTTAAATTTATATCTTTCATATTAATAATATTAGGACGATTTACATGAAGGCCGATAAGTTCTGTCAGCGCACGAACAAAATTCGGAATTATATACGTATATATCTATTACATTTCCTTTAATTTTCTTAGTACTATGTAAAACAGTGAATTCAAATTTAAATCAGTTAAACCAGAATCAAAATCTTAATAATATGTCCAAATTTCATATAAATAGCATTAGAAACAGACGATTGGTGTAATGATTTACAGAAGTGTTGTTGGAACTGAGTTTGATGAAAATGACGTCGTTGAACGCGTAACCCGGCGCACAGAGATCTAATAAATAGTGTTGGATATGGTTTATATACACCAAAGACGGGAAAGAAGAGTACAGAAGTGACACTACATACTAGATTTTAATAGAGAAGTTATTTTTAAATGGCATGAATTTCAATGAGAGTTTTTCCTCTATACCGAAAATAGTACATCATGTACGAAGTAGAGTATTATTTGTTAAATGCAGGCAATGGGGAAAAATCGGGACCATGGACGACGTCAATGTGCATTCTCTGCTGCCTAAAATGTAAGGCGATTGATCTTTCGATTGATTTCCGACTGAAATTCGAATCTGCTTTAAAAAAAAAACAAAACAGAAAAAACGGACAGTAGTGAATTTATATAAGTCCCTTAGTCAAGAGGAGTGGTCTTTCAGTTTTAAAAATTATTGAATGTTAACAGACGCGTGTTTAGCAGAAAAAGAGACCATGAAGATAAGAAACGTAATTAACGTTTGCTTTCATGCGCCGATATACACTTACATGCTTTCTTTATTTCTTTATAATTTTCTTATTAAATATGATATCATCATGAAACTTGAAAAGCATGATCCTACAATGTTAAATTTTGCTATGACAAGGAAAGAAATTTAATATAGCAAAGAGAAACTAAACTGTTTTCCCTGTCTACGACTTTTTGGGACAACCCTCGTATATTGTATTTACATATGAATTGTTAGCTCATGAATAAGCACATATTTGTCTGTGCCAAAGCCGCTGAAATATGAAGCCTGCTTTATTATGTACATGTACTATATCTTATTTTTTAATTCTCATGATATTTTAATTGTAAAGAAACTTAAAACAGTAGTATACATAATGTGTTTTGAGCACAAAGTTGAATTCCTCAATACCTAAACCATGCAATTGCAAATTTCATTTTCATAGAAAAATTTTCAATGAAAATGGAACTTGCAATTGAATGTGAGGGATTATGTTAAATAAAATAATTTTTGATATTAAAAGTGTGTATTTAAGTGTGACCCAATGTTCTATTTATAGTAATGGAAATGAAAGTAGAGGACAAGAGCAAGTTTTTTGATGCATTGATCAGTCTGATGCAGTGAGAGAAGAGGCCTGGCGTTTCACTAATTGTTCCACGGTACAAGTTCCCTCTATACTGTGCCATCAAGTTATTCAGTGGTGCCTTTATTCCATGGTGCCTTAGATTGTAGCGGCCCATCCCAAGGTTCAGTCAGCTGACAGGATAATCGGGAAAAAATTCTATAGACATTACTTCTTGTTTTGGAATGTTAAACATTCTGAAACTGAATAATGGTAATGGCATTTAAGTGCTAGTTAACTTATTACTACCAATGAAAACATTAAAAATATGTTTTAGGGTGTTTTATGCATTTGTATAATTTTATCATTATTTATATTTTGACTTGTGATATTTAAATAAAAGATGATAATGCTAATTTTAGTTACAGTTTTAATCTAATTTTTTTTCCTCTTTTTCATATTACCGGTACCCATAAATAACAAAATTGTAAGGCTACTATTAATTACCATAGGTTTAAACAAGGTAAACAAACAAGGTTATACATGTAATCACAATTGCTCTGAGGGATTCCCATATTAACCTGGAAATATATTTTTACCTCCGTACGAAAGCCATGAAGGGACACGTCGATTTTTCAAAAAAGTAAAAATTAATTTGAGATCTCGAATTACTCAATCCGTTCCCTCGATTTATAATTCGAGATCTCGAAATACACAATCTGTTCCCACAGATTATCAATTCGTTCTCTCGGTTTGTAATTCGAGATCTCGAATTACACAATCCGATGCCACGGATTACTAATTCGTTCCCTCGATTTATAATTCGAGATCTCGATTTACACATTCCGATCCCACGGATTAATAATTCGAGATCTTGGTTTTTAACATCAGGATTATAACTTTGGCAATCAGTGCCCGCGAATTTTATTAAATGTATATATGTATACATGTAATGTTGGATACATATACATCCAATTATTTGAATCAATTAATGCGATTCATGTAATTTGTTTTAGCAACCGCGGTCGTTCCGAACCTCTTTTATAACTACTTCAACGTATATTTATTCAGATAAAAAATAATTACACAGGAGCCATATTTACTTTTACTTTATAGGACTTTCAATTATTCTATACACGTTAAACAAAACCCAGGACTTTTTTGTATAAATATCAGTTCTAGAATATGGATTTGAGTCATGTTCATGCAATTTTCTAATTTCGGACCGTAATATGTAATAAATAGGATGTAAACAACTACAATATTTTATTCATTAAACATGTATTGCCATATCCGATACTAGTATGTACAGATAGCTGAAATAATGAAATCATGAGAAGGGTTAACATTCCGAGGGAACGAATTGTTTAATCTGAGAGAATGAATTACAATCCGAGATAACGGATTGTGTTATTTGAGGGAACGAATTGATAATCTGTGAGAACGAATTAATAATCCATAAGAACGGATTGTGTGTTTCGAGATCTCGAATTATAAATCGAGGGAACGGATTGAGTAATTCGAGATCTCAAATTAATTTTTACTTTTTTGAAAAATCGACGTGTCCCTTCATGGCTTTCGTACCTCCGCTTTCACAAAGTGGGGAATATTCATTTTTAGCTCACCTATACGAAGTCAATATGAACTTACCCCTGGCCTCGGCGTCGGCGTCCCAGTTGAAGATTTAGGAGCTGGTCCATTCCCAAGTAATGAGCCCTACCTGGACCAAACTTGCATTGGTTGATGCATCTAGGGATGGATACTACCAGACTTGCTTTGGATGCTGGATGTGACCTACATTTTCCAGATGAGTGACCAGGTAAAAGTTTTTGGAGCTTGTACATTCCTGTGTAACTATAAGCCTTACTGGGACCAAACTTGCATGGATGATGTATCTAGGGATGGACACTACCAGACTTGCTGCGGATGCTGGATGTGACCTACATTTTCCAGATGAGTGACCAGTTTAAAGTTTTTGGAGCAGGTCCATTCCCAGGTAACTATAATAAACCCTACTGGGTCCAAACTTGCATGGATGATGCATCTGGGGATGGACACTACCAGACTTGCTACGGATGCTGGATGTGACCTACATTTTCCAGATGAGTGACCAGTTTAAAGTTTTTGGAGGAGGTCTATTCCCAAGTAACTATCAGCCCTATATGGACCAAACTTGCATGGATGATGCATCTAGGGATGGACACTACCAGACTTTATTCGGATGCTGGATATGACATACATTTTCCAGATGAATGACTAGGTTAAAGTGTTGGAGCAGGTACATTTCCAAGTAACTATCAGCCCCACCTGGACCAAACTTGCATGGATGATGCATCTAGGGATGGACACTTCTAGACTTGCTTCGGATGCTTGATCTGACCTACTTTTTCCAGATTAGTGACAAGGTTAAAGTTTTTGGAACAGGTCAATCCCCAATGAACTTTAAGACCTATTTTAACAGAACTTGCTTGAACATTGTTGTCAGAATAAATACGAACTGTTAAGAAAATATGATGTGAGATTTGCATTACTTATACTGATAACATTCGTCTAGGTGAGCTTCGTAATCTGATTACCTATGCTTGGTCCGTCTGTCTATATGTCTGTCTGTTTGTAACACTTTCATTACTGCACTATATTTTGAGAGGCTTTTTAATTTTGCCATGAAATTTTACACAGCAATTCCTATGGCCAAAGAAAAACGCCTATTGATTATGAGGTGTAAAGGTCAAGGTCATTTATGATGAATTCTGTCTGCTTTAACACGTTTGGTTCTGCACGATATATCGAGATCCTTTTGAGCCTTTGCAGTGAAATTTTATACCACAACCTTCTATGGCCTAAGACCCATATTTATTTTGAGGTCAAAAGGTTCAGATTGTAAATTCATACATTCTGTGTTTGTGTTTAACTTCATTTCTGAGGGATATCTCAGAAGCTTTTACAATGAGATTTTAACCTATTACTCCATATTGCCCTACCTTCTCCCTTCAACCCCCACCATACACATACTTTAGATCTGCGCATGTTCTTTTTTTCCCTTCAGCTAGGGACATAGTTCTCTGAATTAGCTTGTTGAACTTAAACCATGTTATAAGTGGAAGCTAGTAGAAGCTAGGTCATTGGAAAATAAGTGCTTAAATAACACTTCGACCCTGAGAAGAAATTCCAAAACAATGCCTTAAAGCGTTACATGAATGCAAAGACTGCCAACAAGAGAATTAGAGAGAGGAGGCATGGTGTATCTGATAAAAAGTCGTTGTTACGACTTGAGAAAGTCGTAATAACGAGATAAAAAGTCATTATTATGAGATAAAAAGTCGTTATTACGACTTAAGAAAGTCGTTATTACGAGATAAAAAGTCGTTATTACGAGATAAAAAGTCGTTATTACGACTTAAGAAAGTCGTAATTACGAGATAAAAAGTCGTTATTACGACTTAAGAAAGTCGTTATTACGACTTAAGAAAGTCGTAATAACGAGATAAAAAGTCGTTATTACGAGATAAAAAGTCGTTATTACGAGATAAATAGTCGTTATTATGACTTAAGAAAGTCGTAATAACGAGATAAAAAGTCGTTATTACGACTTAAGAAAGTCGTTATTACGAGATAAAAAGTCGTAATAACGAGATAAAAAGTCGTTATTACGAGATAAAAAGTCGTTATTACGACTTAATTTTTTTTTCTTCATTTTCTAATTTGACCCTTGTAGGCTTTCGTATGAAAAAGTTGACAAGCAAAAAAAAAGGGGGGGGGGGATTGCACAAACTTGCAAATCCTATTTCGGGGAGGGGGGCAATTATTTTTTCTTCAATGCCAATTTCTTTCAATACCATTTTCGGCATACAATACTACATATCCTTCATATTACTTTACTCTAGTGAACAGTGGGGGGGTGCCAATCAGCCTTTTCATGAACATTTTCAATAGTAAATCTAGAGATCAGCAAAAAGTTTAGGAACATCATAGAATGCAAAAATGGGAATTTTCAACACCACCAATGTGACCATGAAATCTCCCTTTTTGTCTCTCTGCCTTTCTTTGCTATAAATAGGGTTATTGCATGTTTCTTCTTCTTTCAAGATTGCTCTTTGTGAGTATATTGATTGATCGATAAATATTTCCATTTTTTTCTATGTGATAACTCTTTGAAAGTTAACGGAGTTGATTTCTTGATAATTCTACAGGAATTTAAAGATTAGGTAGGTCGATAGATAAGGAGCTATGGAGGCCTAATATACATGCAAATCTCGTGCGCATCTGTCTCTGTGTCTGACACTGAGGAGGCCAAATATACCTTGGTGTTTGACGTCAGTGGGCGAGGACTATTGAAATTGGCATGGGAGTCCTCGTGTAGTTTAAATCTATGTCTACATTCTTAATGTCTAAATCTACAATTTTATTTCACACTGAGATGAAAATATAAGGAATCACTGTTTAGTTAGTATAGTATGGCAGGGACATCAACGATAGTGGGAAACATGGGATAATTTATGCATAACGGGCTTTCGCCCGTTATATGCAAATTATCCCATGTTATATGCAAATTATCCCATGTTTCCCACTATCGTTGATGCCCTGGCATACTATACTAACTAGACAGTGATTCCTTAAGGTGGAATGCCACACCAACTTTTTATTTTATAGATCTCTGAGTCAACCTTTTTAAACAATGGTTTCAGTATTGAAAGGCCGACATTAGCTCTAAATTATTTTATATAAAATTTTTTGTATTTTTTCAAAGAAAATGAAAAAAATTATTTACATCCAAATTATTTGCTTTCTTGTAAAATTTTTGTTGTAAATGAATGCATCACATAAATACCCAATAAAATATGTAAAGAAAAGCTGTGTAGATATTAAAAAATTTTAAATAAAAAAATATTTATGATATCAAAACACATAATTTGTGAATATTTTTTAAACTTATGGTTAAAATCTTCTTAAAGCCAGTCACAACTGGGGAGAACATGTTCATTAATCATATTTCTAGAAGAAATTGAAACGAAATAGCCAAATTTTAGAGAAACTAATTTTTTTAAATTTTGCCCAATCCCGATCAAAATTAAACCGATCCTAACCATAATTGTACAATTATTGGAAATAAAGAACATTTCCCTAAGAACACTAGTCTGATTGGGTGTAATAAGGCTTAAAATATTATTGAACTTGACAATAAAATAGATTTTCTTCATTGTAAATACATGAAGAGTAAATAAATTAGCATTTTATTCATTTTGTGTTAATTTTGATCGGAATCAGTTTAATTTTGATCGGGTTAGGTCCAAATATTAAAAAAAATAATTTCTCTAAAATTTCTCAATTTCGTTTCAATTTCTTTTTAAAATATAATTGACAAACTTGTTGTCCTTACTTGTGACTAGTTTTATGGTGTTTTTAACCATAGGTTTAAAAAAAATTCACAAATAATGTGTTTTATTTTCATAAATATTTTTTTATCTAAAAATTTAAATATCGATACAGCTTTTCTTTACATATTTTATTAGATATTCATATGATGCATTCATTTACAGCAAACTTTTAACTCGAAAACAACTTATTCGGATATAAATAATTTATTTTCATTTTCTTTGAAAAAATACAAAAAAATTCATATAAAATAATTAAGAGCTAATATCGACCTTTCAATGCTGAAACCATTGTTTAAAAAGGATGACTCAAAGATCTATAGAATAAAAAGTTGGTGTGGCATTCCACCTTATGTATATTGTATAACATCCCATTCGAGAATTTTTCACTCGTACAGAAGGGCTTGAAACTTACACCTTTACTTGGCATTCGGGGCCATTAAACAGTGAAGGATCTTTATTTTGCCAACGCTTCAATTTTTAAGGACTCATCCGAAGGACCCGCCACTTTCACTTCATAGTATCGAGCGCATTATTGATAGTGATAGTTTATATACTCAGTAATTTATCTGAAGAGCGATTCAAGGTCCTTGGGCCTCTTGTATTTATCGAATTAGGTCAGTTACGGCCATGAATCGAACTGACGGTCGTTCATGGTAGCTTAGTCGGCAGCGCGCACTTGCTTCATAATCAGGAGCCCGTGAGTTCTAATCTCGGCCGCGCTGACCTAAGTCGATCATTGATGGGTAGCAACTGTTCCTTCGCAATGATATCAGCACTTTGAATTGAAAGTTGCTGGTCCTTCGGATGAGACGTTAAACTGAGGCCCCGTGTCACGACATACGTTGGCACGATCTAAAGAGGCACTGCTCAATAGCCCCAAGTGCTGAGAAATTTGAAGCCCTTCACGGGTGTATGGTAACGTCTTTAAATGAGTAAATAATTCTCGAATGGGAGTAAAACAACATACAATCAATCACATATGATGACTGACACAAAGATCGAATATGGGGTTTTCATGGTCAGTTTTCAGTCAAAATGGTCATATAGAATTTGATCAGTCGCTGTACATTTGTTTCATACTGTTGTAGTTAAATTAAATGTTAGATGCAAAAGTTAATAGCGCATTATAATAATCAATATATATCTTCTGGAATAGCTTTTATCATCGGGTGTTTTTTAAGACGGAAGTGTTTGACGGGAAGCAAAGGAAATCACGATTACATGTAACCATGCTTTAATTACAGATTATGCAATTTAATTAATGTAGGCATTGTTTGTTACAGACTGTGGGCTTTCAGTCGGATAAACACGTCTACGATTCAATAAAACGTGTATTTTTTAAAGAGTACGTATAAAATGTTCGTGTTTTTTAAATTAAAATTTTATGATCCAGATCTAATAACGAATTAAGATTTTAATATCACATTTACTTTTGTGGTACTAGTACCTGCAAACGACATGTTTTCCTTCAACATTTTCCTTAAATACTCTATGAAAAGTAATATTAAATGTTAATTAAATGAAATCATAGACAACTGCTACTTATAAAGATTTTTTTAAAAATCCTTAAATTTAATTAGTCATCAATAAATTTGCTCAGATTCCTCAAACAGGAACTCGGAGGTTGATATTCAAATGATGTCTTATTTCCTCATTGACAATTTATATAGTCTTTGGAGACCTGTTCCTAAAGACGATTTTTGAAATTTCGGTGGGCGCTAAGTGTGCTTTTTTATTGACCGACCATTGAAGCAGAATTTATTCACAAACTTCAACACAAGAAGAAGAACACACGTAGCTGCTGTGACTCACGTCTTGACATTCAGATATAACGACGACATAATTAATCAAGAACGAGGTAATTATTGACAAACAAGTTGATGAAACAAGAATATCAGCAGTCTCGTTTAAAGTCATTTTGCAAGTTCTATGATCGATACAAGAACTTGTCAGCAAATACAATTTATCATTTATCATCAATTTATCAGGAATGTAAATTATAAATAGGCAGGTCGATAGGTAAGGAGTTGAGGAGGCCTAATATACATGCAAATCGGTCTCTGTGTCTGACGCTAAGGAGGTCAAATATGCATGTAAATCTCGTGCGGTTGCCGTTGTGTTTGACGTCACTGGCCGAGGACTATTTAAAATTGGCATGGGAGTCCTCGTGTAATTTAAATATATGTCTACATTCTTAAAGTCTAAATATTTCCATTTCTAATTTTTGTCTCTGTGATAACTCTTTGAAAGTTAGCGGAGTTGATATCTTGATCATTCTACCGGAATGTAAATTAGGCAGGTCAATAGGTCAGGAGCTAAGGAGGCCTAATATGCATGACAATCTCGTGCGCATCTGTCTTTGTGTCTGACGCTAAGAAGGCCAAATATGCATACAAAACTCGTGCGGCTGCCTTTGTGTTTGACGTCCGTGGGCGAGGACTTTTAAAACTGACATGGGAGTCCTCGTGTAATTTAAATCTACGTCTACATTTTTAAAATCTAAATCTAAAATTTTATTTCCAATGAAATGGAAATATAAGGAATCACTGTCTAGTTAGTATAGTATGCCAAGGACATTAACGATAGTGGGAGACATGGGATAATTTATGCAAAACGGGCGAAGCCCGATATGCAAATTATCCCATGTTTCCCAGTATCGTTGATGCCCTGACATACTATACTAACTAGACAGTGATTCCTTAAGTATATTGCATAACATCCCATTCGAGAATTTTTCACTACTACAGAAACGTCATCATATTGACTGGTGAAGGACTTGAAACTTACACCTTCACTTGGCATTCGGGGCCATTGAACAGTGAGGGATCTTTATTGTGCCAACGCTTCAATTTTTAAGGACTCATCCGAAGAACCCGCCACTTTCAGTTCAAAGTATCGAGCGCATTATACATAGTGATAGTTTATGTACTGAAGAGCGATTTAAGGCCCTTGGGCCTCTTGTTTTTATCGAATTAAGTCAGTTGCGGCCATGAATCGAACTGACGATCGTTCATGGTAGCTCAGTCGGCGGCGCGCACTTGCTTCTTAATCAGGAGGTCGTGAGTCCTAATCTCGGCCGCGCTGACCTAAGTCGATAATTGATGGGTAACAACTGTTTCTTCGCAATGCGCTCAGCACTTTGAATTGAAAGTTGCAGGCCCTTCGGATGAGACGTTAAACTGAGGCCCCGTGTCACGACCAACGTTGGCACGATCTAAAGAGGCACTGCTCAATAGCCCCAAGTGCTGAGAAATTTGAAGCCCTTCACCGGTGTATGGTAACGTCTTTAAATGAGTAAATAATTCTCGAATGGGAGTAAAACAACATACAATCAATCACGTATGATGACTGACACAAAGATCGAATATGGGGTTTTTCATGGTCAGTTTTCAGTCAAAATCGTCATATAGAATTTGATCAGTCACTGTACATTTGTTTCATACTGTTGTAGTTAAATTGAGTTATTCCTAATGAAAAAGATGCAAAAGTTAATAGCGCATTATAATAATCAATAGATATCTTCTGGAATAGCTTTTATCATCGGGTGTTTTTGAAGACGAAAGTGTTTGACGGGAAGCAAAGGAAATCACGTTTTCATGTAACCATGCTTTAATTACAGATTATACAATTTAATTAATGTAGGCATTGTTTGTTACAGACCTTGTTTTCAGTCGGATAAACATGTCTAGACTACGATTCAATAAAACGTGTATTTTTAAGGAGTCCATTTACGTATAAAAAGTTCCTTTTTTTAAATTAAAATTTTATGATCCGGATCTAATAATGAATTAAGATTTTGATATCACATTTACTTTTGTGTTTCTAGTACCTGCAAATGACATGTTTTACTTCAACATTTTCCTTAAATACTCTATGAAAAGTAATATTTAATTTGATTTAGCGCAATTTCTAATGTTCCTATTTATGTATATATGGTCAAGACATTTAGCGTGTACCTGAATTTAGCGTGAGTTTCTCTCCGCCAAAGGCGCTAAAAAGAATACACAGCCAAATGTAATACGTTTACAGTAATTTATCTGAAGAGCGATTTAAGGCCCTTGGGCCTCTTGTTTTTATCGAATTAGGTCAGTTGCGGCCATGAATCGAACTGACGGTCGTTCATGGTAGCTTAGTCTGCAGCGCGCACTTGCTTCATAATCAGGAGGTCGTGAGTTCGAATCTCGGCCGCGCTGACCTAAGCCGTTAATTGATGGGTAGCAACTGTTCCTTCGCAATGCGCTCAGCACTTTGAGTTGAAAGTTGCGGGTCCTTCGGATGAGACGTTAAACTGAGGCCCCGTGTCACGACAGACATTGACATATAGAATTTGATCAATCACTGTACATTTGTTTCATACTGTTGTAGTTAAACTAAAAGTTATTCCTGATGAAAAAGATGCAAAAGTTAATAGCGCATTATAACTGGAATAGCTTTTATTATCGGGTGTTTTTTTTAAGAGGAAGTGTTTGACGGGAGGCAAAGGAAATCACGATTAACCATGCTTTAATTACAGATTATACTATTTAATTAATGTAGGCATTGTTTGTTACAGACCGTGGGCTTTCAGTCGGATAAACATGTCTACCATAAAAAACGTGTATTTTTAAGGAGTACACGTGTATAAAAAGTTCGTTTTTATTTAATTAAAATTTTAAGATCCAGATGTAATAATGAATTCAGATTTTAATATCACAATTACTTTTGTGGTACCGGTACCTGCAAACGACATGATTTCCTTCAACATTTTCCTTAAATACTCTACGAATAGTAATACTAAATGTTAATTAAATGAAATCATAGACATCTGCTATTTATAAATATATTTTTTTAAAAATCCTTAACTTGTAATTGGTTATCAATAAATTTGCTTAGATTCCTCAATAAGGAACTCTGGGGTTGATATTAAAATGATGTCTTATTTCATCATCTACATTTTATATATATAAATAGTCTTTGGAGACCAGTTCCTCAAGACAAATTTCGGTGGGCGCTTAGTGTTTTTTTTTATTGACCGACCATTGAAGCAGAATTAATTCAAAAACTTCAACACAAGAAGAACACACCTAGCTGCTGTGACTCACGTCTTGACATTCAGATATAACGACATAATTAATCATTGGTGTTTCTTTCTTTTTTAGATCAATTTATTCTCGTTTATCAGTTTCAAGTTTTTTTCATTTGACATGATTTAATAAAAATCTTTTCAAAAGTTCAAATAATATTGAATGGGAGATTAATTTAATATTAAATGTTATCCATGTAGAATTCTTATAGGATTGACTTACTTATTTCAATTTATCAAGGAAGGTTGCCAAAGGGAGAATTGCTATCTTATTCTATGTAGTAAATATTCTTATATTATTTTTATTTAAAGAAATGCTTTGAATATTTGTTTTCCTTAATTTTCGAAAGAATTGCCATACATAATAAAAGAAGTATCAACAAATTAACAAATGAAATTTAATATCTTGGTTCAAAGAAGAATTTAAGTTATCGTGTTGTAAAATTTGCATTTACCCCCCCCCCCCCCCCCCCCTAGAAAATTCAAAATTTACAACATGATAAGGGTGTACTTTCCAAAACTCTTATGCATCTCTCAAAAAGCCTGTGGCGGCCTTGTGTTGTGTTGTTTTTTTTCTATCAGATTTTAATTCATAGGAAGCATACTATTATGCGTGTGAAAACCTCACTGAGTGTGTAAATGATTAAAATAAGATTACTTTATTTACAAAGGAAATACGGATCATTTCATGTTGATTACGATAACCAGGGCGATCGAAACATTAAAAATACATGCAAACTGATGATACGAAAAGCCAGTGCCTGTTTTTATTATAATTACTTAGTAATTAATTAGTGTTACTCGAAAGATTTAGATGACCTAAGAAGAGGTCAAAGGAGATATAATAGATTCTGAGCCATTCGAACCTTTTTTCCACTTGAAGTACATGTTTTTAGCAATATTCTAAATATAAAACTTTCTACACCAGAGGCCAAGTTCTGAATTGAATCAATCAACTTGATTGACGTAAAATTCTGCTTGCTACGTCATTGTTCGTTTATAATTTGGATATTGCCTTTTCACTTACTTGTAAATGAAGTTGAGAGCGCATTAATAGATATTTCACACATATCACTAGCAGAGATATCTTGCGTTATTGATAAAATAATGGGGTATTTTCATATTTTACATTTGCTCTGTTTTCTCTCGATTTTATTCGAGACCTTTGGTGAGACTCTACCAGAAAAACAATCCAATAAAATGATGTCAAGTGCCACGACTGGAAAAGACCTCTTTCTGGATATTCTGAATAAGGAAAGCTTGGTGCGATTGTCAATGGTGCAAAAAATTCAAAGTTTGACAATGGATGTCATTGATAATAAAAACGATGTCCAAGCTTGCAAGAGGAATATGATTGACATAAACAAGAAACTGAATGCACTGGAAACTAAAAACCAAAAACTGGAAGAAGAAAACGCAAGATTGCAGAAAGTATTTCAGACTATTCCTGTCAATGGAGACAGCGACAAATACCTACAAGTAATTGATGGTACTCTGCAGAAGTTTTGGACCGTGTTCAATGAAACAATGGAAACTATTCGCCTAGAACAAAATGCAAGTAGCAGCCAACTGCTGAAAATTACATCTCATCTCTCGGCAGGTAATGACTGAGTGTATAATTACGAGCATTCTCTGTAATGACTTAAAATTTTATATAGGAGCTTCGGTATGCTTAGTCTCAGAATTTCTCCAAACTCTCTATGATAAAAGTCTTTGATATCCTTAACTAACAAAAATCGGTTGATATGGATTATAGTTACCACTTGCTTAGAGATGTATTCTTAAAAGTTTCTCTTAGAGCATAAGTGGCAGTAATGTGTCATGTTTTTGTGAGAATGGTTTGTTTGCTTTTCCTAAATGTTTTTACTAAGGCTCAGTAAAGATTTAAAGTGGCTGAAAATCTCAATTTTAAACCCATTTTTCCGGCTGTTACCATGGCAACTGAGACACATAGTAAAGAAATTTTATTTGCTAAATGTTTCTGGTGTCAAATACTAATAATGGGTGAAGTTTCATCAAAATCGATGAACATGCGTGGCAAAGAAATTTAAGTGGTTACAGAGAATGACTTTTAATTGTTATATATATACATGTATGCACACTTTTTGATTTTCCATAAACCTAATTTTAAATTATATAACATAACTATACTGTTTATTTAATATTCAAATTAAATCTAATCCATCTCCGTGAAATTTGGATAGAAATATATAAATGTTTAAATTAGTAAGCTTATATATATTCTAGAGGTAAAAATCTTTACATATATAGTAATACACATTCAGATAATTTTGCCTTTTTCAATTGAGTTTAACATTTTATCTTTTAAAAGATAAAGAAGGAAACTCTTATTTCAAAGTTTTTGTCTATTTTATGAAAGATTAAGTGTAGAGGCAAGGCTTCCAATGTAACTGCTAAAATATTTAACAATAGTAACCAAAGTACGGATCATTGCCGTCAAATGAGGTCTAATTTATGAAGAATGTAGATTTGGGACATGCCTTTTTTCTGGTGCCCATATTATTTGTTATCGCTTTATATGGAATTATTTTCCCTATCACATATTGATAGGTAACGCGCCAAGTTTAATTAATTTTACTCTATTGCAAATATTTGAAAACAAAATCTTTATATCGATGTACGTGCAGTTTTTTCTTCAATTTCTCATTTTGTAAGAGACAAAACATCAAGACTGTTGTATTAATTTTTTTCTTCACAAATTTGTTCTTGAATTTTGTTACATGTATAATTGTTGGTCTTTGCTCTCTAGGATGGACACGATTTGGAGACTCAGAATATTGGTTAGGAAAGCAGAAAGTCAAATGGTCGACTGCAATCGTAAGATGCTCTAAAATTTTCTGTAAACTGTTGAACTTAGCTTCTTGTATGTTTCCAAAGTTTGAATAATTCAACAAAAAAATCAGCGACAAAATAGGCTTCATCTTTTCCCTCTTAGATTGTTATTTTTATTATATGCGAGGTTATATAAATTTAACAACTATGCATTTCTATGCGAAGAAAGGATGTTGCAAGAATTATTTAGTATAAAGACTTTCAAAATTAGCCGGGTAATTCAAAAACAAACAAAAAGTGTTTGTAAAACACTGATACTCCCGTATGGCAGCTAATGGGGATGGTTTATGTTTCTCTAATGCAAGGTAAGCTTCAAGTCAAGTCAAAATGTCAAAATTGTTGGTATCCAAAGGTAGGTTTTGTCATAAGGAAGACATCTGTGATATATATAACTCCTGTACTAACTGTTCAAAAGTTATGGCCAAGATAAAAAGTCTTTAAGAGGCGGATCAAATTTTAAGGATATCCGATCCTCAGCCAGGAAGGATAACTCCAAAAATTAATATTTTATTTGAAATCCATCAAAATGAAGCTTGAAAATCAAATTTTTTCATGCAACAATTTTCATTCTATTAATCTTTATAAATTCAAGGTTTTTGGAAGTCTTAGAAAAATTCTTATAAAAGTTGATATTTGTACCCTATAAAAGAAAAAAATATTAATACAGCTTTTTAGAAATAAGATTTTCTTGAATCCAGCCTTATAGATACCAATGTTTATTAGCATGATGTGAAATAAGAAGTGATCTGTGTGGTGTCTTGCAATGAAAGCAAAAGCCTTTTACACTATATATTATAGAATACATGACGGAAATAGAAGAGGAAAAATACCAAATAAGTATAAAAATCATAGCAATTTCTCTGAATGCCTGGATATTTATCGTTTTTTAACCTAAAATAATTATATTTGTTGATCAACTTGCAATTAGAAAATGCATTGCTGATATTCCAATTCGCCTTTTCTGCAAAATTATTGGAGATTTGACAATTTTCCCTATATAATATGATTAACTTTAATTTTTAACTTTCTAGAAATACTGTGGATAAATTTACATAACTTTGGGGATTTAGAGATACTTTTATGAGTAATTTTGATTACTTAGCTGCTAATTAAATGTATATAAACCTGGGGATCGGACTACCCTAATGTTGAGGTAAAAAGATCAGAAATATTTAAATACCATTGAAAGGTCTTGTCTTGTATTTTTTTTGTTGTTGAAAAAGTGGGCAAAAATTCCATGGTCAAGAAGTCAAAATTGGTGGTACCTGAAGAAAGGTCATGTCACAAGGGATACATCTGTGGAATATGAAAGCCATAGCCCCACCCACTCAAAAGATATGGACAAGATTAACGATTTTGCGGACAAATGGCAAGACCTTTCTTTGGGGACCACCGAATTTGACCTCCTAACCTTGACCTTTGAGTCTGACCCACTTATACTAAAAATTTTCAGACTTTAACTTTGCTCATGACGTTTGAGCATTTGGTGCTAGGCCTTTAATGATCCATATTGTGACAAGATCTTTCAATAGGTATAAATATTGTGACCTTATTACCTTTACCTAAAGGTTGACCCGCCATATCTTTTGAACAGTTAGTACTAGGGCTTTCATTTTTCACAGGTATATTCCGTGTGTTAAGATCCTTCTTTGAATACCAATAACTTTGACCCTGACCTTGGAGTTTTACTTGCATTTGAGAAAATTCAACCCTCTTTAAAAACTGCCATACGGGAACAACACATCTTGTCCAAAACATACGGCTCCAGTTCAGTTATCAATCTGCATATCTTTTTTTTCATTTTAAAAAAGAAATAGTTTATCAATGAATGATATCGTAATGTTGCTGAGTAATCAAGGTGATAGTATTGTGTTTCGCATAGATGTATGCAGAAAATTAGGAAACTCGGAACCTTTCTTCAGCATAATGTCTGACGAAAAATGACATATGCTCTCTTAAACTGCTGTTTCCACCAAGTCAAAACGTAAACGATGCGATTTCGGCCTCACCAGATGAAACTTAACCGATAATTTAGGAGAAAATTTACTTTCTAGAAAATTGAACTGTATAAACTTACTTTTAAATACGTCAGAGATAACGGAGGGGATATATATCATGATTAGAAGCTGCCAAAACGGTAAATATTTTTGTAAAGGAAGCACTGACCCCTTTTGTAACATCTGTAAGGTCACGACTCTCATTATCAGTCAACCAAGTTCTGCTACCGTTTGAAAACTCTTCTCATGTTCCGTGATAAAAAACTCTGATCTGCGGCTGATGCTCTGCCTCTCTCGTTTATCAATCCATTTTTCGATGATTAGTGTTAAGATATTCAGTGGCAATTCAAGGCTGTGCTCATTAGTTTTTGCAATTTATATTATACAAAGTACATAATTATTAGTACATTAGAACATAGCTATGTAGAAGGAACTTATTCTAATTTTTTTTATTATGATAATTATTTTTGAACGTTAGAATACATATTATATAATACTAATATCACCTTATCATCCTCAAGTTATAATGTACATGTTTTTTATTTTTCGAATAATTTTCTTTTTTTCTGTTTTGTAACTGCTTATTTGTAATTCTTTGATTTAATAGGAAGAATGTGAAAAGATTGGAGCAAAACTTGTTGAGATCGAGTCTTCAAGCGAGAATAACTTCGTTCGCATGCTTGCTCAAAAATTAACAGGTTAGTAAAAAGAAATGAAGGAGATGTTAAGAATAAATTCTCTAAAGTTATATTCCAATTACTTTGATGAGATCCTTAAATGGAATGTTTAAGTTAAATAATGAATGGAAATTTTACACATCGTTTATTTTAATTTATTTAGGGAAAAATTTTGATTAATTTTTTTCTACATATAAAAGTTTCTTTATCGATCGCGAACAGAAAAAAATGGCAGATTTATTTTGAGGGTGACAACTGGTGTCAAACATCGGATAAAATGTATATTAGTGATTTATTGAAACGGAATAAGTACTTATTTATGATTATGGACGTTCAACAAATAAACAAACAAACAGAGTGTGTACATTGTAGAAAGTGATTTTTTTCAAACATTTTTATTTCTAAAAAAGCATGTGTTTTGCTAGATGGTTGTAATTTTTTTAACGATAATTATTTTTATTTCCAAAAACGCAAGTGTTTGGCTAGATGCTTATAAATTTTTCAGGTGCTTTTTTATTATAAATATTTATTTCATTAACTCTTAAGAGTAATTTTTATTGCTTTTTCCCAAATTGCGAGTGTACCTGTCTAGCTTGATGGTTGTCTACTCTAACGTTGCATTTCTATTTTCCATCAAGGCGAGTGTTTGCTTAGGCGCCACTGATCGTCTACTCTAACGTTGTATTTCTTTTTCCATCAAAGTGAGTGTTTGGTTAGGTGCCACTGATCGTGAGGTCGAGGGTCAATGGCGATGGGCACACACTAACTCACTCCTGACATACAGTGATTGGGATGTCTCGCACAACCAACCAAACAACTACAATAATCAGGACTGTCTGTGTCTCTACGTCCCCTACGGTCGCACTTGGTGTGATGAACCCTGTGACAAGAGAGATTATCAGTACATCTGTGAGAGAGATGCTTTGTAATTGTTAAATTCTTTTCAGGTTCTCTTTGTATATAAGTTTATTATCACATTTTTTGTGTGATAAATTATTGAGATCAGAACTATAGCCTGACTGCCCCAAGACAGATCGAAAGATGCAACTGAATCGGTTTTATGAACCTGCTCGAAAATTATATATTATTCGTGGGATTATGTACTAGCAGCCTACGAGAGCTATGAGAATAAATATACGCTAGATGTGTCATGTTATCGCAAGTCGTTACACATCGTTGTTCTTATTACTTTTTTTTTTATCTGTGTTCATGCTCTAGAATAAGTTGAGTGAATACATTAGACGGAATGAGACCAATTCAATTTCCTGCGTGTGGTTCAACAGTGATGATTATATGATGAAGTGAAATAAATTAATACAGAAAGAGAAGTTTCTCATATAAAAAAAGAGAAATAGGACATTCAACGAAAAACCAACAACTCTGAAAGTAGATTTATTTACTTGCCTGCTTATACTAGCAATAATACTTTTCTATTTTTTCACCATCACAATAGACTTATAAAGTAGATTAGCATATGATGTCCCAATCTCTTCCTATAAGGTAGGTTGATACTTGTACTTCCAAAATTTTCTGTCAAACTGATATTTTTTTAATTTGAATACTTTAAATAAGTCATAAACTAACTAAAACCCATAAAATACATGTAAATTTTCATACAGTGTGTCTCAAAGTATATACCTCTAAATATTCAACAGCCAAAATTTAACATAAGGAAATGTGATATCATATTTTATTTAGCCATGCACCAAATCACTTCAAATTTATGATAAAACTTATGAAAATCAAAAATATTTATTTGCCAAGAGAATATTTGAAATCTTTATTGGAAAACATTAACAAATAGATGTTGAATCTGTCCACATATTTCCAAAAAAAAAAAATATCTTAAAATATCTTTATTTTTAAGAGTTTTCAAAGTCTAAACTGTTTACACGCCATTTTTCTATAAAGAACTATATGCGGTATATTGCATATATTTGCCCCCACAAAAGTCATATTTTGAAAACTTCCTGAAATGTGCTGAATTTAATAAATTGTATGAGAAATATAAATTAACAGAAAATAATATAGTGTCAAAGCAGTGTATTCACAATTTTTGTTTTTATGACGTCACAAACTAGTCCGATTTTATATCCTTTTTCAGAAAGAGGACAAAATGGACAAAATTTCAACAATTTTAGCTTTAAAATTTATAGAGCGCAAGTTTGTTCAGGAACAATATTGACATACATATTTCATTGATATTATCATTTTACACATTATATCAAAATATTGATCCTGAACACACATGCGCTCGGTGACTTTTACTCAAAATATCGACAAAATATGTACATTTTTCTGTAAAATTCATAAAAAACTGAAATTTACGTCATGTTTGTGACGTCATTACGTACATATGGCGTCATTACTTATGAAAATATTCAGTGCTTTGAAGTCAGCATATACTCCCCTGTTTGAGAACTTAATTAAATATATCTCCATCAAAGTTTGGTTTGGGGGGCAAATATTGGTTATTACCGAATAAAGTTCTTTAATATGAATGATATCGCAAGTTAAAAAAAATACATACTTTATTATGGTCGACCAGATAAGTTTAACAAAACAGCCTTTTGAACACGTATACCCTCAGTTTTGGAATATAAATTTTTCGATATTATTTGAAAACTTTTTAAAAATGTAAAATTTAAAAAGATGATATAGGTTTAAATTAAACAAAAATAGATCTCAAAATAGTTTGTTAAAAAATAGATTCTATGGATGGAGTGCAATGTATTAATTTCCATAAATAATTATGTTAAATGCTTAGTATGCACAATGACACTATTATAAACAGAATTCTATATTGGCGTGTAAAAATTAAAACCGGATCCGTAAAAGTAAGGAACTTCCTTAATCGCTCCCGCTCTTCATCAGGAGGTGTAAATTAAAAGAATTTGTCTGACTTTCATTTCTCATACGACTTATTTTATTTTATGTAGAAACAAAGGTCTATCAATTGCTAACAAAATCATTATTTTGACGTAGAATAGTTGAAGTCATATTGTTTCTTATATAATTTATTTTCTAGTTGGCCCTAATCGTCTGTAGTCATTATTTGTAGACAGAATCCTACACCAATATCAGAGCTGACTCAAAAACTCCACAAGTCCAATCCATCCTTTTCCAACATGCCCTCATGAGAAAAAACACCAGATATTAAAATTCACAAATTTATTACTGAACATTTATTCTTTTATTCCACCCCCCAAAGTGGCAATTCTTGGTCTTGGCTTTTTAGGCAATGAGTAAAATTAATGTAATTTTACTGAATGTTCATTACAAAATATTTTTACAATGGAAATGCCATTTGTGCATTGACACCAAATTGGTATAGGTCAAAAACACATCATTGCCTGAAAACTACAAATAACTAAATAATATATATGTGCAAATTAATTCCTTCCGGTAAACGGCAAAGAACCAATTTGCAAAATATTACAGCTAGCAAATTGCTCAATAATTTTGAAATATACATATATATACATGTCCAAATTCAGTCATTGCAAACAAATGCAGAAAATAAAGTTCAAAACTCAGATTCCGGTGCATGGCGGCAACCTGAGACAAAAATGTGACACTTCAAATTGAGTATCAAGTGATGTAAAATGTACATCTTTAATTAGTATACAAAGTTCTTTTAATAGGAACAACCCGCGCATTCTTCCATTCTTTTAGTCCAATCTTTGCCAAGACTGTTTTTCATTTAGTCTGTCTATATGAAGAATATCCGATCATAGTTTATCTCAAACACATTATCTGCAAATAAATTGAACTTTGCCTACACTGTTTTTCACCAGAGAAATCTTTGTTTTAACACAATTTTTCACCAACTCCTCACTGATCATTGAGAGTCATTCACAATGAAGTTTTTTGTCCATTGGTCCTTATCAAATTTCACTGATATCCTCTATCCACTGATGTTCTTTGAAAATTTTCCTACTTCTCCATTTTCCGAATTTTCCATGACAAGTCAAAATCTGAAATACAGGATTAAAGCGCAGTAAAAATTCTTAAATAACAAGGGAACATGGGAGGGAGGGGGAAGATTTTTTATCTAATATGCCTATCGTCTGTTTCTGCAGTTGCTGAATCATGGGAAAAGGAAGTACTCTATTACTAGAGCCGATTTACGTAAATTTTCCGGAAAGAAAAATTAATTCCGGAATAAGCACATAATTATGATTCATGCTAAAAATAAACGGCTTTATTGTTAAACCAATAAATCTTATTATTTGTAGACAGAATCCTACACCAATATCAGAGCTGACTCAAAAACTCCACAAGTCCAATCCATCCTTTTCCAACATGCCCTCATGAGAAAAAACACCAGATATTAAAATTCACAAATTTATTACTGAACATTTATTCTTTTATTCCACCCCCCAAAGTGGCAATTCTTGGTCTTGGCTTTTTAGGCAATGAGTAAAATTAATGTAATTTTACTGAATGTTCATTACAAAATATTTTTACAATGGAAATGCCATTTGTGCATTGACACCAAATTGGTATAGGTCAAAAACACATCATTGCCTGAAAACTACAAATAACTAAATAATATATATGTGCAAATTAATTCCTTCCGGTAAACGGCAAAGAACCAATTTGCAAAATATTACAGCTAGCAAATTGCTCAATAATTTTGAAATATACATATATATACATGTCCAAATTCAGTCATTGCAAACAAATGCAGAAAATAAAGTTCAAAACTCAGATTCCGGTGCACGGCGGCAACCTGAGACAAAAATGTGACACTTCAAATTGAGTATCAAGTGATGTAAAATGTACATCTTTAATTAGTATACAAAGTTCTTTTAATAGGAACAACCCGCGCATTCTTCCACATGGCAACAGTGGCCACATGCACCATGTGGCCATGGCAGCCACCGCCACCAAGTGGGGGAAGCGGTTAGTTCCTAATGCCAAGACCATGCCACTGCACTGTTGCCTAATAGATTTTAGGGTAAACAAGTATCCCTGCACCTTTAAATTGTTCAATTGCAGCACAAATTGTATTCAAAAATATTTCATTTCCTGTTTGGGATAAATGAACCCCGTCACTTTCAAAAAGTAATGCATCCTTGGAATTTATGTCTAGATATTTGATGTAACCTCCCCCATTCTGTACCACTGCTGCTGCAATGGAGCTATTCAACCTTTTTACAGTTTTATTCATTGCATCAATATTTTCTGAATATCTCCAGTTTCTTCTTGGTAATAACTGAGACCAAATTATCTTTGTATTGGGTAATAATAACTGAATCTTTTCCAAAGTTCTTTTAAAGATTTGAATAAGAATTCTGAAAGATATGTTGCCAATATCATTACCACCACAATGTAAAATCAGGTAATGTGGACTGTCATTTACTTTTAACAATGATTTAATTTTCTTGTACAACTCGGACCATACCATGCCCCCTTTTCCTTGCCACCATATATTTATACTTAGCCTTTGAAGTCCTAGACATACTCCACCTGGCCTATTCCTGGCTGCAACAAATGCTCTTTTGACTATTGAGGACCCAACCACCCAGACTTGAAACTCTGAAATAACATTTTGAACTAACCATGACTCTTAAATTCAAGTTAAAGTGAACATGATCATTATATTCTGATGTACAATTTGTAAGATTTTGATTTCCACCTACCGGCTTTACAGATTTCATCTTCAGACATACCTAACATGGCTGAATTAGTGGCTGCCCCTATTCTGAATGAATGTGATTTGTATCTACTACTGTCCAATCCAATTACCTTTAATGCTTTGCTTAAAACTGATGTGAATTGAATCCGTGTGAGTGCTTGACCCCCAAAATGACAAAATAAATTCCCTTGCTTGATAGGTCTTACAGTCAAATAGCTTGCCATAATTTCCACTGGCCTTATACTGGTCATTGCTTGACTATTTTCTATGACGACTGTTGCCCCCTCTCCCCTTTGGTCAGTTTTGGAGTGCTTGAGGTATATTTTCATTATATTTTCATTAATTAACATTTCAAGGTTTTCATACTGAACAGCATGACCTACAGTTTGTTTTTTCCCTTCAGTGATTTCCCCCACTCTAAAATACCCAAAGAAGGCCACACTGTAAGCTGCAGCAAACAGTTTTGCTTCATAATCATTAATGCAAACAATGGGCAATACTTTCAATATGCTCTCTAGAATGTTTACAGTTATTGGTAATCTGCCATCTTTTTTCTTTGACTTTCTCCTGTACCCTTCTAAAAGCTTTTTAACCATAAAATTCTGGGTTACATCTGCATGATCATGAAGCTTGAGATAGAATGCAATTCCTGATATATAAGTCCTTGCTGTTGATTCCCCCAAACCCTTTACTGACATGTAACCTATGAAATGAACAATTTGCTCTAATGTAGGTGGCCACAGCTTTTCAAAGTTAAAATTAACTCGAAATTCGTCAAAACAAGTCAACCCTTGTTTGTAAGTTTGTTGTGTATTATTTGCTGTTGCAAGCTGCAGTAATTTGTTTACTTCTTCTCTGACATCAAAACAAGAAATTCCTCTGGTATTCTCTCTGGATACTTGTCTGCCCCTGGTGCTAGTTGTCTGAAGCGATGAAACTGTTTACGAGATAAAGAATCTGCTATATTATTTTGTTTACCCATTATATGTTGAGCTTTAAAGATGACATTGTACTTCAGAAGCAAAAGAACCATTTTTCTTATGAGCAGCATAATCTGTTTTGATTTTGATGACTGTCTGTTGACAATCGTAACTAATGCACTGTTGTCAATATACATAATGATTTTTTTGTTTGCAAAACATTTTTCCCCCCATAGAAAAATGGCCAATAGTATCGGTATTAGTTCTAGATATGACATTTCTCTAAAAATTGAGCTATCCCAATCATGTGGCCATGGCCAGTAAACCCAGTGACCCTTACAGTATGCTCCACAACCTAACTCAGGATTTCCAGAGCTGTCAGTGAAAAGCTCAATATTGTCACTGCTTAGCCACTCTCTTTCATGAATAAGCCGAACCCCATTAAAACTCTCTAAGAATACTAGCCACATCTGTACATCTTGTTTAAATTCTTGAGTTAATTTTATATGGTGATGGGGTTTTGTAATTCCACAAGTGGCTTCATAAAAACGCCTATTGAATGCCCTAGCATTTGGAACCCCTTTGCTGAAAAAATTTAAGCTACCAACTAAACTTTGTACTTCTTGAAGTTGGAGTGATTTTTTAAGTAAAGTTGATGTAAGTAAGGCTGTTAATATTTGAACTTTTTCCTGTGGTATTCTTACCACCATTTCTATTGTATCTATTTCTAAACCCAGAAAAATTATTTTTGTACAGGGGCCCACTGTTTTTTCTTGAGCTATGGGAACTCCTATTTCTTGACACAAATTGTTAAACCCTTGCATCAACTGTGCACACTCTTCAGTACCTGAGGAGCCCAAAAAAAGGAAATCATCTAAATAATGAAAAATTGTATCGATTCCGACCCGTTTCTGCAATTCCCAGTGTAAGAATGTTGAAAACTTTTCAAACAACTTACATGACATAGCACAACCCATTGGCAGGCATTTATCAATGTAATAACTTCCCTCAAACTTAAAACCTAGCAAGTCAAAGTCTCCTGGATTTATTATCATTAACCTAAATGCTGATTTTATGTCCATTTTTGCCAAGAATGTGCCTTTCCCTAAGCGAGCAACTTCCTGTAATACCTGATCTAGTGAGGTGTATGCTACTGTGCAATCATAAGGATCTATAAAATGATTCACACTATTGTTTTCTGGATAAGAAAGATGTGTTATTAACCTCCAGCTTCCTTCTGATTTTGGAACTATACCTATTGGTGAGATTTTCAAATTAGATATTGGTTTGTTGAGAAACGGTCCTGCAATTCTACCTAGTTTTACTTCACTATTTATTTTTTCTTTAGCCTTATCTGGGAACTGCAAAACTGATTTCAGATTCTTTGATTCGCCTCCTAATCTTGGGCCCTGATAACCAATTCTAAACCCAAACTGAAAACCTTCTAATAATTGATTTGCCACCCCCCTTTCTGGATATTCTTTTAAAAGAGGTTTCAAATTTTGAACTTTGACTGGAGTATGGCCTAGTTTCCATATATTATTAATTGTTTGCTCTATTCCATTTGTTATGGGATCCCCCTCTTCCCCCAATATTTTGGTACTGTCCTCTTGAGCCTCTGTAGTTATTTTGACCTCGAAATGCATGGTCTTTAAATGCGTTATTTTGTTCTTTCCTTGAGCAAAATATTACGGGATGTGGGGCATTGCATTTGAGACAAGAGTGGGCATAACTACAAGGTGCCTTGAAACAAGATCCTTGATAGTTGTATGTGTAACATTTTCTAAATGTCTGACTCTGGTTTTGTGCCTCAGCAGTCATGAATTTAGAGGTAGGCGTGATGTACAATAGCCATAACTCAGGGTCAACTACCCCCCAGGACCCTGATGGGTTTTTTGCCATTTTTAATCTGAATTGCTGATCATACTCCTTAAACCCTAAACCTGGTGACCTTGCTGCTCCTAAGCGAACATCATTCATATATTTTAACATGTCTAAAGCCTTGGACGGATGCGCCTCTAAATATATACTTGAATAAATGATGAACGCATCCGTCCATTGCTCTATGTTGTTGATTTTTTTCATGTTCTTATCACTTGTTTGGAGTTCACCATTTACCATGACAATAGCTTGTTTTTGAATATCATTTGCGTTTCCTAACATCTTTGCCAGGTCTACATATTGACCGTTGATAATTTTGTTCTTTACTTCTTGTGAAACATTTAACCCTAACGGGTTTTCATAGCTAACAACAATCTTTGGAACATCTGAATGTTCATTTAATATTCCAATGGTTTTTACCGTACCCGATTCTTTGTCCTGTCCTTGATCGATTGGGGTCTGCGGAGATTCCACGCTTGGGGTCAAGATGCCCTCGGCCTCGTTCACCGTCCTGACAGTGGTTTTCCCTCTGCTAGGCTGATCGTTCGTCTCTTTTGCTCTTTCAACTTCGGTCATCCGTCCCCTTTTCTCGGCAATCCGTTTCGATTTTTTTACTTTCGGCATTATGTCGGCAATATTTTTTACTATTGTGCCTGTTTTCTTTTTACTTGGAAGATTTTTTTATCTAATATGCCTATCGTCTGTTTCTGCAGTTGCTGAATCATGGGAAAAGGAAGTACTCTATTACTAGAGCCAATTTACGTAAATTTTCCGGAAAGAAAAATTAATTCCGGAATAAGCACATAATTATGATTCATGCTAAAAATAAACGGCTTTATTGTTAAACCAATAAATCTTAGTAAATCATTCAAATATAAAATTCAAATATAAAACAGTTGTGGGAGACTCTGTGCATAATCGTCATACATGTATAATTAAATGAATGCAAGTAAGAATTTAAAATTAATAATATATAGTTAATATATCTATATGTCGAGCTGAAGGCCTACGATAAGTTTTTTCCTCTTCTCATGTAGAAGTTTGTTTTTTAATAAATTCTGCTTCACATGAATATATGAACAAGTCGTTTAGCGTCTCTCGGAATTCCAACAGTTTGTTTGAAGACCTAGTCTCCAAAGACTTCATAAATTTTGTCAATGAGGTACTCCAGCAACCTTTTAGTGTCAACTCCAGAGTACCTGTGTATAGAATGCATAGCATCAGAGTGATCTTTTAAAACTTAATATAAGGGAATTTCCGATTTACATTTTTTTTTGTAAAAGCGGTTGTCTATATTATAAAATCAAAAAGCCTAGTTTGTAATTTATCGCGAAGACTGGTTGTATAAACTTGTACAAAATCGTCAGTTTTTGTGTTACTTATTTTGTTTTAAAAAATGGTAATGTTATATTTTCTACGTATGAGTTCTTTGGAGTTTTTGAGCATCTACTTGATTTACACCAATTCTAGAATAAGCTGTAGCACAGTATGTCTGAAATTTTCCTCAATAGCAGTTAACATCTTGGTAAGTAGTAAAGACAGTGGCTCAGTAGAATATTTTTGCAATGTTTCTCTGTTAAGGAGGTTGGCTACTGTGCACAAAAGTATTGAGAAATTTTTGTCAAGTATATTTTTAGAATCTACACATATAGCTTTATGAAAAATCAAAACAAAACATGGGGGCCAGTGCCCTTGGTTTCGCACTACGTAGCAATTAGTATGACTTTCTTTGCACAATAATAATAACATCGAATATATAAATCATTTTCATAGTATCCTCTGTAATATTTTTTTATTCAAATAGATTACTGGATCAAACACAGTTTTGATCCAATTCAGGCTGAATGTAAAAGTAGGAATCCAAACTAATCAATACTGAATACTTCAAAAGAGAAAAATTTGATCTTTTTCTTCTAAAAAAAAAACCTTACGTCACAAAATATAGTTCCTCACTTAATGTTTTCGGTGTGGAATTTCATTAAGGAGTTTTAATATAGTTTAATAAGCATTATAGAATCCAAATTTATTGAAGAAGTAAATAGAATTTTTAAAATAGAAGTTATAATAAAAATCAACTGAAAAGATTTTTATGAAGTTTATGAATGATATATATGAAGTTAACGAACATTATTCAAGCTCAAAAGTCCATAAAACAATACAAAACAGGAGCGGAGCAAACACGGACCCACAAACATCAGAGGTGGGATCATGTGCCATGAAGGATTGAGCATCCAATAAAGATAGGGTATATCGATCAGCATTGAAATTTTAGCCATTGCAAATTTTAACGAGTATTTATAAACATTGACAAATACTGTAAAACTGCTGCCTTCTAGTTCCGCTGTTTAAGGGTTAATTGAGCAGATATTAAAACATTTAAAACTTCATTATACACTTGAAATTCTTATTCTTTTCTTGCAAACTTCGGGTAGACAATATATATGATGGTGTGATACGAGTATTTTGACAAAATTTAGAATGTCATGTCCCTCTGGTATTACATTTTTGAAGAATATTTTTGTATTCGTGGAACTGTAGCAGACATTTCGTATCCATGATTATAACGAATCTACCTCTTTAACAAAAATAACCCGTAATCCATGGTTCATTTCAGAGAAAGGAGCATGCGTTTAAAATTAAGTACGTCAAGAAAATGTTTTTTCTAGAAAAAATATAATAATTTAATGTCAAATTTTGAAGGAAAACTGATAAGACGATATTACAATGAATATACATGTAGCTTTATAAAATTTTCAAAAACCAAAATTCCAGTGTCCCCACCCCAGAGTTGTGCTAAGAGAGGGAAAACAATTTTAATTCTCAAGACATCTACAGGACAGACAGTTTATTGTGTAAATAATTAGTGTGAGGCTTACTAGGGTTCGTCCCATATCTAAAAATTTCTTATACAGGATCATACCTCGAGCAAAAAAATATGATAAACGGAACTGTCATGTCCAAGACGGCTGGACCTCTTGTTGAACGGTTGTTTTAAAAATACATGCTCCGTTAATGTATGAGAATATTAACTTATTAGGTGAAATAACTAAAGTAAATGAATCGAATATTAAGCAAATTAATTTTATTTCGTTAAAAAAATATATAGATTTTCAAAGAAGTAGTATTTTGATCACTGTGCATGTACCGTCTATGGACTTATATACTTACAGATAGTATTTACACAGGTATTTTTTGTTTACCAATGAGTCCCTAAATTCAGAGGATTAGAGTACTAGTTCCACACATACGTTTTATTCACTGCGGAATCAAGCAATCAAAATTCATGCATAACGTTTATATCCGCTCTCACTTCATCATGTTCATTGATGCTCTAGGGCATTAAACGTCCCATTTTTGTGGCCAAATATAATCATATGCTTTTAACTTCTTTTCTCTTATTAAAAAAAATGATTTATAAACTAAACAAATTAATATAAAAAGTATTGATTTTTAAAAATGCATATATTATGCACAATAATAAAAAAAAATTAGTACACGAAAACCAGATTTGTATACATATGCGTCTGCTTCAAATTGTACTACTTATTTAAGTTACGCTTAATTAAGGTTGATGCAGCGATAAAAGACATAGTGGAAATACAAAACGTCTCACCATGCGTTCATTAATCTCCCATTACATCTGAGTGCAGTAACTGAGCATTGTGGGTCGTTTACCAAGATGTCTGAAACCCCTCGCCAACCCGCGCTCAGCTGCCTGCGGACGAATGCCCTCCTCCTGTTTGTGCTGGTTGGGATCGGGTTGGGTCTCGGACTGGGATTCGGTCTCAGGAAACACAAGCCTTCAGAAGATGCAATTTTGTGGATAGGTATGCTTAATCTTCAATATATTTTTATGCACGTAGAACGCAGTTATCTGTACAATGCTGTTTGGGCATGACCTGGAATAAAACGAAAAACAAAACAAGTTAAATTATCTACAAATGCATGCATTACTATCTGAAAAGAAAAAAACCAACATTGATTTGATTTCATGCATAAGTTGTACGTTGAACGTTTTGCAGACCCGATCTAAGACTCTCCGCTCAATCTATCAAAAGAAAGGTCTTTTTGCTGTGAAATTTGTTATGGAAATTTTCATTTCTCGAAAAGTCTTGGTCACCAACTTTTTGTTTAGCTCCCAATTTATCGTATAAAAACATGCTGCAGTGTATATACATGATAATGTTGAGATAAAATCTAAGACATTCTGATGAGCCTCCGTTTTCCAGTGAACAATAAGGTATTAAATAGTTTCCAGGTTCTGATCTCAAACTTTCAAAAAAATATTGAATCAACTCTAGCACATTTCATATTAGTTCATAAAATAGAGGATAACGAATTATACTGTAGGGGAAAATCAAGTAAAAGTTCATGGTAATTTATAGCGACATATCAATTCCACACATCCTATATATAGTTCCCAGCATGGGATATAAGATGTGACATGAACAGGCGCATGAACAGACAAGTAACCTTGCTGTGCAGGCGACTATGGAACGTCAAATTAACATATTTAAATATTTGTACATATCTTCAATTAATTGTACCTATCTTCAAATCAATTGTACCTAACTTCAATTCAAATATCTGTATTTAAATATATAGGTGAAATCAATTATACCTCTGCCTCTTTAATTGATTTGAAGATAGGTACAATTTGATTTGAAGATATGTTTAATTGATTTGAAGATAGATACAATTGAATTGAAGATAAGTTTAATTGATTTGAAGATAGGTATACAATTGATTTGAAGATTGATTTAATTTATTTGAAGATAGGTACAATTTGATTTGAAGATATGTTTAATTGATCTGAAGATAGATACAATTGAATTGAAGATAGGTTTAATTGATTTGAAGATAGGTATACGATTGATTTGAAGAAAGAGTTAATTGAATTGAAGATAGGTACAATTGATTTGAAGATAGATTTAACTAATTTGAAGATAGGTACAATTGATTTGAAGATAGGTTTAGTTGATTTGAAGATAGGTATACGATTGATTTGAAGATAGGAACAATTGATTTGAAGATAGGTACAATTGATCAATTGATTAAAGATAGGTACATGTATAATGGATTTTAAGATAAGTACACTTGAATTGAATATATCTTTAATTATTTAGATACCGACTATAACTACTCCCAATAAAAATACTGTGTACAGTTCTATCCGTCTTCAAGTCGCTGTCAGGTGGATCTTTCATTATTTTCAATTACAGAAAAAGAATTGAATCTAGATACAATTGAGTTTTACCTATCTTTAATTCTTATGAGGATATTTTGTCTATAGTACTTTATAAACATACTATCTATTCATTATAAACTATAACAAACTACACAAAATAAACATACATGTACTATCTATTCATAATAATAATAATAATAATATATATAATAACATAACAATATACAAATCTATGTTAATAATCTTACTTTATTTACAAAAACAAACTAAATATACAAATAAACATATATGCGATCAATAATAAATAAATATATAGTGTTATCTATACAAAAACGTGCTACATTTCTCTATATAAATAATCATATGATGTATATAAATCTAATATCAACTATGCAATTACACAGGCTGCCTATATAAATGATGAACATTCTACTAACTTACTTAATTAAGGAATCATTGTCTAGTCAGTGTGGTATGTCAGGGCATTAACAATAGTGGGAAACATGGGATAATTTGCATAAAGGGCGAAGCCCGTTATGTATAAATTATCCAATGTTTCACACTATTGTTGATGTCTCTAGTTATACTAACTAGACAGCGATTCCTTATATTTCCATTTCATTGTGAAATAAAATTGTAGATTTAGACTTTAAAAATGTAGACATAGATTACACAAGGACTCCCATGCCAATTACAGTAGTCCTCACCCTCTAACGTCAAACACAAAGGCGGTTGCACGAGATTTACAGCTATATTTGGTCTCCTTAGCATCAGACACAGAGACAGATGCGCACGAGATCTGCATTCATATAAGGCCATTTTAGCTCCTGACCTATCGACCTGCCTAATTTACATTCCGGTAGAATTATCAAGAAATCAACTCCGCTAATTATTAAAGAGTTACCACAGAGACAAAAATTAGAAATGGAAATATTTACTTCTCATCTTCTTGCCCCATATAGCGCAAGAGGCCGTTCAACATAGAACGCCACTTGCGGCGGTCACTGGCAAAAACCTGCCCCTTCTTCCAACTGTTCCAACCCAGTTCTTCTCTTTCTCTTTCAACAAAGCGTCGCCAGATCCCCTTCGTCTCTTTCCCTCAGGGACCCATGTGAGAGCTGTTCTAACATGTGAGTGGCCTATCTATCTCCATTTCTTTCCTTTAATGGTCCTTGGTGAGAACCTCGTACGTTGTTAGAACTTGCGTTCAAACCATTTGTACATGTATAGTATTTATACAATAAAATATGTTTCAAACTAAACAAATGGTACTTCGTAGTTGTATGGATCTTGTTCTTTCATACAGTTGTTGGTTAGTTATATTCTCAGGTCAGTGTATTTTTAAGATCCTCCTAAGGTATTTTCGATGGAATGTATCAAGCTTTTCGTCGTCTTTTTCTGTTGCTCTCCATAGTTCAGCGCAATACAGCAACACAGATAAAACATTTGTGTTGAAGATCTTAATTTTGGTCTTTGTTCTGTATTATGCTGACTTTCATATTTTGGGAAGGGATGCAGAGGCGGTCCTGGCTAAGCCTAGCCTTCTTCCAATATCTGCCTCAGTTTCTCCGGTCTTGTCCATTGTGGCACTCAGGGAGAGAAATGTTTCGAACTCTTCTATTTCTTTATCATTTAACCTGATGGTATCCTTCTTCTTCCCATTTATTCTCATGCTTTTTGTTTTGTCAACATTAATTTTTAGGCCTGTATATTGAGCGACATCATGCAATCTCCTCGTCTTTTCTTGCCTGCCGCTGTATTTGCTAGAAGTGCAAGGTCGTCTTCGTAATCCAGGTCTTCTAAGTCGGACATTAATTTCCAACGTATGCCTCTCTTAGTATTGTTGGTATTTCTTATCATCCAGTTATCACAATGATGAACAGAAACCCAGACTTAACAAAATCTTGTCCCATACCTGTCTGTACTTTGAACGAGTCTGTTATTCTTCCATTCTCTATGACAAAACTAGAACTTTCATCATATAATGTTTGATGATGTCCACATATACACCAGGAATTCCATACTGCCTTAGTATGCCCAACAGTTTCTCTCTTATTATGCTTTCAAAGGCTTTTTAAGGACCCTCTCTACACCAGTACAAAATGTTTTTTGGATATTGAGAAAAATATATTCTATAAAGGTGTTAGTAATGAGCTTATTTATATGATTTTTAACATATGGTGCGTGGCATTTACCCCCAGGAAAAATAATCAAACACAAAACAGTATCAGTGAATAGAAATCACTGTTGTTTACTTCCATAGAGAAAATACATGTAAATAACATGTTCAATTAATTTATCTTGGCCTTTTAAAATGTTAAGAATACCTGAATTGATTACAAATTGTGTAATAAACTGTGAATTTCTAATTTTAAGAATTTAGATCTAAGGGCAGATCACTCTAACTGCAAAAAAATACCATTGAATCAGAATTCTTTAGTGTGCAGTGTAGAGAGGGTTCTTAAAGTCTATCAAACTTATGTACAGTGGTGCGTGCCATTCTTTAGATTGTTCGAAAATATCGCTTAGAATTTAAATCTGTTCTGACGCTCCTCTGACGCTCCTCTTAGCATATGCTGCTTGCTCTGGTCTTCGTCTGTCCTCTAGTCCATCTCTAATTCTGCCAATCACTATTCTGAGAATACTTTAGATGGCACTGATAACAATGATATTCCTCTATAGTTGCCACATATTAATTGTCAGATTTCCTTTCTGAGGTATTTTGACAATAAGCGATCTCTTCCAGTCTGATTGTATTTCCTGCTCACACATGATTCTTTTGAATAAATTTGTAAGCTCTGGTGTTGAATATGATAAGCTCTTTTTTAGTAGCTCCGCATTGATGCTATCTATGCCGGGACTCTTTCCATTCTTCATTTTTAGGTTGACTTTTAAACCTCCTCTATTTTGGATGAACATTCTATCTATACAAAAATACCATGCATACAGCATGAACATTTAACATAAAAACATAGTTTTAAAAATTACAGTCTATACATTCTATAAAAAAATAAATGTATGTAAATAGACTTTCTATTTTTGCAAAGTTTTATTTACCATCTTTACACACAAAAAAAGAAACATTATATACTAGTACGCACAATAAATATGCATTATACTAAGTATACATATACTGAAAAATTTTCTAAATGAAAGAAACATATTTTTGTGAAAATAAATATTTTACATGTATGTTCCGATAGACATACTTCATCAAAATTTGGCATGCCAAAAAAACAAAAAAACCAAAAAACAAACAAACACAAAAAACAAACAAGAAAAAAAAAACAAGGAAAAAAAAAACAAAAAAAAACACAGTACCTATACAACAAACTTAGCAGCCATTTCAATCATAAACATTTAATTAACATATAAAATAAATATATTATAAACATGCGAGCGCTCGCTTCGTGATCGGGAGGTCGTGAGTTCGTATCTCGGCCGCGACTGACCCAGTCGATAAAATGGGTAGCAGCTGTTCCTTCGCCATGCGCTCGGCACTTTGAAGTGAAAGTTGCGGGTCCTTCGGATGAGACCTTAAAAACCGATGCCCCGTGTCAGCGGCAGGCGTTGGCACGATAAGGTCTTCATTATAAACTATATTTACGACCTGTAATAACGTGTCCAGCAGGACTATAGTTATAGGGTTAAGAAGAATATGAACACGATGGAGGGCTATGTTTCAGATACTCGATATCCAGGCCATGTAAATTTTTTTGTAATTAAAAGGTTTGGAAGCAATAGTCGATGTATTTCTTATTTCATTTGAAGATCTTTAATTTTTTCGAAAAAAAATACAGAACAGTAGTATCTAGAATTTGAAAATAACAAGGTAAATCTTTATGTGACATTGATTATAATATTATGGAATTAAGCAGGTTAATTTTATGACACAGGTCTACCTGGTGAGGTGTACATGAGGCTACTCAAGATGACCATTCTACCTCTGATAGTGTCCACCATTATAACAGGTAATTCTGATGTAAACAAGTGTATATTTTAGTTAGGGCCTTTTATTTGTACTGTAGCTTAAAGTCAGCTAACTAATCTTGAATTTTTTTTCGCGGACAAAAATGAATGTAAATATAGAAATATGAAAATATAAAATTGTTCATGTGAACAAGTAACATGTACTTTTTTCACCTTGAATCAGAGCAATGTCTTTGTCATTTCAGGCACTGCCTCCATCGACCCAAAGTCTAATGGGCGTATCACCAGCATAACGTTCGCCTACGTACTTATCATTAACGCTTTTGGTGCCCTTCTTGGAATTATCATGTACTTTATATTTACACCAGGTGAGTTTCTTATTTTTAAACAGTATTTGTAAATAATATATTAGCATAATATATTAACTCGTCTTGAGAATTATGAAGTTATCAAGAGCACTTGACTTAAATTAGAAGAACTAAGTTTTTATTGATACATGTGTAATATCAAGAAAGTGATATTTATAAAATAGCAAAATTATAGTACAAAGAAATGGGTATAGAGATAACGCACTCGTATATAAACAGCTATGACTGATATTAACCTTAATGACCTTTTTTCATTTTCATTTAGTAATATTCCTCTATCACCTGTATATGACAGTTGCGGAAAATCTAATGTAGTTGGATATTGGTGACCTACTGTTTCTTGCTATTGTATTTTTCACTGAAACTGTTTGTATAAAATTGTGTTATTTATTATAATCATCCTGTACTTTTAAGATTTTTCAGATATATACACAAATTGTAGATATTCATACGCGTGTAGGATCTACCAATTTTCATGCAAACCTTTGTGTCAATTATGCATCATTATAAATTCCATACCAGATTAATAGAGAAGAACGAAAGACCTTTTTGTTGCTATAGCAACAAGAATCTAGTTAACTTCTATTGTTTCCCGACTAAAGTTATAACAGTGTGTTCGGTTGCTCTGAGCATGATCAGACTAGCTACTGATAAATAAGTTTATGTTACAGTGATTTCAACAACCTCCTTTAATTAAATTCGGCATTTTGTAAATTTTAGTCGTATTGGCTTTTTTTTTTTTAGCAAATACATCTAACATTTTGTCGTATTAGTTTTGATGCATATCTTACATCATTTGTAAGGCATGTGTTTAATACTTCTTAGGACGGAATGTTTCGTCTATCCTTTCAATACATAGAGCTCACAGCAGGTGAGGACGGTCGACAGGGGATATTTGTAAATCCTAGGCTCCTGATTCCATCTTTGGATATTTGTTGGGTTCACAGGCCTATATTTTTTGTAGGTTTACAGTTCGTTACCTTGAGCTTTTTCATATTGTTTTCTATATTATACAAGCATTATGAAAGTTTCTTTAAAAATGTATTATTAATTTTAATAGTTTCATTCAGTGTGGATGTTTTCTTTGAGTTAGCTCTTAAAAGTCAATTAATGTAAGGATATAAAGCATCGCAGACCTAGACCATTTTGACCATATATTGATAAATATCCATATGTTTCATACACCAGATATACTAGTATTTATCAGTAGATGCTTTTTTTCCAGTCTTGTAGTGGTATTCCCGCTGTAGTCTTTGCATATTTTTCCAATTACATGTAATTTTGTTGATTTGTTCTAAGCATTATCTGTAGAGTAAACCTACCTGAACCATGCATGTTAGTTTAATTCTTACTCAAATCACAACTTCTTTATAAACAGGAGAGGGAATTACAAATGACATTTCTCCAGACAGAACTGTATCCGTCACTACAACAAAAGTGGAAACAAGTGATATGTTTGCTGATATGATAAGGTTTGTACCCGTGTTTAAAAAAAATCAGAATTACAAAATATTAAAATAAGACACATTGATAAGTCCATTATTCATAATTAAAGATATGTAATGAATTTCTCGCTGTTTTTTTCTCTCTCAGAAAGATTCATTTATATAGTTGATTGACACTGTCAAATAGCAGTAGCAGGAAAAGATTTGTACGTCAGACAAGAAGACGTCATAGAAAAAATTATAGTTTTCATAAGAATATTGCCATTTGGAAGAGTTATTTTTTAATTTCTATTTCGACACAAGATAAATCTCACAAAATTGAACAGAAACATCCTTAAGAAGTATCCAAGACAAAAAGTATGGCTTCATTTCACTTTCAGGAATCTTTTTCCGGAAAATGTGGTAACAGCATGCTTTCAGAAGGTATACGTATACACGATATAAAGATACTCAGTATGCCATCTTCCACATTCATTTGTTAAAATACACGCAGTTCAAACCCACCCTAATGAACGTACTGAATTTTTTTCATTAATGTTTATAACGGAAAACTAACTTATCATGTAGATAATTTGTATATAATCATTTAAATCCTTTTTGTTTGAACACAGACACAAACGATAACGTATATAACAAAGACAACGACAGACCTTAATGTGACCACTACAACCAAGAGAAAAGAAATAACCAATGCTGCAGGAGTCAATATATTAGGTTACATGTGTCAAGGTTTAGGGTATTGTATTGTGAAATTCATTCCCCATGGCTTATATGCTAAAAAGTAAAATCTTCTATGGAAAAATACCATATTACAGGTCTGATCGTTGTTTCTACTTTATTCGGAATCGCCGCCAGCAAGCTTGGGAATATGGTCAAACCTTTCTTGGATTTCTTCTACGCCGTCTCTCATCTCGTTATTATAGCCCTCAACTGGATTATTATGTATGTATAAACCTGGATCTAAATCATAAAAAGACCCCTACAGTCCTACTTTACTAATAGTCATGTTACGCCACGTTCCTTAGTAACATTTTTTGTCCTGTTCTTTAGGTTGACACCAATTGGAGTGACTAGTCTTATTGCGTCCGCCATCTTAAAAGTATCCAACCTGGAAACGGTATTCAACAGCCTGGGAATGTATGTGCTGGCCCTGTCTGTCGGGATGGGGCTGCATCTCCTCGGTGTTATACCTCTACTGTACTTCCTGTTCACGAGGAAGAACCCTCTGTATTACATTGCTGTATCACTGAGAGCATGGATGACTGTGTTTGCAGTAGCCAGCTCGTTAGTTTGTACTCTTATTTCTTCGTTTGTATTCTAATGTCTCTTAATTTGTTAGAACAAAATTCCGATAAAGTAAATCTCAAAGAATTTAATTGTCACAATTTATATAAATGTTTCTGAAATCTGTCGGATTATAGACAGAATAAGCCAAACTAAATTTGAATTCCAAAGTGATCAGAGTTGTTCGAAAACTTAATATTTTAAAATATTTATAAACACATTCAAAGAAGATTTATAAAATAGAAATTTAGAAATTTATAAATTTTTATTATATTCCATCTACAGAGCAATCGGAATGCCAGAACTCTTGTTAAATATAGAAAAAATATTTTAGTGGAAGCGATTTTTTAGCTACATGTGGATAAAAGAATTTCTCACGATTTCGATAATGGCAAAATCCGTGCCACTAGCAAAAAATGTGCGCTAAAAAAAACACGTGCAGGCAATAAGATACTCAGTAATTGTGTGTCTGTCCTTTCTATTCTAGAAATGATGAATTTATGTAAGGGGGTTTTCTAGACCCAAATTAACAAGAATAATTTCCCGTTGGCCGCCATCTTGGTGGTCATACCATATGTATAGCAGAAATATTTGGTAGAAATAAAAATTTTGCTATGTCTTGTATATATTTGTAGACCAATTCAGACTGTTCCTGCTATATGTATGACATAAGAAAGACATATATCAAATCTAAAACGAGTTTGTAGTCAGCTGAAAACCTTTGTACTTGAAATAAAAACACTATTTGGTTAGTGAAATTGAGTGAGGTAATACTTACCGATTTAGTTCAATATGTCTGCTATATATTATTATAACTTTCAATCTAATTTTGTTTCATTTATTGTGGACCACTGACACTAAGAGTCAACCATTACAGGTTGTTGACTACAGTAAGCTCCCTTGCCATTCCGTCAATTCCATCAGCGGGCATCGTCACTGTGTTGATTATCCTATCTTCACTCAACATTGACGTAACCAACATTGGTTTGTTGATGGCGCTGGAATGGTATGAGTAAGTATCGTAATTTTTACCAAAGAATTTGAAATTGATTTTCTGGGAGAAAAACTTGTGTCTTATGTATTTGACTTTCAAAATAAAAAAACTTCTCACAGTATATTCACAAGACTTTTTTTTAATTTCCACGCCAAATTTACACGTGTCTGTTTTGTTTTCATTTTTCCGAACTCATTATAAGCTCTTTTACGGTGGATAAAATATAAAATCGAGGCAACAATTAATATTTTCATGACAAATTTCACCAGTGTGTAATTCATAGAATTATCCTTCGAATAAATTATACCCAGCAAATCATTAATGGAGATTGTTCTTCATGCTTTAAAAAAATCATAGACATATGTGTTAATCTTGAAAAACATGTACTGGTTACATGAAATATACGAAGATAAAATTTTGGCCCCTATCCTTACTCATCAATACATCATAAAACAGGGACTGTATTAGAAAAAATATCTTTTATAGTGACAGGTTTAGATCAACCAACAATGCTACTTCTGTTGTTATGGGAGCAGTAATCGCAGACAGACTCTGTAGTGCTCGTCTTCCGCCTATCGACCCGAAAACAGAGCTCGAAATTAAAGATACAGTGCCCAGTCCTGAAGGAAATTTGGAAGCTAAATTATCATCGAGGATAGGTATCAGTTGATTTATTGAACCCATTGGTAGATTTGGTTTATTTTTATGTAATTTATTTAATTTATGTAAGAAAACATTATTTGCATCAATACTGATGTAATGTAATTACATGTATTTATAAAAATGTCCTAATTTTTTTTTCTAAATTTTCAGGCACAGATCAAGGAGAAGTAGATCTTTCAAAATAAAATCTAAATTTCAGGCTTAGCCTTATGGGTCATTAAATTAGAAATAAAAGCACTCAGTATAGTGATATACTTAATCACTCGTTTATATTCGTTTTTTAGCCGCTAGAACGTGGAAAAAAAATATTTTATATCTAAACCAAATAAACTAAAAAGTCAAAACCTGTAACAATAAGTCGATATTGCATTAGTTATAAGCTAAAACATGGAAGGTGGGATCAGGTGGAGTAAACATCCCTTGCTGACGGATCAGGCAAGTCGTGTGCCCCTTGTCATAATCAGGCAAATCCGTCGATAAATACAGTGTGAAAAAAACTGAAATAATAACCTAGTTAGTATGAAAAACGTCAGTCAGCATTTGACTTTGATTACCATTAACGTCTTTTTCTAGTAATGAAACATATGGAGATAACGAAAAGTATTCAAGATAAAAAGTCCATAAAACAATGCAAAATTGGAGCAGAGCAAAGTTTAACACAGACCTCCAAAACATCAGAGGTGGGATCAGGTGCCATGAAGGAGTGAGCATCCCCTGCCAACCGGTCACATCCGCGGTGTTCTCCTTATCATGATCGGGAAATAACAGAAAAATCCGTCTCAATTCAGTGCATAAATAATGGACTAACAATAAGTATGAAAAACGTAAGTCACCATTTGGCTCAATGATAAACTGAATTTGCTGACAAGGTCATAAGGCCATTCAAAGTTTTTTTTCTATGTTAAGCGTCCGCGTGCGGCTTGGTTTTTGACACCCCATATAGGAAAAAACACACAACATCAGGAGTCCTGAAATTGATTAATTTAGTCGAAATTTTTGAATTTTGTCAATTTCTTCAAATAATTCTATACAGTAAGTTATATTAGATGTTTTTAAGCATTTAATCCCTTGTTTTTGCTTAAGAATGGATATTTCTTCTATTAAAGCAGTTTAGTTAGATCAAATAATTTGAAGGGCGTTATTTTTATGACTTTTAAGCCTGTGTTTTATGTTTTGGCTTGTGTGTTTTTTGTGTTTTTTCGAATAGGTAGGTAGGTTTTTGAAAGATGGGTGGACGCTAAACAGAGAAAAAAACTTGAAATGGCCTAATATCGACCATAGTACTTGCGAAATGATGACTTACAACGAGACTGCTGATATTCTTGTGGTTTTTTTTCCTATGCTTATTCGATCCTAAGAAGTATAAGAGGAATGAAAATTCCAAACATAATGTCATACTGTAAAATCACATCTTTTCGTGGGGGTCAAATTTTCGTGGTTTCAGGAAAAACTTTTGGTTCGTGGGGATTTGATTTCGTGGATATAGAATTGTTGAGTAATTTTGTATGTAACATTTTTTTTACGTTTGGTAGACATGAATTCGTGGGTCTCTTCATACCTCGAAAACAACGAAAATTAAACCTCCACGAAAATTTGTGATTTCACAGTATTTCACCTTTGAGTGAAAATTGTGTAAATATCTCACTGAAACCACATTGGCATAAACTCTAGTGGAAGAAAACTTGGAAGAAACAATGTCACTCGCACAGCTTCAGGGTAGATTGCTTTATAGTGTATTCAAAACGATGTACTTGCAATTAAGGCCTATATAAACGGAAGGTCCTTATTGGACATAACTTTCGTAGATATTCATCGTGAGGTTTTACATAGCTATAGGAATGGTCAAAATGTCTCATATGTCTGTTTGTAGTTGGGTTGCTTAAGTTAAAACAGGTTACGAATAACTCAAAGATGCTGCTCACAAAGGTCGCCCTGCAACAGTAACGACCAATAACAACATCGTAGAGATCCGTGCCAAAAGAGGCAAGATACTAGTAATCTTTGCGACTTTTTGATCGGATGACAAACTTGTCGTTAGCAGGTTTTCATGCATTGGCATTTATAAAAAAAATCTAAAGCTTTAAAATGGAAATGCTAGGTGGATATCTCATTTACTTTGTAATGAACAAAAAAAGGTCCGTGTTGAAAACGCAAAGAAATTCTTAAAATAATATCCAAACTATACAGAAAAGGCTTTTGATAAAATTTGGTGATGAGACCTGGGTATTCTATTTTGAGACAAAACTAAGAGTTCTAACAAAATCCATTTAAAAAATGCAAATGTCCTAGGATTGCCGATGGATTACGAAATGTGAAGGTTTTATATGTTATTTTCATTTATAATAAAGGCTTGTCATGCACATTTCTGTGCCAGAATGCAAAACAATCACTGATAACCTCTTAATGAATGCTATTATTTATTAAAAAGAAACAACTGAAGAAATATTACGAAAGTCGTCGCCCCAAAACATCTCACCCTGTTTTCTGCTAAGCCCGTACCACTTCCTCAAACTGTAATTTCACCTATCCGGAAAAATATACATATCACATAATACCTTTGGGTCTGCAGTTTATCAGTATTTCATGGGCGTCCCTATTAAAGAGTATGAAAAATGAAAAAAAAGTGGTTCAAAGCAAAGAATGAGAACCTTGAAGGGCAAGGACAAAAAGAAGGCCAATGAATAATAATTGATTAAGTCATTATCTTTAGAATACCCCTTGTACTTAAAGTACGATTAGTTTTTAAATCAAGGCAGACTATTAACAAAAAGTTTATGTTACAGGGATTTCAACAACCTCGTTGAAAGTCAGCATGTCTTAGGTCCTGTGATTGTTCTAATGATATGCAACTTTAGCCTATACTAGTACTTCGATCGTATTTTAACTTAGCTGCAGATCTGTAACGTTATGGTTTTATATATTATTTTGTCTTTGATCCCGTAATGCAAAAATAGGTGCAAATTACGGCGCAATATTTTTTGCGCACTTTTGGGGAGAATTTCTCCACTATCTAGCATTGGTCAATCAACTACCTTTCACTCCCTAATTCTGGGCACATTATTTCACTATAAATCTGTATATTTTATCCATCTCCAATTCTTTTATAGTCGTCTCTATAAGTGATAAACTCGCTTGATTAAAATTATTTGTTAGATTGCTGAAAATTCACTTCAAGCGAGTTTATTGCCTGTATAGAGATAACTATAAATGGTTGTGAGGTAGATTAAGATAAAATATACAAATTGGCTACAGAATGTGTCTAGAGTTAGGGAGTGAAAGGTAGTTGATTGACCAATGCTAGATAGTAAATTGCACCTTTTTGCATTAAGGGATCTGTAGCGTTATGGTCAAAGACAAAATAATATATAAAACCATAACGCTACAGATCTAGCTGCAGCTAATTTTGACTGACCTGATTCATGTCCTTTGCTATGTCTTTCTTTTCTACTGACTAAGGAAGAATTCGATTATCTGATCAATCATAGGGCTCATGGCGGGAGTACCCGGTCGACAGAGAATATTTACTCATCTTTGGCAACTGATCCCATCTTTCGAATTTCTATTGATTCGTGTTTTATGAATAAATTTAAAAAAGTAAGAGTTATATTCAAAAATGTAATAATTAACATAATTAAAGCTACAAATACACCTGTACATCATATTCCAGACGAACAATGTTGACGTTTCCCCAGATCCTCAGCTGACTGGAAGAAAGAGATAAATTTGTAAGGACGGAGATAACCAAGACGAATAGTATGCTTAGAGAAATACTTTGTCATTTTAATCTCTATCAATAGAAATATGTGAATACTATTAAAAAAATCCTACAAAATAATGATTATACAATTTAAAAAGTTATTCACTTCAGACACACAATGTGACTGTGTGTACTTCTGACGTCACCAGTGAGATAGTATATGACATTTCTGCGTCGCCTACACAAATAACAACAGGCAGGGATCACTGGCATATGTCTGTCTGTTTTTTCTGTTAGCCTATTTGTCACATCCTATCTTCAATATTGATTTGGTATGTTGCTTATATATTGTTTGGCACTTAGGTTAACTCAATGGTAACCGACCCCACGACGCTTTGATTGTTTGTACATAAACTTTTATCTTGTTTGATGAGCTAAGTGGGAGACATTAACCCCTATGCAGATAGTAAAATTAAAAGCTACATACAGAGAATAGAACTTGATGATATAAATCACGTTCCTCTAGAAAATCATCCAAATATGGCACAGATGTGTCAGAATCTTTGATGTCTTTTATTTCAAGTTTAGTAAATTTAATTAATTAATGTGAAATTGAAAATGATTACATGTATTGTTGGTTATCAAAACATTGTCAGGTATCTAAATATCAAATTGTAGATCCCAAGAAGGTATTCTTCTTTTCAAGATTGTTTTTAAATACTATATTTAAAAATGCAAAAAAAGGAATAAATTAATGACCATGAGATTTTCAAGAGATTGTCGACAGACTAGTCTCTCAATGTATATATATTTAAATTTAGCTCTTGCAATCTCTTAACATTAACTTCAGAGTAAAGATGGATTTTCACACAGAATTTATAGATGATAATGAAAAGATATGAAAATTTGCACAATCAAATAAGAAAAAAATTATTAAAAACTGTATTAGCTATAACTTTGGAGAAAATCAATCTATATCTGATGGTGTTCATGGCAACTCATCTTTAAAAAAGAAGCATATGTAAGTGAAATGAGGCGATAACGAACGGTATTCAAGTTCAAAACTCACTGAAACAATATTTATCGAGAGCAAAGCAAACACGAACTTCCAAAAATGTCAGAAGTTTAATTGCTCATCAGCAAAAATTACTTCTTTAAAACCCACACTGGTTGTATACATAATTAACACTGAAGTTGATATAAAAATCATGCTGGAGTTCTTTATTGCCAATATCTATCCTTTTATGTTGTCTTCAGAGACTAAATCTTCAAAAAAGCCGTTGGGATTCCTATGGGAACGAATTGTGCTACTTTATAAGCTTGCCTGGCCTGTTTTTATTTTCGCATAAAGCAGCATTTATTCAAAAACTTCTACATGAGAAGAAGAAAACACTAGCTGTGGCCTTCAATTCAACAGTCAGATATATCGATGATGTTTTATTAAATAATAATGGTTAATTTCATTCGCATGAACTCGAGAGATGCAGTGTGCAAGCCCACCGGTGTGTGAACATACACATACACTCATCAACCTTGCCCCAACTATGGTAAATAGTCGTTCAGTCGTGTTTGATTTTTGGTGGAAGCAAAAGCAGGAGAAGAAACACTCTAACATAAAAATCCGGGTAGATGTTTATCCTTGGAAAGTAGCTGATCTAAAGGATTTAAGTACCTACTGACAAACAAGTTGATGAAATAAGAATATCGCACCATTGTTATGGCTGAATAAAAGAAAATACTTTAAACTGCATAAGCATTATAAACAACAACAAAACATACCAATGCATTCAACATAGTTGCTAGTTAAATCCCACACAGCAGGTTATAAACGAATCACTGAACAAACTTGAAAAAAAGAAACATATGGAGATAAACAGTATTCAACTCAAAAGTCAATAAAACAATACAAAATAAGAGCAGAGCAAACACAGACGTCCAAAACGTCAGAGGTGGGATTAGGTGCCATGGAGGATTGAGCATCCCCTGCAGACCGGTCATCGTCATGCGCTCCTTGATAGGGAAATAACGGGAAAATCCGTCGTTAATTCAGTTGTTAATAATGGACTAACATTTGGTATAAAAGTCAGCATTTGACTCAATGACAAATTGTATTTGCTGACTAGGTCGTTGTATCGACCATAGAACTAACAAAAAGGATGACTTTGAAGGAGACTGCCGATGTTCTTGTTTCATCGACTCGTTTGTCAATAATTTACCCCGTTTAAGAAATTGTGCATACGTAGAGCATATTCTTGAGTATCGAATCAACCGAGAGATATAAACTCCGTATGCAGGTGATGAAGGTATATTGCTACATAAATAAGGGAAGTTGGCGATAGAAAAGTTAAAGTCATCACGTTTATCAAGGAGGTTGATCGTTAGATTATCATTAACGTTCTTTTAAAATAAAAATCCAAATATAAAACAGATGTGTAAGACTCTATTGTAATCTTTATCCCAAGCTCAACGCTATCTATCTATCGACATGAGAATGGAATTGTTAATTTTGGACAACTTCTGCTTCATATAAATACAAAAATAGATCTGCTTATAACGGGGCGTAATTGTTACCCATGGGAATTCCAATAGATTGTTGGAAGATCTGGTCTCCAAAAACCACATTAATATTGTCAATCAGAAACTCAAGCGTCTTTTTGATGTCAACTTCAGAGTACTTTTGTGTGCAATCAGAATGTGTTTTAACAAAATAATTTTGCAAATGACCAATGACATGTGAATTCACGAGTTCTATTTTTATTGAAAAGAGCAGCTGTTAATGATATAAAAAAAGTCTGGACTTTAATTTATCGTTGGGAATGGATGTGTATAAAGTCGAAAGTCGTAAGTTTTTAATCTGTTGATTTTGGTAAAATCTTCTGATTTCAAATTGTCAAAAAGTCCCTTGGAATTTATAAGTCTCCACATCTGATTTACACCATTTCTCAAATATGTTGTTGCACAGTACTCTTGAAGTTTCTCCTTCATTACTGTTAATATGTCAGTGAGGAGTAAAGAAAGGGGCTTGGTTGAACATTTGCTGGAACCTGCAATGTATCTTTGTGTGTAGGGATTTTTATGAAGTTTCTAAGTCCAATATTAGAATTCATTTTGGTTGTTTGGGATAGTAAAACATATTCAAAACTGACATATGATTTTGAAGAATTTCTTCCGAAGAAAAGGAACTATGAGTACATGTTGGATAACCACTCCTAGAATTAAATCTAAATTCTTCTAAAATATAATTCAAATAATGAGTCTTTCAAACGAAGACAATGTTGTTACCTGCTTTGTCAGCAGAGGCCAATACGCACTAATCATGTAATCTATCTAATCATTTTATTGAATACAGAAGGATAGATGGCTGGCTATATTGCCCCTCAATCTTTTAATACGCGATTGTAACATGGACGGACACATTTAATCAATTGTGACAAAGTGGCAATGTCTCTTTTTCATATCTCGCCCAGCTATGCAAAGGCCACTCTTATTCAATGCTATGCACCAACTAATGGTGCTGGAGATTTAAACAATGATGCTTATTTTGAATCACTATAAGCTCAAATTACAAAATCACCACAGCATTATTACCGTCTTCCTTGGAAGACGGTATTGTATAGTTGAAGTTTTTTACAGTCTTCGGACTATGCACTTCCTCTCTTTTGTGATTGATAGAAATTGCATGATGAGAAAATTTTCAATTATTTCATTGGTTAAAATGCTGTTCAAGGCAAGGGAGATAACTTTCTGATGATCTATTTTTCGTACGACTTAACAATTTTGCAAGATTTCCAATCTTAAAAAGTTTTTAATCTGTTGATTTTGGTAAAATGACAAAACGAACAAAATCAGCAGTAATTATTTCTTAATAATGTGATATTTTTTATAGCAATAGATAAAAAGGTCTCTTTAATTTCATTATAAATAAAATTTGATAGTTATTGCTTGCAGGTTTTACAATTTGATTCTTTTCCCCTTTCTTGTTAGAAGAGTGAATGGGAATCAGCCGAGGTTTTGAAGATGACCCAACTGGTAGGGCTAATGCCCGTAAAAAGCTAATTTAGAAATACAAAATCAAGAAATTCAAAAGAATTATACGGCCTGTTAAGTATAGATCTGTTTACTGTTTAAAATTGTTGCTAAAGACGGTAAGCTTTTTTGAAAAGCTCTACTTGTGCTTTTAATAATGAAAGACCAAAATGCAAAAATTGAAAATGACAATAGCCAACATGAAAGATATATGAAAAAACAAGAGATTGAAGTCAAGAATGAAAAAAGTGACAAGCTGGCAAATCTCCACAAATGAACTTGTCATTGGAAGAAGCATCTTTAAACACAAAGAAACCCATAAAATATCAGATTTCGCCAAACAACAGAGATGAAAATCAAATTGACCGTATGATCGGAAATGGAGAAGACAATTTCTAAATACTAGATCCTACAGAGGGGCAGACGTGATTAGCAATCACCACCTTGTCATTAATAAACTGCGACTGAAACTGAAGGAATCAGACAATATATTAATTCAAAGAGAAATGGTATCAACTCTAAGTTTCTCAATGAGGACGGTGTTCAAAGAAAATACTGTATGGAACTGAGAATTCGATAAACAAAGGACTATCTGCGGTATATTGCATATTTGTTGCACCAGCCATCCCCCCTCCCCTCTATGTGCTGAATTGTATACTTTATGAGAAGTATAAATTGACAAAACATATTATAAACTAGTAGTTTCAAAGAAGGTTATTGAAAATGTTTGGTTTAACGACGTCACAAACTAGTCGGATTTTGTATTATTTTTCAGAAATAAGACAAAATAAACAAAATATTAACAATTTTAACTATAAAAGTTATAGAGCGCAGACCTGCTCCAGAAAAATATTTACATATTTTATTGATATCATCATTCTACACATTATATATCAAAATACGGAGCTGGAGCAGACCTACGTTCGATGAATTTTACTCAAAATATCAACGTTATATAATTACTACACTTTTCTGCAGAAATCATGGAAATCTAAATTTACGTCATTTTTCTGACGTCATTTCAAACATATGATGTCATTGCTTATGACAATATTCAATGCTTTGAAGTCTGCAGATGCTAGTATCTCCCTGTTTTAGAACATTTGATTCCGTCAAAGTTTGATTTTGGGGTGAAATATTGGTCATTACCGAATAAAGTCCTTTAGAATTTAATTTAGAAAACCTTTAATTAAGAGAGGGAAGATGGCTCTTTGAAAAGTCAGTGGCTTAACATCAAACAGGTCTACCAGCAAATTGCTAAAAAAAATCTTGGACACAGAAAAAGAAAAGATTTATAAACAGCGGTTGTCTCAAAACACCAGAAACAACATCAAAGGAAAAGCAAAGACAAGAAAGTTTTAAACACCAAATCTGTGCGATAAACTTTACAGTGAGAACGACAAGGAAGGAAAGAGACTAGCCAGAAATGACAAACGTAAATTCGTCAGTCAACTTGCTGACGAGGCAGAAAATGCTACCCATAGAGGAGATCCAACTTAAAAGATTGTCAAGAGTAGACTAGCAAAAGCAAAAGCAGTCTTCTAAAAATAAAAATAAATCATCTGAAGATCAAAATAATACAGGAGGAAAACAAAAGTGAAATTATAAAACAGCAATATGACATCAATGCTATTGTATGGAAGTGAATGTTGGAGGGTACAAATGCAAACATGAGATCACTGCCCTGTTTCCACCACGGCTCTCTCCGTCAAATATATAAAATCTTATGGCCAAAAACTATATCGAATGTCGACCTCCTAAAAAGGACAAACTCAAATTGTATCATCAATGAGTTAAAGCAGAGGAGATATTAAAAGATGGCTAGGAAATGTCCTTAGAATGGAAGAATCGAGGATCCCAAAAATCGCCCTAAGATGGACATGACATCAGGAAAAGGCCAAAGGGAAGACTAAGCGCAAAAGAGTTGATGGTGAACTAAGAGACCTTCACTTGACTTGGGGAGAGGCAGAGACCATTGCCAAGAAGAGAGCTGAGTGGAGAAGACTTGTGTTGAGAGGATAGGATACATGTAGGTAAATAGGTATTTACTTTCGTATGTAAACTCGATTTACCCCAGTAAACTTGCAATAAAAAAATTCCACCGAGTCACTTCTGTTTTCATAATTTGAATATTTTACTTATTATAGAACAGGCCAATAATTAAACTAAATTGAATGACAAACAAGATGCTTTTCCAACTTTTCTTACACTTTCACCTGCTTATAATGTTTATAAATGTCTCCCAACTTGTTCGCTACTCAAGAGATTGCTCTAAATATGATCAATTTAAATAGAGGGATAAACTTCTCACTGCTAAGTCTGTGTTACAAGGATTTAAACAGCCTGTTTAAATGTCAAAATATCGTAAATATCATGGTGGTTATTATGATCCTGTTAACACATGTATAACCAAATATTGGGTCGTATTTAATTTGACTTGTTTCATATCAATTGTTAGGCCTTCGTTTTTTTTAATTATTTTATTTTTGTTTTTGCTCAGTTAACTACGGAAAGTTCCATCTACCTGATCAATACATAGGGCTCATTGGTCAAAAGGGGATGCTTACTTCTCCTAGGCACCTGATCCCACCACTTGATTTAAAAAATACCTTAAAGATAATAAAGGAAGCCAAAATATGAGACACGATGAATGTAAAATATAGAAGAAAAAATCACTCATTTTGTAAAGGAAAAGAGAATGTTCAAAGGTTACTGACTTTTTGAAACAGACTGTTTGACCCCAAAAAAATTGGAACAGGAAATACGTACGTAGAGTGTGACTAGAAATGAGCTTGATCCAAATACACCGGTATTTATTGTATTAGTATAACTAACTTTGCTATGTGCAGTTTATTGGCATGTATGCAAAATGCTTCTAGCATAAAGTTTTTTGATATATAATATACATTTTTTTTCTCAATTCTCAAATCGATGTGTATGGACAATTAAATTCTAAGTACATAATCGCACATTTTGACTTAGGTTCAGCTGCTCGTCTATGATGGAACGAATCTGGACCATTTTCTGATGGTTGTAAGTTATTTTTCCAGAGGGACAAAGTAACAGACTAACAAAATAAACATTTGCTGGAAGCATTGATGTGATGCAAATCAATCTTTCCTTATCACAAACGAGGTCAATATTCATCAAAACTTTGAAATTTAGACTGAACTGTCCATGCATAGGATTCTGATTAATGTTTCTTGTTTAGTACATTAAAGTTAATAAATTAATTCTTTTCAAGAGAGTGAAGATTTATTATTTTTTAGACTGTTAGATTTAGAGGAATAAATTAGACCAGAGAAATGTTTTTATAAACATATGTCGCCAAAATCGTGACCTCAGATGTAGTTTTGATAGATATCTTCCCTTTGGACTTATTTGAAAAAAGTATAAAGACCTGTCAGGTTATATCTTATATTTACATTGTTTTTGTCATGATCAGCTGTCATGGAGTTTAATTTTTCACCTCTTTGGATAACTGCTCTGCTACTGGTTGCTTTCTTTTGCCAAATAAGTGAAATACAGGTAATTATTACTCTGCATGAAAACGCCGGAACCCTTGAAGAATGTCATTGTCCATCTGTCCTTTAACAATTTCCTTGTGACGTGATTATTCAGTAAGTTTTTAGAGAAATTTCAAAAGTAGATTAGGACATGTACTTTATCACTAGTGTAAAATACCTTTAGAGTTGAGTCCCTTTAACAAAAGAACTTATAACCAAATGCAAAATTTTATTCTGCTTATAACTTAAAATATATTTAATAAATAAGATACCATTTATAGAGTTTCATTGGGGTATGACATGAAATCAGTCATATGATCAAATCTTATAACGCCCATGAAATTGAAAATGGTTTTAATTCCTTTAATTGGAATATTGAAGAATGAAATGTTACTCATAATGATTGAAATGTTTTCAGACTTTGTACTGAAGTACTTTACTGTAAAACCTTTTTGTGACTCGGCGTATTTCAAGAAGTTTTCAATTTTTACAGAAGATTTAAGGATCATTTTACTGTGTCTGTCTGTACATGTGTATGTACGTATAAGTCCTTTAATATAAAGGGCCATTTTTGACACTGTCAGGTTTTAGTTCTTTTAACTCACTGCAACGCAAAATTTAATTCAAAAAGGCATATACAAAATATTTAATACGTGTTTTATCATCATAAAAGAGAAACAACTAGGTCTGCTTGCTAAACTTGTCTATTTTATATTATAAAGGGTCAGAAGTATGGCGTGAACTACGTGAAGTCGGTCAGCAAACAGTACAACTCTACCACTGGATTAGTTTTTATCTCCGTGGAGATGGCAGCTCCACAGGCGGATCTCTCTTTAACTGTTTACTGGCAAATCAATTCAGGTGTCATTGGGGGTAAGCGGTCAAAAAATTGATATTGCAGTAGACTTACATAAATGTCCGTGTGTTTGTCTGATATTTTTTCAGATAGACAATGGATCATTCACAATCATTTATTGTGGTAAACAAATATTTGTTGTAGAAATATATATAATGCATTTCCTTATAGGATTTTCTATCGATTTTGTTGTTTTTATGAAGTAACAATTACGTTAATCGTCATTTATTTGCAAATTTGTGAAAAATATTGATTGTCAAAATCATATTTTATACAGTTTTTACTGGTGTTTTCCAAATGATTTATTCTGCGACGCCAGGAACATGAACATGAATATTTATAGCTGCAGAACTGTAGCGTTATGGTTTTATATAATAGTCTTTGACCATAACGCTACAGATTCCGTAATGCAAAGAAGGTGCAATTTACGGGGCAAGATTTTTGCGCACTTTTTGGGAGAATTTCTCTACTTCCCATCATTGGTCAATCACTCTTTGATTCTAGACACATTCTGTAACCAATCTGTATATTTTATCCTCCTCACAACCCTTTATAGTCGTCTCTACAAGCGATAAACTCGCTTGATTAGAATTATTTGTTGGATTGCTGAAAATTCACTACAAGCCAGTTTATCGTCTGTAGAGACGAATATAAAGGGTTGCAGGGTGAATAAAATATAGAAGGGTCACAGAATGTGTCTGGAATTAGGGAGTGAACTGTAGTTGATTGGCCAATGCTGGGAAGTAGTGGAGAAATTCTCCCCAAAAGTGCGCAAAAAATCTTGCGCCGTAAATTGCAGTTTACGTAGTTTGCATTGCGGGATCTTTAACGTCATGGTCAAAGACTAATATATAAAACCATAACGCTAAAGTTCTGCAGCTAGAATATTTATACATGTATACTAGTAGCAATATGTAAACAACAGACCTGGTGAGTGACCACAACGCTCATATGAACCCCTTTGGCCCTGTTGTTCCTCAAAATAAATTTTAAAAATATTTTCCCTCGTTTTTTTCCTATTAAAACTGTTTACCTTCTTTTTGCGACCCCAGACTAGTTCGAGGAAGTCATAACTTATAAGTTATCTATAAGTTGAATCCACTCAACAATTCTTGAGCTCAAAGCCCAAGTGAGGTATAAACGAAAGGCTTAAGCAGAACTCAGCTGTATGCACAAATACAAAAACCTGCAAGACAATGGTCATACTGATAAACGTAGGTTGAAGGGAAAGTCTTCATTAAATTTTGTTTTAAGTGTGGAATATTCAATACGTGCAAGAGACAAAAACAAGCAAAAAAGAGGAAAGACCAAAGTTAAGTGGATATTGTCATTTTTAGAGTGGCACAGACCATCACTGTTTGTCATTACATCAAATTAAATCATTTTTTTAGTTGATGAGCCGGCATTTGGGTCCTTTGTGAAGAAAAATGGACAACTGACGCTTTATACCCTGACAGTGGATTCATCTTACGTTAGAGCAGTATATTTTACCACTAAAATTGATGACCATACCAGCAGTCTGCGACTTGAGTCTTTCTCTTGGGGCAAGGATTATCCCAGTAAATCAACTTTCCCTGTACAATTGAGAAAATGTACCTCCACATTCTCAGAGCTCTCGTCAACAACTTCAGATATCCATGAAATTAATGTTGATTTCAACTGCGACCCAGCACTCTCCAGAAATGTTTACAACTGGCCAAGAGTATACTGGGGAATTAAGTTTGGGGTTTATTTGTTCAATAACACAGATAATAGGATTCATTATCAACCAGTAGAGAATCATGGTGAAAGAAAAGGTTTGCTGCTGTCAAGGAATCCTCGAAGCACAGGAAACTTTTTCTCTCGGAGAGAAATGGTAGATACCCGACTTCGGGAAAGCTCTTTTGACAGAAACATTGGACCATCTAAAGAATCGCGGTCACGTGATAATTCTGTAAATAACGAAACGTTTTTTGCTGAACACGAATTAGCAAACATAACCATTGGGCCCACACCCTGGGCAAAGATAAGCTTTCCCAAATCATATCTTAATGAGAAAGTGGTATTTCTGAAAATCACTCTCGATGCGCCTATCATCCTTGGACTGAGTATGGTGTTTTCCTTTGTTAAGAAAGTATCCATTAGTAAAGATCTTCCTTTTGGGGTATACCTATCAGAAAGTGAAGGGAAAACCTTTCCACAACCTTCAACTGTAATGTGCCAAACATTTGGGCAAAATGCCCCAAGAGTATACATGAAAAAAGATGGTGGTCAAATAATAAAATCTGACAATATCTGTATACAGGAAGTCAGGAGTCCCTTGTTTTCTTCCTCGCATGTCACATTCCTTAAGAAAGACGTACGGAACAGAGAAATTGACGGTGAGTACACGTGTTTCTCTGAGAATCCAGGAGGTGACAAGAATGTGAGCACCTTTAAAGTGTACACAGGCCCCGCCTTCCTGGAAGACATTACAGAGATGACAGAAAGTAGTTCCAGAGAAGTAAGTTATTAACCGACTCCTTTTTTTGGTTTTCTTTAATGATATTTGATTTCTTGTTTCTTCAACTTTAAGCACAAGACAATTTTAAAAATGGCTTTCAGCTAAACTTATTAAAGGCTTATCATTTTCTTTAAATTCAAAAAAGAGGCCTATCACAAACAGGTTTTCAACCAAAAGCAAAACTTAAACAAGAGGACCAGGTGCCACATCGCTCACCTAAGCAAATCGGCTAGGAAAACACACAAATCAGATCAGAACTGAAAAAGTTCACTGAAGGGAGGGGGGCTTGAAATTTAATACTACTTGAGATTGTCTTCATGTTAACACAGCATATGACTTTGCTGTTCTTGATAAAAAGATTTTTAAAAAACATTTTCTCTTCCTATATATAACTTCATAATAATTTGAATTTGAATCCCCATTGTTTCCCTCCCTACCCCAAAGGGCCAAGATTTGAATAAATTTAAATAATCAAAACATGAGCATGCTTAAATGTCAATATGACTAAACATAGCTTTTCTGTTCTTAGGATTTTTTCCTTTATTTTTCTATGTAAAACTTTGATCCACCATTGTGGCCCCATCTACCTTTGGGGGTTATGATTTGAACAAATTTAATTCTACACTACCCGAAAATGCTTCCATATAAATACTAGTATTACTAATCATGGCTTTGCTATTCTTGGGAAGATCTTTTTTATATATATATATATATATATATATATATATATATATATATATATTATATATATATTTATATATATTTTAATGTAAAACTTGGATCCCCCATTGTGGCCCACCCTATCCCTTGGGGTTATGATTTGAACAAACTAGACTCTACACTACCTGAGGATGATTCCACATAAATATCACTACTCATGGCTTTGAAGTACTTGAGAAGACGATTTTAAAAGATTTCCCTATCTAGTCCTATGTAGAACTTTGATCAGCCATTTGACCCCTCCCCAACCCCCAGGGGTCATGATTTGAACAAACTTGAATCTACACTACCTGAGGATGATTTCCCTTAAGTTTCATCTTTCCTGGCCCAGTGAAGATTTTTAAAGATTTTCCCTATATATTCCTATGTAAAACTTTGATTGGCAATTGTGGCCCCACCCTACCCCCAGGGATCATGATTTTAAAAAAAACTTGAATCTACACTACATGAGGATGCTTCCACATGAGTTTCATTTTTCCTGGTCCAGTGGTTCTTGAGAAGAAAATTTTTAAAGATTTTCCCTATATACTGTTATGTAAAACTCTGATCGGCCATTTTGGCCCCACCCTACCCCCGGGGGTCATGATTTGAACAAACTTTAATCTACACTGCATGAAGATGCTTCCACATGAGCTTCATCTTTCCTGGCCCAGTGGTTCTTGAGAAGAAGATTTTTGAAAAATACCATTAATTTTTCACAAAAATGTTTACAACTGGCCAAGAGTATACTGGGGAATTTGTTTAACACAGTTTGTTTCTTCAATAACACGGAGAGAAATGGTAGATACCCGACTAATTGTTTCTTCCAAATTCTTACCTCAGTTGCAAAAAGGGAAGATTTAAAAAAATTTCTCTCTCCTCTATTCATAATCTTAGAAACCAAAATGGCAGCATAAATAAGCGAAATGTTCTCCTATTAACAACAATTTGACGAGAAAGGGCTTAGCCACTTATATTTGAACATTGACCCAGTGGTTCTCGAGAAGAAAATAAAAATGTGAAAAGTTGACAACGACGACGACGACAGACTACGGACAAATTTTGATCAGAAAAGCTCACTTGAGCCTTCGGCTCAGGTGAGCTAAAATTTTACAACAAAACTTCTGCTTATCTAAGAATCATGTTTATAATCAGCTAAATCTTCGACTCGTGGTGGAAGGAAACGGTCAGATGAGGGTCTCCTGCCACGTCCCAGTGCCAGATCACATGGTTCTGATCAACACAGCTGAGAAAATACAACCCTCATCTACCAAGTTAAAGAGAAAGGAGGTCACCTTGACCTACAAATTCCCAGTAGAGGCAGTCCGCCCCTTTGATTATTTCTGCAGTGTTTATGATGAATATGGAAATCACAATACTCGATACACCCATTATTGATTTTAATAGTAAAATAATGATATGAACTTTTAAAAGAAACAATAGATATTTATTGTGCACAATTTTGGCTTCAATCTCATTTTTGGTACAATGTTTCGTTTTTGAACATGAGGGATACATGTAGATCCAAACAAAAGCAAAAAAAAAAAAACAAAACAAAACAAAACAAAACAAAAAAAAAAAAAACAAAACAAAAACAAAACAAAACAAAACAAAAGTTATTTAATGTGTCAACATGGTGCCTCACTGCCTCTTTTGAATATAAAGAATTTTGAATCATTAATTGACTTCATTTTGCAATTAATTCATTTAATATTATATGTATTTATTAAGTTTAAATAGACAATATCAATGTAAACTTTATTTTAATAAATCCTCCATTTAACAAAACTCGCAAAAAATTACTACAAGCTCAAAATAACTAAGATGCACTGTGAGCGATGTGCTCACAAAATGGTACCCTGTGCTTCCATATGAGTATCAGGGCAAAATCATTTTTTTTGCTAAGGAAAATCCAAAATATCTTACTAATCAAAACGTAAAACAGGAGTTGCACAAAGGTACTATATAATAAAGATTCTGTGAAAGTTGCATTGAATCATACAGCAAAACTCGGTCATAACAAAGTTGCTGGGACCTATGAAATTACTTCGCTGTATCCGTAATTCGTTATACCCTATAAGAAATTCACTAAATTTATATAGCTGGGGATCCAAGATGACTTCTCTATATCCATGAATTCACAATATACATGTTTGTACTTTACGAGTTTTACTGTACTCCAGGTAAAGGAGGGGTTGTGGATAAGAAATGTGTACCCCTAAATGTGGACGGACATATGGACACCCCAATCAAAATACAGCCTAGTTTGGGGGGTATAATAAACAAAAACAGTAGAATTCAAAGTCACCAGAAGTCTCTGATGACAGATGAGACTGTAGCTCTACTGGTCTGTACGTATAACAAAGAAAAGGTAGCACTTGCATTTGAAACTTTGCAACAAGCAGCAATAAATAGAATTATGTATCTTAGTGTAGTCTACTTGTGTGCCAAGTTATATTAAAATCAAACCAAAACTGTAGGAGGAGTAGCATTTTAAAGGAATTTCACAGAAATTTCTATTTTAGTAACCATGGCAACATCATTCATTGAAATTCAAAATTGATGTAATAATTTATGTATCTTAGTGTAGTCTACTTGTGTGCCAAGTTATATTGAAATCAGACCAAAACTGTAGGAGGAGTAGCGTTTTCAAGGAATTTCACAGAAATTTCTAATTTTGGTAACCATGGCAACACGGTTCATCAAAATTCCAAATCGATGTACTAATCTATGTAACTTAGTGTAGTCTACTTGTGTGCCAAGTTATATTGAAATCTGACCAAAACTGTAGGAGGAGTAGCATTTTGAAAAATTGTTTACAGACAGCTGGACGGACTGACGACGGACGCATTACTATCGCATAAGCTCTTTTGGTCTCTGACCAGTAGAGCTAAAAATGAATAAGTATAACAAAAATTAAATACATTAAAAAAAACTATCACAGATATAATGGATTCATGAAATCTTTTTCTACTACATGTAGATCTTCATAAACTTGACGAGGATTCTAAGACTTATAATAACACTGAATAAAAAAAATATATATTTTCAAAAATATGTTAGCAGTCTGAGAATAAAAGCAATGTACAAATATATGACTCATTCTTTGAAAAATATCATAATGTGACAAAAATATCATAGTGTGACAAATTAATAAAATAAGGTTCTTATGAATGGACGGATGTGATTGGAAATTTTTACACAACACAGGAATGTCTTGTACAGTAACCTTGGTAGAAAGCAATTATGGAAAAATATATAAATAAAAAAAAGACAAAAATATAGAATATTGCATGCTTTTACTCCCACTGCTTATTATGGCTGTATGAAAAACAAACCAAACCCCTGAAGACATGATTGAAATAAATATAAATAGGGGCCTACAAGATGGTATTAAAAATAATGCCCAACCTAAAATGTCTTTTGAAACTTTTACATATCTACTATACAAGAAGCTTTATAATGCCGACTACTTTCTTTGAAACATTGTAAAGCCTCAACAGCAATCAAGTTGCTACAAATGAAGTTTCAAAGTAAGAACTGACTATAAATTATAAGATAATTTAGTAAAACAGTTGGAAAAGGAATGTAGATATTCCCGTACTGATGGACCCTTAGGATATGGGGGTCTTTAGGAACTGCATTTCTGAGGACAGAACATCTGTGATGTGGATACACTTTTTGGCCAAGTCTCCTCCCATTCTCTTCAGTGCTATTTCTGCTGCCTCCCTCACAGATTTAATTGGATCATTCCTCCTGTTGGTAAAAATGATAAAAACAAGCAGTCGGTCATCTGAAACATTTATTTTCAGCATTCCTCAGTAACTGAATTTTAATGACTTAAATCATCAGATTTTACCATCGATCGGCAACTGCTTGTTCGCTTTTGCCCCCTGCCTTTAGGTATCCCAGAGCGAGACAGGCACTCTCTCTGACCAGTCTGTCAACATCTTCCAACATCCCAATTATCTTCTCCACAGTCGTCTTCTGGGCTCTCCCTAATCCAAAACAAAGAGGAATTAATTTTATTACCAATTTAGTATGTCTAACAAAAACACTTTACTTTATGGTAGAAATCAACAAAAGGTTACTCCAATGTAATCCATAAACAAATAAAACAAGAGGCCCAGGGGCCACATCGCTCTCCTGAGCAATTGGCTATGGAAAAAACACATATCAGATCAGAATTGAAAGCCTACTGAGAATTTTAACCCCCAAAATTTGAACAAAAGCTATACTACCTGAGGTTGATTCCCTATAAATATCACTAAGCATGGCTTTGAAGTACTTGAAAAGAAGATTTTAGAAGGTTTCCCTATATATTCCTATGTAAAACTTTGATCAGCCATTTTGGCCCCAACCTACCCCTGGGGGTCATGACTTAAACAAACATGAATCTACACTACCTGAGGATGATTCCACATGAGTTTCATCTTTCCTGGCCCCTTGAAGAAGATTTTTTAAGATTTTTCCTATATATTCCTATGTAAAAATTTGATCGGCCATTTTCGCCCCATCCTACCCCCGGAGGTCATGATTTGAATAAACTTGAATCTACGCTACCCGAGGACGATTCCACATGAGTTTCATCTTTCCTGGTCCAGTGGTTCTTGAGAAGATTTGTAAAGATTTTCCCTATATATTTCTATGTAAAACTTTGATAGGCGATTTTGGCCCCACCCTACCCCGGGGGTCATGATTTGAACAAACTTGAATCTACGCTACCTGAGGATGATTCCACGTGAGTTTCATCTTTCCTGGCCCAGTGGTTCTTGAGAAGAAGATTTTTTAAGATTTTTCCTATATATTCCTATGTAAAAATTTGATCGGCCATTTTCGCCCCATCCTACCCCCGGAGGTCATGATTTGAATAAACCTACCTGATTCCACATGAGTTTCATCTTTCCTGGTCCAGTGATTTTTAAGACATATATTTCTTGTAAAACTTTGACATTTTGGCTACCTACCCCGGGGGTCATGATTGAACAAACACGCTATGAGGATTTCCACTTCTTTCCTGGCCCAGTGGTTCTTGAGAAGAAGATTTTTAAAACCTATATATTCCTATATATTCCGGAGGGACATGATTTGAATAAAACTACCCGAGGACGATTTGAGTTTCATCTTTCCTGGTCCAGTGGCTTGAGAAGAAGATTTTTAAAGATTTTCCCTATATATTTCTATGTAAAACTTTGATAGGCCTACCCTACCCCGGGGGTCATGATTTGAATAAACTTGAATCTACGCTACCTGAGGATGATTCCACATGAGTTTCATCTTTCCTGGCCCAGTGGTTCTTGAGAAGAAGATTTTTTAAGATTTTTCCTATATAAGATTTTTTTTAAAGATTTTCCTGGTCCAGTGGTTCTTGAGAAGATTTGTAAAGATTTTCCCTATATATTCCTATGTAAAACTTTGATAGGCGATTTTGGCCCCACCCTACCCCGGGGGTCATGATTTGAACAAACTTGAATCTACGCTACCTGAGGATGATTCCACATGAGTTTCATCTTTCCTGGCCCAGTGGTTCTTGAGAAGAAGATTTTTACAGATTTTTCCTATATATTCCTATGTAAAACTTTGATCGGCCATTTTGGCCCCACCCTACCCCCGGGGGTCATGATTTGAACAAATTTGATATCTACACTACCTGAGGATGATTCAATATGTCATGATTTGAATAAACTTGTTTCATGAGTTTCATCTTTCCTTGCCCAGTGGTTCTTGAGAAGAAGATTTTTTTAAAAATGCCATTAATTTTTCTCTAATTCATAATTATCTCCCCTTGGTCATGTAAAGGCGTGGCCCTTATATATTTGAAAAACTTGAATCCCATTTACCCAAGGATACTTTGTAGCAAGTTTGGTTGAATTTGGCCCAGTGGTTCTTGAGAAGAAGATCAAAATGTGAAAAGTTTACAACAGCAACGACGACGACAACGACAACGACGACAGACAACGGACAAATTTTGATCAGAAAAGCTCACTTGAGCCTTTGGCTCAGGTGAGCTAAAAATCCCAAGAAAAATATCATTTAATATGTTTCACTGTGCATTGCACGGTATGTTAAGTATGTGTCAAAGTACCTATCAATTAGCAAATAAAAAAAATATATCTTTTATAAGTAACAGCATATGATGTTTATTTTTTTTTATTTACTAAACATTTTGGTAAATTGATAGGTGTGCAAATAATTTAGATTCAGTGCTAATTAATGCATTTACAAATCTTAACTTTGAGTTTAATTACATATACGTGTCTGCATGTTCTTGCCAATGGCATCCATATCTAAAATGTTGATGCATAAGAAGGTTGTGAACCAGACATTAATAAACACTCTTTCTGTCAATGACCTTGCCCACCTGATATTAAATGGCATGGAAGCACATATCCACTGCACCTTTCATGTATCATGATTGTCATACCTGATTGGCCTCAATTTTTATATATCATGGTTCATGTATTACCTGACTTTGCCAGGGCTATTGCTCTAATATTTGTATTACCTGACTTTGCCAGGGCTATCGTGGCTTAATTGCTCTGGTGGTTGTATTACCTGACTTGGCCAGGGCTATTGTGACTATTACTCTAATGGTTGTATTACCTGACTTTGCCAGGGCTATCGTGGCTTCATTGCTCTGATGGTTGTATAACCTGACTTGGCCAGGGCTATTGTGGCTATTGCTCTGATGGTTGTATTACCTGACTTGGCCATGCCTATTGTGGCTATTGCTCTGATGGCTATATTACCTGACTTGACCAGGGTATTGTGACTATTGCTCTGATGGTTGTATTACCTGACTTGGCCAGGGCTATTGTGACTATTGCTCTGATGGTTACAATACCTGACTTGGCTATTGCTCTGATGTTTGTACGAGGGTTGATCAACCCTCGTATTACCTGACTTGGCCAGAGCTATTGTGGCTATTGCTCTGATGGTTGTATTACCTGACTTGGCCAGGGCTATTGTGACTATTGCTCTGATGGTTGTATTACCTGACTTGGCCAGGGCTATTGTGGCTACTGCTCGGATGGTTGTATTACCTGACCTGGCCAGGGCTGTTGTGGCTATTGCTCTGATGTTTGTATTACCTGACTTGGCCAGGGCTATTGTGGCTATTGCTCTGATGGTTGTATTACCTGACTTGGCCAGGGCTATTGTGGCTATTGCTCTGATGTTTGTATTACCTGACTTGGCCAGGGCTATTGTGGCTATTGCTCTGATGTTTGAGTCCTCATCCTTTAACATGTCTGTGAGTCCACTAATAACAGCTGGGAAACAGAACTCTCCTGCAATATTACATGTCTGTATAGTTACATGGTTTTATCATTATCTCTGGAGCACGAATTTTTTGTGGATTTTGTTGATGAATTGATCCACGAAATAAAATATTTGTCGAAGTTTGGTGCCTCCATTTTGATTTATAATAAATCTTTAAAAAGCCCATTCCAACTTTCGTTAAAATATACTAAATACCCCATCTTTCTTAACAGATTGACTTTAAAGATCACGTTTTAAGAATTAAAACAAGAGGCCCATGGGCCACATCGCTCACCTAATTAACTTTGGTGATGTCATTCTTTACCAGATTTCCTCCCTTGTAATACCTATTGTGGCCAAGTCATACCCCCCAATGTCACAATTTTTACAATTTAGAATCTACACTACCCTAGGAGGCCCTCTTCCCTATTGTGGCCCTGTCCAACGCCCGGGGGTCATTTGAACAATTGACAGTCTACACTACCCCAGGATGCCTTCACACAAGTTTCAGCTTCTCTGGCCCAGTGATTCTTGAAAAGGAGATTTTAAAAACAATTTTCCAATGTATTTCTATGTAAAACTTTGATTCCCTATTGTGGCCCTGCCCAACCCCTTGGGGTCATGATTTGAACAATTTAGAGTCTACACTACCCAAGGATATGCTTTCACATAAGTTTCAGCTTTTCTGACCCAGTGGTTCTTGAGAAGAAGATTTTTAAAAAGTTTTTTCCAATATATTTCTATGTAAAACTTTGATTCCCTATTGTGGCCCTGTCCAAACCCTGGGGGTCATGATTTTAACAATTTAGAGTCTACACTACCCAAAGATGCTTCCACAAACGATTCGGCTTTTCTGGCCCAGTGGTTCTTGAGAAGAAGATTTTTAAAGTTTTTTACTATATATTTCTATGTAAAAGATTCCCTATTGTGGCCCCGTCCAACCCCTGGGGGTCATGATTTGAACAATTTAGAGTCTACACTACCCAAAGATATGCTTTCACATAAGTTTCAGCTTTTCTGGCCCAGCGGTTCTTGAGATGATTTTCAAAGTTTTTTTCCTACAGACATGTATTTCTATGTAAAAATTTGATTCCCTATTGTGGCCCCGCCTATCCTCTTGGGGTTATGATTTGAATGATTTAGAATCTACACTACCCAAGGATATGCTTTCACATAAGTTTCAGCTTTTCTGACCCAGTGGTTCTTGAGAAGAAGATTTTTAAAAAGTTTTTTCCAATATATTTCTATGTAAAATTTTGATTCCCTATTGTGGCCCTGTCCAACCCCTGGGGGTCATGATTTTAACAATTTAGAGTCTACACTACCCAAAGATGCTTCCACAAAAGATTCAGCTTTTCTGGCCCAGTGGTTCTTGAGAAGAAGATTTTTAAAGTTTTTTACTATATATTTCTATGTAAAACTTTGATTCCCTATTGTGGCCCCGCCCAACCCGTGGGGGTCATGATTTGAACAATTTAGAGTCTACACTACCCAAAGATATGCTTTCACATAAATTTCAGCTTTTCTGGCCCAGTGGTTCTTGAGATGATTTTCAAAGTTTGTTTTCCTACAGACATGTATTTCTATGTAAAACTTTGATTCCCTATTGTGGCCCCGCCTATCCCATTGGGGTCATGATTTGAATGATTTAGAATCTACACTACCCAAAGATGCTTTCACATAAGTTTCAGCTTTTCTTGCCAAGTGGTTCTTGAGAAGAAGATTTTTTAAGTTCTTTCCTATATATTTCTATGTAAAACTTTGATTCCCTATTGTGGCATTGCCCAACCCCTAGGGGTCATGATTTTTACAATTTAGAGTCTACACTACCCAAGGATGCTTGCACAAAAGTTTCAGCTTTTCTGGCGCAGTGGTTCTTGAGAGGAAGATTTTTAAAGTTTTTTCCAATATATTTCTATGTAAAACTTTGATTCCCTATTGTGACCCCGCCCAAACCCTGTGGGTCATGATTTTGATAATTTAGTGTCTACGCTACCCAAGGATGCTTGCACAAAAGTTTCAGCTTTTTTGACCCAGTGGTTCTTTAATGGAATATTTTTAAAGTTTTTCCCAATATATTTCTATGTAAAAATTTTATTCCCTCTTGTGGCCCCGCGCAACCCCCGGGGGTCATCATTTGAAGAATTTAGAGTCTACACTATCCCAGGATGTTTCCATATAAGTTTCAGAGTTTTTGGTTCAGTGCTTCTTGAGAAAAAGATATTTTAATGTCCCCCTATTTTTGCTCAGGTGAGCTAAAACAAGAGGCCCATGGGCCTTATAGGTCACCTGAGCATTATGCAACAACTTTCCAGTGATTGAATTTGATTCATGTTTTAATCCAGATGCTATGGCATTCACAATTTTGAAATAGGCACCATTGATCATCATAACAATACACTTAGCAGTTGCTTAGTTTGTTTACTTAATACCCATAGGCAGGGTAGGGGAACAAAAAATGCATTTCAAGCAATCAGTAATATTCAGCATGATCAGTAATACCCCAATCACACATGAACACCTGACCCTTAGGCCTAGATCCACACATTGCACAATTTTTGAAAAGGCACCCTTGCTTTTAAAAAATATTTGATAAATACCAAGGAGCAGATTTCAAACAATTCATCCAGTTTCAGTATATAAGTACAGTCCCCCCCCCCTCCTTTATGGTACCCCTGACCCTGGGGCCTTGAAATACACAATTCTGGAAGATTAGGACCCTTGCTCATCATAACTACATAGGTAGTTCATCTGCTTAATACCAAGGAGCAGAAAAGAAAACTTTCAAAGATTTAGTGTATTTTCACTGTATAATCAATAGAGCCCCACCCTATCACTAGAACCCCTGACCCTGGGGCCATAAAATTCAAAATTTTGGTAGAAGCACTCTTGCTCATCATAACTATGCACTTATTTAGTTTATTTCCTACCCAGAAGCAGAGAAGAAGATTTTCAAAGAATTCATATATTAATTTTCACTATATAATCTATTGAGCCCCCCCCCCCTCTTACACCAGAACCCCTGACCCTGGGGCCATAGAATTCACAATTTTGGTAGAGGCACTCTTGCTCATCATAACTATGCACTTATTTAGTTTACTTAATACCCAGGAGCAGAGAAGAAGATTTTCAAAGAATTCAGGTATTTTCACTATATAATCTATAGAGACCCACCCTAACACTGGAACCCCTGACCCTGGGGCCTTAAAATTCACAATTTTGGTAGAAGCACTCTTGCTCATCTTAACTATGTACTTAGTTAGTTTATTTAATACCCAGGAGCAGAGAAGAAGATTTTCAAAGAATTCAGGTATTTTCACTATATAATCAATAGAGCCCCCCCCCCCCTTACACCAGAACCCCTGACCCTGGGGCCATAAAATTCACAATATTGGTAGAGGCACTCTTGCTCATCATAACTATGCACTTATTTAGTTTATTTATTACCCAGGAGCAGAGAAGAAGATTTTCAAAGAATTCAGGTATTTTCACTATATAATCTATAATAGAGCCCCCCCCCCCCCCCCTTTACACCAGAACCCCTGACCCTGGGGCCTTAAAATTCACAATTTTGGTAGAGGCACTCTTGCTCATCATAACTATGCACTTATTTAGTTTATTTAATACCCTTGAGCAGAAAAGAAGATTTTCAAAGAATTCAGGTATTTTCACTATATAATCTATAGAGCCCCACCCTAACACTGGAACCCCTGATCCTGGGGCCTTAAAATTCACAATTTTGGTAGAAGCACTCTTGCTCATCATAACTATGCACTTAGTTAGTTAATTCAATACCCAGGAGCAGAGAAGAAGATTTTCAAAGAATTCATGTATTTTCACTATATAATCTATAGAGCCCCCCCCCTTACACCAGAACCCCTGATCCTGGGGCCTTCAAATTCACAATTTTGGTAGAGGCACTCTTGCTCATCATAACTATGCACTTAGTTAGTTTATTTAATACCCAGGAGCAGAGAAGAAGATTTTCAAAGAATTCATGAAATTTCACTATATAATCTATAAAGCCCCACCCTAACACCAGAACCCCTGACCCTGGGGCCATAAAATTCACAATTTTGGTAGAGGCACTCTTGCTCATCATAACTATGCACTTATTTAGTTTATTTAATACCCAGGAGCAGAAAAGAAGATTTTCAAAGAATTCATGTATTTTCACTATATAATCTATAGAGCCCCACCCTAACACTGGAACCCCTGATCCTGGGGCCTTAAAATTCACAATTTTGGTAGAGGCACTCTTGCTCATCATAACTATGCACTTAGTTAGTTTATTTAATACCCAGGAGCAGAGAAGAAGATTTTCAAAGAATTTATGTTTTTTCACAATATATTTTATAGAGCCCCACCCTTACACCAGAACCCCTGACCCTGGGGCCATAAAATTCACAATTTTGGTAGAGGCACTCTTGCTCATCATAACTATGCACTTAGTTAGTTTATTTAATACCCAGGAGCAGAGAAGAAGATTTTCAAAGAATTCATGAAATTTCACTATATAATCTATAAAGCCCCACCCTAACACCAGAACCCCTGACCCTGGGGCCTTAAAATTCACAATTTTGGTAGAGGCACTCTTGCTCATCATAACTATGCACTTAGTTAGTTTATTTAATACCCAGGAGCAGAGAAGAAGATTTTCAAAGAATTCATGAAATTTCACTATATACTTATTTAGCCCCACCCTAACACCAGAACCCCTGACCCTGGGGCCATGAATTTCACAATTTTGGTAGAGGACTCAATGCTGATTACAATCATGTAAACAGTTTGACTGCTTGATGTCCAGGAGTAAAGAAGAAGATTTTTAAAGATTGCACTAATTTTAGTGGTTTTTGCCCCACCCCCCAGGCCCCAGGGGGGCAGGGCCCATGAAATTCACAATTTTTGTTCCCCTTCACCCATAGATGCTATATGCCAAATTTGGTTGAAATTGGTTCAGTGGTTTCAGAGAAGAAGCTGAAAATGTTCAAATGTTAACGCACGACGCACGACGAACGACGACGGACGAAAAGTGATAGCAATAGGTCACCTGAGTTTACTCAGGTGACCTAAAAAAGGAATAAATATTCTTTATTTTCTGCACTTCTTAAGTAAAAATGTCTTAATATTCTGCACGGAGATAAAAAAAAACAACACACAGATATGTCAACGCAGTGCGTGTACCCTTAAAGGATGATAATTAAATCACTGATTCTCAAAGTATAGTCTCAATTCGCTTTAAATAATGTACCATGTTTTAAGTAATTTAATATTTCAAATAAATTCTATTTTCTGCCAGTCATATGAACCATTGTTGGTTGTTGATTAAAATACAACAATTGTTTGTTGTAGCTTCAATGACTGTCTAAGGAGAAAATTGCATTTTAAGGCAGAAATCGATATTTATGTTACTGTCGCCGATCATCGTTTAGTTTTTATTAGAAATAAAAAAAAGTTCTAAATCATTTACATATCTTTTTCTTAGTAAGATTGTCCTACATTTGAGTTATATTTTCTGAATATCACACCCTTCACACATATGCGTGTCACAAATTAAAAAAAAAATTAATATATTTATCAAATTTTGATGTCACCGCAAAATGTTTACTTTTCTATTTGGAAATTTAAGTGGACTTGAAGGATATCTGAACTGACTCAATAGGATTAAGTTGTTAGTCTTTAATATCATGAACACCTCATCTGTTGCATGGAATGGTAAAAAAAATTCTGTTTATCTTTCTTTGTTAAAAGGCATAGCCCCCCTTTTCTTATGAGTCCAATGGTTAAAAAATTCATCGATATTTACGTGTTAGTATTTATTCACAAATTAAGTAAGAGAAGTTCACTGTTTGCTATGGGTCAAATTGCCTTACACTCAAGCACCAGAAAATGCCTTTAATTAACAGTGGAATAATTAAACAATAGCACTAATCTCAGAAAGATATTTACGTTACCGATATTTACATTACCCATATTTACGTTACCATGTTTTAAAGTACGAATTTAATTCTAAAGCTATTTGAACAGATTTGCGAGTGAATCTTTATGATTTAACAAGGGGCCCATGGGCCTTATAGGTCACCTGAGTATCATGCGACAACTTTCCAACAATTGAATTTGATTCATGTTTTAAACTAGAAGCCATGAAATTCACAATTTTAAAAGAAGCACCATTGCTTCTCATAATTATACACTCAGCATGATTATTTTGGTTATTTAATACCCAGAGGTATAAGATCAGAGTAACAAAGAGAAAATGCATTTCCACTTTTAGTGAATTTCAGGGCCCCTGGGTCAGGGCTCCTTGTGTTAGGGCGGGTCCACAGCTGAGCTCCCCATTCCAAAGGAACCACTGACCCTGGGGCCACATCTTTTAAAATTTTGGAATTTTTAAAAAATTTTATTTCATCATGCTGTTGATTGATACCAGAGTTCAGATTTCAAAGCATTAAATTATTTCAGACTACTTTACCCGCCCCCCCCCCTCCCAAGAACCTGTGGCAGGGGCCAGAAAATTAACAATTTTTGGAAGAAGCAGGTTTTTTTGTCATGAATATATAATAAGATCATTGGCATTATACCCAACAACAAAGGAAAAGATTTTCAAAGAATTCATGCATTTTCACTATATAAACATTAGAGCTCCACCCTAACACAAGAAGCCCTAACCCAGGGACCCTGATATTCAAAAATCTCTCAGAGGCATCCTTCCTCCTTATAACTATGTACATATGCAGAAAAGAAGAGTTTTGAAGAATATATGCATTTTCATTATAAAATTAATAAAGCACCGCCCTAACATCAGAAACCCCAACCCAGGGGCGATTAAATTCACAATTTTGGAAGAGGTAACCTTATTCAACATAACAATGTACTTGGTTAGTTTATTTAATACTCAGGTGCAAAGAAGAAGATTTTCAAAGAAATAATTCATTTTTTACTATATATTCTACATAGCCCCGCCCTAGCACTAGAACCCCTAACCCTGGGGCCATGAAATTCACAATTTTAGAAAAGGCAGCCTTATTCAACATAGTTATGCACTTGGTTAGTTTATTTAATGCCCATGAAAGAGAGGAAGAATTTCAAAGAATTTTTGCATTTTCACTATATAATCTATATAGCCCCAGCCTACCACTAGAACCCCGACCCTGGGGCCATTAAATTCACAATTTGAGAAGAGGCAGTCTTATTCGACATAACTATGCAGTTGGTTAGTTTATTTAATGCCCACAAACAGAAAAAAAGAATTTAAAAAAAAATTATGCATTTTCACAATATAATCTATATAGCCCCGCCCTGGCACTAGAACCCCTGACCCTGGGGCCATGAAATTCAAAATTTTGGAAAAGGCGGTCATTTTCAACTTACCTATGCACTTGGTTAGTTTATTTAATGCCCAGGAGCAGACAAGAAGAATTTCAAAGAAATAATGCATTTTCACTATATAACCTGTTTAGCCCCGCCCTATCACTAGAACCCCTGACCCCAGGGCCATGAATTTCACAATTTTGGTAGAGGACTTAATGCTGATTACAATCATACCAACAGTTTGACTGCTTGAAGTCCCGGAGTAAAGAAGAAGATTTTTAAAGATTGCACTAATTTTAGTGATTTTTGCCCCACCCCGAAGCCCCAGGGGGGCAGGGACCATGAAATTCATAATTTTTGTTCCTCTTCACGTATAAATGCTATATGCCAAATTTGGTTGAAATTGGTTCAGCGGTTTCAGAGAAGAAGCTAAAAATGTTCAAATGTTAAAGCACGACGCACGACGAACGACGAAAACAGATAATAATAGGTCACCTGAGTTTACTCAGGTGACCTAAAAATTAAGAACATGAAGAAATACACTGTTTCTTAAAATGGCATTTTTTCTGTAAGAGCGAAGAAATGCAAATGGAAGTGCACATGCAAAGGTGGACATTATTTACTCAATATCTTGTGCATCTGTGTGATTTGAAAATTGAATTGACATAATGTTATTCACAAGTAGAATTGTGGTTTAAAGTTTGAATGTTTCCATTTTGAGCAACTGGTTAATATTGCATAGTTTTAAGTGTAATGCAAGTTATCATTCGGAAATCTCCACATCGGGTAAAAAATCACATCGACTGTGGGTGCTGGGTATCAAGAAACTGGTCGAAATTGAATCCATTTCCATTTTTGTTGCTTTGCAAGAAATACACGCATTAAATTGTGCACCTAATACTTCCCATTTGAATTGTTGCTTAGACATAGAACTTAGAAGGTATACGTCTATGCTTTAATGGAACTGAAAATTCAATTTACCTTATATGAATGTAGAATGTATATCGCTCTATAGAGCACATTTTATATGCAACTGTAATTGTTGACAAACTTTTTAAGGGTGGTGGTGGTGGGGGGGGGGGGGTAACTTTGTTTTGTTTTTGAGATTTTACGATAAAGTTTTCACGAGCAATTAAGTATTTGAAATAAACCAACAGATTAAATGGTGGAAAGGGGGTGTGGAGTGTGGGGTGGGGGTGGACATAAATTAAATGATTCCTCTATCATAGATAAATCATAAATTAAATTTTCAATTCAACCCTTTGTCATGAACAGAGATAAGAAAAATCATAAAATACAATAATTTGAAATAATATAAAATACAATAATTTGAAATAATATAATCATTTTCCCCCGAATATACTTTTATTTTTGTATGATATCTATGTGCGATATTTACGTGATATTTAACAAATACTTCGTAATCAGGTAATGGCGAAATATTTTACCTTCTTATATTTAAAATAAATGCGTTTCTCTGAGCAGACTAATTTTAAAAGAATCAAATAATGAGGCATTTTAGGAAATTTTGTCATTATTTAGATTATCATCAGATTTGATAAAAACTTGTTATTATAAAAAGAAAATAATTTCATTTAAATGAAAATTATGTCATTTTTGTTTTTACTAATAATTGAATCAAAGATTTCACACCCCTTTTACAGATGTGCTGAAACGGTTTCATAAATGTTTATAGTTAACAAAATTTGATGTGTTTTATCTTAATTTTGTATTTTTTAAAAAAAAAAAAATCTTTCGTTTCCAAATATGGCTTTTCAACATCACATAAATATCTCGGTGTAAAATTAGCCCTTCAACCGCTTTCATTTCAAAGAAGGTCAACAGAACCACAGCATGAAGTATGTAATTCAAATTGTGATTTTTAATAACTATACACTTTCATGTTTCAAATGACATATAAAAGTGTTAATTTCAGTTCACAAATTTCTTGAACTTTTCCAAAGGTCGATTTGGCACTATAAATTGATAAAGCGTGAAATGTGTTAATTTTAAAACGTGTTTCCTGAAATAATTTAAGTGTCCACCTCCAGTTATCACCTGTACAGCGAAATCAACAAATTACCGTTAAATAAAAATTCCAATAAAAAGAATGAATCACTCTCTTCTCAAAACAGGATAACTTCACACAAATCATTATCACAATTTCACACTTTTTATGAATTTTATCAGTTTGCTTCTATTAAATAAATAATTTGTTAATAAACTAAAATACCTGGTAATTAATCACTCTCTTTTCAAAACAGGCTAACGTTAACTTCACACAAATTATCATCACAATTTCAATCTTTTTTTGAATTTTATCAGTTCGTTTGCTTATAAATATATATTTTGTTAATAAACATAAAATAACGGATATGCATGTTGGGGAAGTCTTGTCTTTCACAGCTGAGTTATTTGTTGTTCATTTTAAACTAATTTTTTGTGGATTTCATTGTTGGTTGGATCCACACAATCAAATGTTTGTCAAAGTTTGGTACCTCCATTTTGATTAAATAAATGATAAATCTTTAAAAAGCCCATTCCAACTTTTTGTTAAAATATATTACCGGTAGATACCCTCTCTTTCTCAACAGATTGAATTTAAAGATCACGTTTTAAGAATTAAAAAAAGCGAATAAATAATTTAACTTAAATTTCTGCATTTTTTGAGTAAAAATGTTTTAATATTCTGCACGGAGATAAACATACAGCACACAGATCTGTCAACGAAGTGTATGTACCCTTAGAGGATGATAATTATGCGTAAATGTGTTAATTTTTAAACTTGTTTCCTGAAACAATTTAAGTGTCCAACCCCAAGTATCACCTGTACATTGAAATCAACAAATTTTCGTTAAATAAAAATTCCAATAAAAAGAATTAATCATTCTCTTTTCAAAACAGGCTAGCCCCGTGGAGATCCGGGTTAGAATAGGTCCTCAGTACCCCCTTGCTTGTCGTAAAAGGCGACTAAATGGGGCGGTCCTTTGGATGAGACCATATAAACCGAGGCCCCGTGTCACAGCAGGTGTGGCACGATCAAGATCCCTCCCTGCTCAAAGGCCATAAATGCCGAGCATAGGCCTAAATTTGCAGCCCTTCACCGGCAATGGTGACGTCTCCATATCAGTGAAATATTCTGGAGAGGGACGTTAAACAGCATACAATCAATCAAAACAGGCTAACTTCACACAAATTATCATCACAATTTTTAAGTCTTTTTTTGAATTTTATCAGTTTGCTTCTAAATATATATTTTGTTGATAAACATAAAATAACGGATATGCATGTTGCAAAAGTCCTGTCTTTCACAGCCGAATCATTTGTTGTTCATTATACCCCCACTTGAAAAGTGGGAGGGTAAACTGTAATTGGCACGTCCGTCTGTCTGTTACGCTTTGGGGTACCCATCTCTTATCCGCAAATCCTCTTGTACCCCTGAGTGAAATCTAATGAAACTTTCATAGAATCTTTATTACATATTGTCATTGTGCACCTCTTATTTTACTTTTTGATCCGACACATATTTTGGGTTTCCTGGCCACAGCAAAACACGGATTTTGCCATTATAATCATATGGGAGGTGGTGGGTATCATTTAGTGAGCTCATTGCTCACAGTACCTTTAGTTTTAAACAATTTTTTGTGGATTTCATTGTTGGTTGGATTCATGCACACAATCAAATGTTTGTCGAAGTTCGGTGCCTTCATTTTAACTGATGATAAACCTTTAAAGTTACTTGGACACAGATTTGAAGTTATTATTTTCTCTGTAATATTATGACTTATATATTTTAATAGCATTTCACACAAAAATTAATTAAAAATCTTATTTCATATAAAAGATATTAAAATTTTGAATTTTTTGGCAGGTTTAATTGACACATCCTTGCACTTTCACAAAATTAATTTTATTCTTAATCCTTAGGAAAAGTGACAATCTCGTTGCGTATAAATGAAAAATATTAGTACTATAATCCAGAAAATTCAGAGTAGACATGTTCGAAAGCAAAACAAACACGCAATATATTGTCAGTTCGTGCAGTTGTAATAAGCAGACATTGACAATTGAACGCACCTGGTGAATTATAAACATCAACAATAACAGAACTTGTGCCCTGTTTACAAAAACTGTGTACATAACACGAGTGTGCTCGATTTGCTAAACTCTGTACGCAGCTCTTACTTCAGAATGACGATACTTGTGAAGGAGTTTTGCTTTCTAACATTTCTACTCTGAATAAAATTATTTTTCTGGATAAAAGTTTTAATATTTCTCATTAATACGCAACAAGATTGCCAATTGTCCTAAGGATTAAGGACAAAGTTAAAATTTGTGAAAGTACAAGGATGTGTCAATCAAACCCGCCAAAAAAATTTGAAGTCTTAATAACTTATAAATGAAATAAAATTTTTGATTAATTTTTGTTGTTGATTGAGGTTACTAACTTTACGACAACCCTCGTATACTATCATTTTAAGAATATTAAAACAAAGGTCCATAGCACATTGGCTAGGAAATAAAAATATAAAAGCAGAAATCACTTGAGAAGTTTACATGTTACATGGAGGGGGGGGGGGGGGGGGGGGGGGTTCTGGAATTTTAATTTTAAACTACAACTACCTGATGATGCTTCCATACAACAATTCATTTGCCTTAATCAACACTACTTGAGGATGCTTACATAAAGATATCACCAATTATGGCTTTGTGATTCTTAAAATGAAGAGTTAAAAAAAAAAATTCCGATGTATTTATTCCTATGCAAAACTTTAATTGTCCATTGTGGCCCCGCCCTACCCCTGGGGGTCATGATTTGAACAAACTTGAATCTACCAGTACACTACCTAAGGAGGTTTTCACATAAGTTTCATCTTTTCTGGCCTAGTTGATGATTTTTCCTATATATTTCTAAGAAAATATTTGATCGTCAGTTGTGGCCCGCCCTACCCCAGGGGTCTTGATTTTAATAAAATTGAATCTACACTATCTGAGGATGCTTCCATATAAGTTCCATCTTTTCTGGCACAGTGGTTCTTGGAAAGAAGGTTTTTAAAGATTTTTTCTATATATTCCTATGTAAAAGTTGCACATTATATTATTTAGCTGTAATTGGATAGTAAACAAGAGGCCCATGGGCCACATCGCTCACCTCAGAAGCTTTGACCATTCTGTTCTTTAACAGATTTCCCCGTTCTAATACATAATGCATCCCCACCCTACCCCACTGATCATAATTTAGACATTTTGAAATCTACACTACCCTAGGATCTTTCCATGTGCACATAAGTTTCAGCTTTTCTGGCCAAGTGGTTCTTGAAAAGAAGATTTTCAAAGATTTTTCCTATATATTTCTATGTAAAATTTTGATTCCCCAGTGTGACCCCGCCCTTCCCCAGGGGGGTCATGATTTGAACAATTTAGAATCTACACTATACCAGGATGCTTCCACATAAGTTTCAGATTTTCTGGCCCAGTAGTTCTTGAGAAGAAGACTTTCAAAGATTTTTCCTATATATTTTTATGTAAAATTTGACTCCCAGTTGTGGCCCTGCCCTTCCCCGGGAGGTCATGATTTGAACAATTTAGAATCTACACTATATTAGGATGCTTCCACATAAGTTTCAGATTTTCTGGCCCTGTGGTTCTTGAGAAGAAGATTTTCAAAGATCTTTCCTATATATTTCTATGTAAAATTTTGATTCTCAATTGTGGCCCCGCCCTTCCCCTGGGGGTCATGATTTGAATGATTTAGAATTTACACTTTCTTAGGATGCTTCCACATAAGTTTCAGATTTTCTGGCCCAGTGGTTCTTGAGAAGAAGATTTTCAAAGATTTTTCCTATATATTTCTATGTAAAACTTTGATTCCCCATTGTGGCCCCGCCCTTCCCACAGTGGTCATGATTTGAAGAATTTTGAATCTACACTTCCCTAGGATGCTTCCACGTAAGTGTCAGCTTTTCTGACCCAGTGGTTCTTGAGAAAAAGATTTTTTAATGACCGCACCCTATTTTTGTCTTTTCTTGATTATCTCCCCTTGTAAGGGGACTTGGCCCTTTATTTTAACAATTTGAATTCCCCTTCACCCAAGGATGCTTTGTAACAAGTTTGGTCAAAATTGGCCCAGTGGTTCTTGAGAAGAAGACGAAAATGTGAAAAGTTTACAGACGGACAGCTACACAGACGGATGGACGACGGACAAAATGTGATCAGAAAAGCTCACTTGAGCCTTCGGCTCAGGTGAGCTAAAAAATGCAGTTAAAAGCGTTTTATTGCTATATACATGTGTATTCATGTAAAAAAAAATGTTTAAACGGGTATCATTTTTTTAATTTGCTAGTGAAAAATTCCAGAAAAAAATATTATTTAGTTTTATTGATCATGACGGAAATAAGGAAAAATTTTAAGTGGTTTATTTAATAATGGGAATTTTCAGAATTTTAAAGTTTTTATATATTCCATTCACAACTGAGAATAAGTGAACATAATTTTTTTTCTTGTTGTATAATAAAAAAAAAAATTGCAGGAAAACATTGTTTTGTTGTACTTTGCATTCATGAATGGAGGGAGTAAAAGATAAAAGATAAAATAAAAAATACTTTGGAATAATATTTATGAAATTAATTGTTTTCTATATTGATCTTAGTGTGTAGTAACACTAATAATACCAAAGAAATAAAAACTTTATGTTTTAATGAGAAGGAAGGTAGAAGAGTAGGGTGACAGATTTTGTTTCAACAAATTACTGGTAGGCAAATCCTTCCTATTTTTAGATAATGCAAAGGAAGTGCACAGTAACTTTAAAACAAGAGGCCTAGGGGCCACAGCGCTCACCTGAGCACATTGGTTAGGAAAAAGGAAAAAGCACATATCAGATCAGAACTGAAAGTTTACTGAGGTCAGTGGGGGGGGGGGGGGGGGGGGTCCATGATTTGAACGAACTAGAATCTACACTACCTGAGGATGATTCCATATAAATACTACTAACCATGGCTTTGAAGTACTTGAAAAGAAGATTTTAAAAGGTTTCCCTATATATACCTATGTAAAAATTTGGTCTTCCATTTTGGCCCCAACCCTAGCCCCAGGGGTCATGTTTTGAACAAACTTGAATCTACACTACCTGAGGATGATCCCACATGAGTTTTATCTTTCCTGGCCCAGTGGTTCTTGAGAAGAATTTTAAAGATTTTTCCTATATATTCCTATGTAAAACTTTGATCGGCCATTTTGGCCCCACCCTTCCCCCGGGGGTCATGATTTGAACAAACTTGAATCTACACTTCCTGATGATGATTCCACATGAGTTTCATCTTTCCTGGCCTAGTGGTTCTGTAGAAGAAGATTTTTAAAGATTTTTCCTATATACTCCTATGTTAAACTTTGATCGGCCATTTTGGCCCCAGCCTAGCACCGGGGGTCATGATTTGAACAAACTTGAATCTACACTACCTGATGATGTTTCCATATAAGTTTCATCTTTCCTGGCCCAGTGGTTCTGGAGAACAAGATTTTAAAAGATTTTTCCTATGTTGATTCCTATGTAAAACTTCAATCAGCCATTCTGGCCCCACCCTTCCCCCAGGGGATCATGATTTGAACAAAATTTAATCTACACTGCCTGAGGATGCTTCCATATGAGTTTCATCTTTCCTGGCTCAATGGTTCTTGAGAAGAAGATTTTTAAAAGATGCCATTAATTTTTCATTAATTTATAATTATCTCCCCTTGGAAAAGGGCTTGGCCCTTCATTTGAACAAACTTAAATCCCCTTCAACCAAGGATACTTTGTAGCAAGTTTGGTTGAAATTGGCCAACTGGTAATTTGAGAAGAAGATGAAAAAATGAAAAGTTTATGACAGCGCCGCTGCCGATAGACGACGGAAAATTTTGATCAGAAAAGCTCACTTGAGCCTTCGGCTCAGGTAAGCGAAAAAGAGGAAGAAATAATTTTACATAATTTTCTCGACTTTTTGAGTAAAAAAGTTTAACATTGTGCACAAAGATAAACAAACAAAACATAGATCTGTCAATGTAGTGCATATACCAATGAACGGTTTACCCTTGAAGGATGATAATTTTGTGTAAATGTGTTAAAATTGTTTTCTCAAACAATTTAAGTGTCCCACCCCAATTATCACCTGAACAGTGAAATCAACAAATTATCGTTACACTGTAAATAAAAATCCTAAAAAAAATAATTAATTACTCTCTTTTCAAAACAGGCTAATTTCACACAAATTATCAACACAATTTCATGCTTTTTAGCTCACCTGAGCCATAGGTTCAAGTGAGCTTTTCTGATCAAAATTTGTCTGTTGTCTGTCGTTGTCATCGTTAACTTTTCACATTTTCGACTTCTCAAGAACCACTGGGCCAATTTCAACCAAAGTTGGCACAAAGTATCCTTAGGTGAAGGGGATTCAAGGTGATTCAAGTTTGTTCAAAGTTTGTTCAAAAGAAGGGCCACACCCTTATTCAAGGGGAGATAATTCAGAAATAGTGAAAATTTGGTGGTATGTTCTGAAAATCTTCTTCTCAAGAACCACTGTGCCAGGAAAAATGAAACTTATATGGAAGCATCCCCAGGTAGTGCAATTGTTTGTTCAAATCATGACCCATGGGGTAAGGGTGAGGCCACAATGACTGATCAAAGTTTTTTACATAGAAATATATAGGAAAATTCATTAAAAATCTTCTTCTCAAGAACCACTTTGCCAGGAAATATGAAACTTATAGGGAAGTATCCTCAGGTAGTGTAGATTCAAGTTTTTTCAAGTCATGACCCCCAGGGTAGGGCGGGGCCAAAATGGCCGATCAAAGTTTTACATAGAAATATATAGGAAAAGCCTTAAAAAATATTTTCAAGAATAGCAAAGGCATGAATGATCATATTCACATGGAAGCATCCTCAGGTAGTGTAGATTCAAATTTGTTCAAAGCATGACCCCCAGGAGTAGAGCAGGGCCACATGGCCTATCAAAGTTTTACATAAACACACATAAGGAAATTCTTTAAAAATCTTATTCTCAAGAATAGCAAAGGCATGAATGATCACATTTATATGGAAGCATTCCCAGGAAGTGGAAATTCAGGTTTGTTCAAATCATGACCTTTGGGGGTATGCGAGGGGGGGGGGGGTTCAATGGCAAATCAAAGTTTTACAAATGAAATATATAGGAAAATTCTTTAAAATTCTTCTTCTCAAGATAGCAAAGGCATGATTGAACATATTTATATGAAAGCATCCTCAGGTAGTAGAGATTCAAGTTTGTTCAAATCATGAACCCTGGGGTAGGGTAGGGCCACAATGATCAAAGTTTTATATAGAAATATATAGAATTATTTTTTTTTTTATAAAAAATCTACTCAAGAACAACAAAGCCATGATACGTCATATCTATATGGAAGCATCCTCAGGTAGTGTAGATTCAAGTTTGTTCAAATCATGACCCCTGGGGGTAGGGCGGGGCCACAACATGGAATCCAAGTTTTACATAGAAACATGTAGCAAAAATCTTTAAAAATCATCTCTTTTAGAATGGGAAAGCCATATTTAGTCATATTCATATGGAATCATTCTCAGGTACCGTAGATTCAAGTTTGTTCAAGTGATGACCCCCAGGGGTAGGGCGGGGCCAAAATGGCCAATCAAAGTTTTACATAGAAACATGTAGAAAAAATCTTTAAAAATCTTCTTTTCTAGAATGGAATAGCCATGGTTAGTCATATTCATATGAAAGCATTCTTAGGTAGTGTAGATTCAAGTTTGCTCAAGTGATGACCCTCAGGGGTAGGGCGGGGCCACAATGTAAGTTCAAATGTAAAGGTCAATAAAGCCAAATGTAGTCAAAGAAATATGCAAGCATCCTTAGTTTGTGTAGATTCAAGTTTGTTCTAATCATACCCTCTCCTCGTTAAGGATTGGATGGGACCACTATTGGGTTTAAACTTTTCAATAATAAACTAATTTCTGCTTTTTTTTTACTAGCCACATTGCTCAGGTGAGCGATGTGGCCCATGGGCCTCTTGTTTGAATTTTATCAGTTTGCTTCTAAAAATATTTTTTGTTAAACATGAAATAATGGGTATGCATGCTGCGAAAGTTCTGTCATTGACAGCTAAATTATTTGTTGTTCATTTTACAAAAGTCATACCCAGCGAGCGTAAATGTATTTGTTCCAAGATCTTCAAACAAGAGTAAAATTTTTTAATAAATAAAGTGTTTTTCTCCTGTTACTAATTTTCTTAAAAATATCTATGTACCCTTAACAATGTTAATGGCATGATATTCCCGCTAAAGCATACGATGAAAGAAAATATGAAAAGGTAATAGACAAATTTTTTTTCTGTTAGGACCATTATCCATGAATTTATGTATCCTTGAAAATGTGAATTTGACTAAATCCACCAAAATTGATGCCCGCTAATATTAATGAAACCACAGTAAAGGCCCTGTCACACCAAGCTGCATTCACACAGAGTCATTATGGCGTTGTTAAATTTTTTAAATTGCCGTGGAATCGTAGGAAAAATTTCCGTAAAATTTTCACATGAAGATGTCATGGCGTCCCTACAGCAACGGATGCGATTCTACGGCGATCTCACGGCGTTCTACTGTGTTTCCACGGAGATCTCTCGGGGATTGACTGCGCTTCCGCAGAGTTTTCACGGCGCGTTAGGAGTTTTCACCTCATGTTCACGGCGTTCTCACTGCGCTGGCTGCATTCACAATACGTTCACAATGCGTTCTATACTCATTGATATAAATATTCAGAAGGAATGTAAAACATTTTTGTTTAAAAATTCAAGTTACAAGATGAAAAGACTTCTAATCATGCCAAGAAACATTCTAGATAATTAAAAATGCTCTATTTAAATAATTTAGTACTAAATTATCAATATTTAATAGTTTTATGATTAAACTCCTTTTTCTTCAATTTTATCGGTTCAGATGTGTTGTTAGATTTTCTTTGATTTTATTATGAATGTAAAAAATAAACACTCTGAAAAGTTTTCTACAAAATTTAAATGAAACAACAGAACAAGTTCTGGTGTAATTTTCTCTGGAATTATTGCTGATCAAGTATGATCCCATTGCTCTTGTTTTGTGAGGTGGCTGACAATGCTCTAACAACACCGTGAAAGTGCATTGTGATTGCCAAGGGACGCTGTAGAAACGCCATGGGAGCGCAATGATCACAAAGACAACTCCATGCTGTCGCTGTGTAATCGCAGTCGAAAAAATCACAAGACGATAAATCTCATTAGAAGCGCTGTAAAAACGCGATAGAAACGCAGTGACATCTCCAAGGACTCCGCGACATCTCCGTGAGGTCTCCGTGGAAGCGCAGTATACTATCACTGTGTTCGTGCCGTGATCATATGCGCCTTCAAGGCATTCGTACAAAGCTCCCACTACATTGTTGGAGATCTCAAAACGCTGCTACGGTGATCATACTACGTTTCTACTGCGTTCTTATCAGACCGCGATCACACGGCGCGTACTTTGTGCATGCCCAAAGTGATCGCCGTCCCCTGGCATTCTAGGAAACCCTTCGGCGTTCAGTGGAGATCTCGGGGCGTTGTCACGGCGCTGTAGGAGACTCTACTGTGATCACCTTGACGTTTTGCATTTTTTGAGGATGCTGTGCAGTCGCCGTGAGGATGCAGCCCCGGTGTGACAGGGGTTTAACATACATGTATCTCATATCTTAATCTTATGACAATTTATTTTGTTATTCTTTCAGCTTTAATAGCAAAAGAAACAAATTGCATGCAATACCTAGCTTCTGTATAGTGATGAGTCTGAGTGTACTGTCCATATTGAAGACTTCCCTCATGGCGTGGTAGCCTTTGGCGTACTGAGCCAGTCGATGGTAGAACCGGTGGGGATCAGCCGAGGGGTTTCCCTCACAGAACTGGTCATAGGTTGCCTTCTTCATGGTTTTGTTCAGCATAAAAATATCTTTGTAGATCAAGTTCAGAAACAGCTTCCACTCTTCCTCTGTGTATGTCTTTACAATCTTTTCCCTGTACTCAACCTCAAACTTCTTCTTAAACTCCACCCAGGTTACCTCAGTCTTCTCCCCGAAGCATCTATCCCAGAAGTCATAGCTCAGCATGCTAGTGTCTGACTTCTGGACTTGTTCAGATTTATTGGTTGATGATTCCTCTTCATCTTCCTCCTCCTCTCCCTCTGAATCATCATTTAATTTGTCGTGGACATTTATATTCATACCATGGAACTGGATTGTACCTGAAATTAATAAAATTAATTTTTTTCTGTCTCGTTTTCCAATCCATTAACAAATTTGAAAAACAATTAAATGTGCAAAAGTTGTTCTTCATTGCCGCAAGTTTTTCAACAGACCAAGTCTAATTTTTTTAAAAAGAATGAAATTTGAGTTTGTTTGGCATTATTAATGATGAAATATCACACAAGGCTGCCTTTTCCTTGGTAACTTAATATAAATGAAATGTCATTTCAAGAAATGCTGCAACAGTTTTAGCTCATCATCATACAGTACCAATCTATCTGATCTTTTAAGAATCACAGCAGCTCCCTTACGGGAGATAAATTAAACTTATTATTAAGCACGAGTTAATTCTCTTGTCTACAACTGTCAACTGGGTAGTTTTGTTTCATGCAGTTCAAGATTTTCACAAACAACCTAGTCTTTGATCTCAGCAGCAGGTTAGTGGATTTTTTACTAAGTTTAGCAGCTAATTAATTTCCTTTCATACTGTATTCAGTTTATCCTGTAGAGCTAAACATTTGAATCAAGTCAATCAGTTTTTTCAAAGTGAAAGTTTTATTGGTTTCAAATTTTAAAAACTCAGTGTAAATGAGTGTTCAGCAAATGGGGCTGTTATTATGATGTTTTGTTAATAAAGACCCAGGGTTTCCTTTGAATATTTAAATATTAATTTTAATGTGTACTGTATGAAAGGAATCAAAAGCTTCCAGACAAATTGTCTTTGATAAGAAAATGTGAAACATATTGCAGAAATTTCTAAAACTTTAAATTGTTAAATAAGCAATGTCATATGTTATAAAGTATACTTCACAATATATTTTTCAAGCTAAATAACAAAAATCCATTTTTCTTTAACTCTGTGTATTTCTATCTCCATAATTTTTTTTCAGATGTACATGTAAGAAGAGTTATTGCCCTCTTGTTAGAGTGGAGTGTATCATAAAATTAATGCTGAAGAGATATAAATGATATGATCATTATCAGAGAACTTTATATGTTTCGTATTTGTAATTATTTGTAGTGCAGATTTTCACATGTTTATAATATAAATTAAACTATCAATTTCAGGGCTCTAATATTTGATAGCAAATTAAACCCAAATAGTATCTTTTATAATATTATTACTAATCTTAACCTTTACATTACCATCATCAAACGACTCGGGTGCTGTGATTTCTTCTGTCTTTTCTTCAATAACCTTCCCTATGGAACTCAACAAAGCTGGCATATTCTGCACAAATAATTCTTCTTTGAAAAAGAAGGTCCAGTTGATCTTTGCTAACATTAACTTCCTGTTACAGAAAAAGTATGCATTTAGCAGATTCTCACTGACATGTATTTCTCAATGGGACGAGGTTCCTATTCTTAACAATACTGCTTATTTTGAAATATTAAGTGGTCTTCAACTAGGTAATTATGTTTCTGCTTTACTAATAAGGGCCAAATAAAAGATTTTAATTTTGCCAAAATATATTCGTGTTACAACATTTATACAATAGAAATCAAAGCTAAAGTACAGTTGTGTCCTGTCAAAAATAATATCACTAGCTTATGGTTTTCTGTTTTGTTGTGCCCCCTTTCAATTTTCCAATACATGTATATTCCCTCATAGAAATTTTATCCTTCATAATAACCCCACGTCTATGTACCATTATGTGTATAACCCGTAATTATGTACCATTACTGTATTTGAATTCTAATCTGCTCTGCTTTAAGATGTTTGCATACTTTGAAATACAAATGTATCACTAATCCTGGGCCTGCTTCTTGCAAAAGCAAGTAAGGAACCTATTATAAATTAATGACTATTCAGGGCCCTCTACCCTTATAATACAGAGTTTGTTTTAGAGAGAATTTTTTATCTACAAAAATAGGTATGCAAAATGTGAGGAACAATTAAAATTGTTGTCTTGGAAAAACTGTTGAATTAGTTAAATATGTTCCTGGTTTCCAACCAGTAGAAGATTCTTTAAAGAAAAGCAGTAACAAATATGACAAATAAATGACCACATATTTTAAAAACCTATTGAATTACTGGTACAAAATATTCATCAAGTGCTTGCACTATTTGGTTTAAAAGTTACTTCAAATTATAACATCTTAAATTGTAATAACTATGGAGGGAAACTGAGTAAATTCCAATGCAGCTAGGTTAAGGCTTAAAATCTTTTTTTGTTGTTTCTATGAATGTTACCTACATTCCTCCATCAAGCACTGGGCCGATTTCTCTGTATTTCTTGAGACTGACTGGGAATACAGAGGAGTTGGAAATATAGGCCAGCGCTAGCTCATCTTGACACTGGGTATCTTTGGCCGAGGTGTCTGTGATCACAGTGACAAACACCTACATACAAACAATTAATATAAAGACAAAATTACCAACTCAAAGACTATATATAATGTACACCTACCACCCAGGAGATCATTAACTTGATAGACAAAGTAATAATTCATTTTAGATAAGAAATTTAACTTTTAAAAAGTTCATCATCCCTCTATTGATTCATATAAACATTTGCTTAAATGAAAATATTTTTCTGAAAGAAATCTTAAATTGCCTGTACTTTAAGCACACCTTGTGACATTTTATTTTGATGTAGTAAAGAAATAATAGTCCTTTACCCCAGAAAGGGTTTTCTCTTTTAATCAGAGGTGCGGTTTCTCACAGTTTTTTTTTTTTCAAGTTCATGCTATATCATCATACAGTATTAATTATCTCAATAAAAAGGCCATCAGCTTTCCACACTTACACCTGCCTATAAAGTTATAAACTAATAAAAAAAATAAGTGTCCCCTGCTGACACGTCCAGTAAGGTAAATTAAACAAATCATCTTAGTTGAAACATTTCCTGGAAAGTTGTGTATGCTGTTAAGTGAAATCCCTCCTTCAACAGGTTGAGACCACTACCTTATATGGAAGACAATTTTTAACATGTGACGATGTCTTCGTCACAGCCATTCTCCAATCAAGTGAATGATTCCCAAAGCATGACTGTCTACTACGTGTTTACAATTCAATAGCAACACGTGGTTTTCGTTGGTTTACAGCATAATATTTACTTCATCACCGGGAAAACTGTAGAGCTTCTTTATCACTTTATAAGACCAAACTTGAAAGATTACATTCTAAGACATTGCTCCATGCTCACATTTTATATTGGAGTTGATTTAGATTATTAATACCTGGTAATTGCTTCAAACAGTCGTATACCATGCAAATACTTTGACGTTTGCATGTACAATTAGAAAACATTTTGATAATATTGAGGGGTTAAATATAACTGCGCACCTTGTATTGCTGTCTAAAACTATGTACATGTAAATCACGTGAAAAAAATTCAATTCTTTAATGACACAATAGCTCCTATACATGTACATTTCTTTGAACAATGGTTTATGAATTAACTATACAATGTAAGTTGATATATTGCTTCATAAAGCAAATTTTGTAAATGTGAGCATAGAAATGAAAGATTTACATCATTTTAAATATTTCTTTCATGAATCTCGAAAAAGAATTATAAGTTGGAAATAAGTTTCCAAGGGACAATTCAAGTTGCCCTTTATTCTCAACACAGCTGAATACTTGTAGTAGCCCACAATGCATTACGACTCATTCATCAGTGGGTAAAGTAAACAGATAGTTAATCTACATGCAAATTTATGCTGACGTCAGAAAATCTAGTTGTCTCGACCTGTTCAAGTTGTATACTTTGAAGTGTTTAAAGAGGATACCAGCCTTTCTGGAGATACAGTGCATTATCCATACATAAAGACAAACTTAATAAATGTGTATGATATTTTTTAAGACCCTAGACACCCACAAATTGGAGTTTGTCAAGTAATTTTTTTTTTTGTGAAACCTTCCTTTGGTACTAGTATTCCATGCAATAATGGTGAATATAAGAGGCTTGGATCACAGTTGTGAATATTTAGTTTTTCCAGAAAGCTTTAAAAACCAGAAGTGTCCGTCGAGATTGTAGCTCTACTGGTTTGTACTTATGCTTGAAACTTTACAACAGCAATAAATAGAATAATGATCCTTGATTAAGTCTCTTGTGTGCCAAATTATATTGAATGAGACTATAACCAGTGGAGTATGGAAGGGAATTACCGCCGAAAGTCTATGTATCTTGCTTTTATTCTTATTCTGCCTACTTCTTTATGCTTTGTTATTGTTGTAATTATATGTCGCTTTATTGTTTTCATATTCGTCTTTATTACAATCTTGCTTTTATTCTTATTCTGCCTACTTCTTTATGCTTTGTTATTGTTGTAATCATATGTCGCTTTATTGTTTTCATATTCGTCTTTATTATATTTCACTTTGACTTTTATCCTTCTTCATTTTGCCCTTACTTCTATGTTGCTTTATTCTTGTAAATTCATTTTACTTAGAATTCTTTTAAATTGATTCAGTTTCTTAAATGATTATCTCTATTACAAACGTGAATTCAATCACACAAAGAATGAAGCATATTCAATGAAGACGAATACAAGTTTTCAAAATTTAGTGCCGCATTATAACGCTAGGTGGCAAGGGTGTTCGCTACGAGTGTTGGTAAAACTAGGTAAGCAAACCCGGGCCGGGGTTATTCGAGATTTTTCAATTTTCTGCCTTAATACTTTATCAATCGAACTTCTGAACTGATCCAATGATGGAAACTCCATATTTATTTTCTCTGGGCACACAGGAATAGCGGCCTCTTTTTTCGGACATAACTTTATATAATTTGCTGAATATGTTCATTGAAGGGCCGACCCACTTTTTGTAAGGGTAAAACCCCAGTCACATTTCCAAAAACGACCAACGGCCGACGGGTTTTGAAGAAAATATGGGATTCTTCGGGTGACAATCGTCAGTTCATCGGCCGTTGTCTTGGCCGATTTTGACCTATTTTTTTTGTCGGCCGACCAATTTTGTGTCCATCGGTCTAAGTTATAATTTTTCATGCGTCGGTGGCCGATTTCTTCAACTGTAGTTATCCGTCGACCAACCTTTGATCATCGTCCGACCATCGGCGGTCAGTTTATTAAGTCGGTCGTCCGTCGTTGGACAATAAGGGTGTTGAAAATTTCGGCCGACGGTTAAAATCAAACTGTAGCTCAGAGCTCGATGATCGGGCGACGATTGGCCGACTTGTGAATATTTAACTTATTATGGATACATAACACAAACAAAATTTTGATGCACTGATTTATATAAATTTTTTGAACGGAAATAACATAAATAATTAATCCATAAGATATAAAGAAATCTTAAGTATTCTTTGCTGCTTAGATATGCACATTTGTCATTTTTATGCAATTCCATACAAATTTTGCGCACACGTTCAACATTGAATCACAATTTTAGAAGATTCTGCAACTTTGCCTTGCAAACATTACTCACGTCACCTATCTGAGTATAGATCTATGAAAAAATATTGCTGATTTCTAAAGAAAAAAGATTTTTGGTGTTATTTATCCAAGTCATCGGTGTCCCTAGGAAATAATGTGACTGCTCCGTGTCAGCCGATACTGTGTCGGCCGATCCTGTTCTTTCAGCCGACAAGACCAGAAAAATATAGTCGCCCGACCATCGGCTTAAATGTGACCTAGGCATAAGGGTCAAATAAGGTTAATGTGGTATAGTAGGGAAAAAATTATATTTGATACTATAGAAGAAGTTGAATCTAACCCAAAACCCACCCCGCCCCGAAATAGGATTTCAATGGCGTCGGACAAAGTGAAAGTTGGGGCCCGGGGGGGGGGGGCAAAGTGTAAGAAATATTTTTTAGAACTTAAAAAAAAAACTTGACAAGCCAAAAAAGAAAAAGAAATGTCCACTGTCCAAACACAAAAATCCTATTTCGTGGAGGGGGGGGGGTTGAACCTCAGTGCCAATTTTTTTTTCAAAACACCACCACTTTCCCCATTTTAAACCTATACTGCATCGTGTCCATGGAAAGGGGGGGGGAGGGCTAAACCTAGGCAGCAATGTTCAATGTCTGTTCTAATTCTATCTTTGGAAAGAAAATTTTTTTTTTTTTTTTTTTTTTGTCAAGTTGTTTTCAGCCAGTTAGCTTGAATTTTTAAAAACGATGCTACGTCACTGTTCTCTCGCCTGAAAAAAATATAACTCTATTAAAGTTATTTGTTGGATAATTGAATTCCAGTTTAATTGACATAAAAATGTTAAATATTTTGATACTAGTTACCCCTTATAAATTCAGGCGCGGATCCAGAAATTTTTTCCAGGGGGGGGGGTCCACCCCAGTCAAAAAAAAATCCAATCCCAGAAATTTGTTGACAAGCAAAACAAAAAACAAAAAACAAAAAAAAAAAACCTAAACTCACCAAACGGCAAAAACCTATTTCGTGTGTGTGTGTGTGTGGGGGGGGGGGGGGTAGTGGTGACTTCTATTGCCTCAAATCTTTCACTTTTCATACCCATTTCACACATATTCGCGTTTACCAGGGGGGGTCAGCGTTTTCAAGGGGGGGGGTCCATGGTAACTTTTTTCTTGTTTTAGTATATACATTTTTTAACCTGGTAAATTCCAGGGGGGGGGGGGGGGGGGGGGGGCCCCCCCCCCCCCCCCCCCCACCCCCTAGATCCGCGCATGAAATTGATTTGTTTTTCAGGACCTTCCACTGAACTGAACTTTATTTCACGACAAATAGTAACTGCTCATGCGTGTGATTCTAGGGACGGGGCTTTGCAAAGGAGTGAGGAGCGTTATGGGTATGCGAAGTCGGAACCAGGCTACACCCCAGGCATACTAGAAACTCCCCAGTCTTCTTTTCTGCTATAATATTTTATGTTGAAATAGTACTTTTCAATAAAGAAAAGAAACATCTTTAGTACGCACCGTATTTTACATTAGCCAGGAGAGCTAAAAAAAAATCTTAAAACTTGAAAATTCTATTTGGTGGTGGTGAAGGGGAGGGGGGGGGGGGATTTCGTCAACTTTTTTCAGTACCAAATATTACTCACTAAGTACATGACTTTTAAAATATAAATTGACTATTAGTGCTGCAACAAAAAGTGTAAGGGATGGGGGCAACAAGCCTTTCGCTGAACTTTGCCAGTAGTAAAAAGTCTGTTACGTTTAGGAAAATGTTTCGTGGCCACCCTCCCCTCTACCGGTGCTGGCGCGGATCCAGAAATTTTTTTCTAGGGGGGGTCCACCCCTGTAAAAAAAAAAACCCAATCCCAGAAATTTCTTGACAAGAAAAAAAACAAAAAAAAAAAAAACAAAAACAAAACAAAAACAAAAAAACCTAAACTCGCCCAAACGTGAAAATCCTATTTCGTTGGGGGAGGGGGGTTGTAGTCTATGACTTCTATTGCCTCAAATCCTTCACTTTTCATACCCATTTCACACATATTCATGTTTACCGGGGGAGATTCCAAGGTAAATTTTTTCTTGCTTTAGTATATACATTTCTTAACCTTGTAAATTCCAGGGGGGGGGGGGGGGAGGGCTGACCCCCCACCCCCCACTAGATCCCCCCATGTGGTGAAACTTACCCCATAGGAGGTCGTTCAGACGGAAGTCAGTATATATATTGAGACTTAGGGGTGTGATTGTACATTGTATAACGTCCCTTTAAATTGGAGAATTTTTAACTCAAATGGAGAAGCCACCTCTTGCCGGTGGAGAGCTGCAAATTTGTCCTATATATCCGGCACTTATAGCCATTGAGCAGTGAGGGATCTTTTTTCGGGCCAGCACCTACTGCGATACGGGACCTCGGATAATACGGTCTAGATCTCATCCGAAGGACCGAACTCCACGTCCCATAGTAGGACTATGATTCGAACCCACAACGTATTGATCGACTCCTTACTACTGTGTTTCGTGACTCTAGAGCAGACGCCGTAACCACAGTGCCACGCAGGCGACTGCACCCTAGGGGGGGGGGGCACGGGGGGGCTGGGTCCAGGGGGGGGGAGGAAGTCATTATCCATTAATACTCGTGAAAATTATCTATGTTTAACTAAATGGTTAAAATGATTTAATTATTAACCACTATTAAAATGATATCATTAAAAAATTTATTCATATAGGACGGATAACTTTTCTTCAAAAACTGAAAACGTTAGTATATAAACATTGTTTTACGATTTAAAAAAAAACTATTCGGGGGAGGGGTTGCTATGAAGGGGGACGAATTGCTATATACAGCGAGATTTCCCACGGAAGACTAGCTATATATTGAAACTTCCCCGGGGGAAGTCTCACTGTATAATCTTCCGAAGGAAGCATCACTATGTAGACAGTCTTCCAGGGGAAATATTTCCATCTTCCGAGGGAGTGGCATTATCCGGTACATACCTGAACTTATAACAAACATCATTTGAAAATTTAAGTTCGATTGATAAAGTATTAAGGCAGAAAATTGAAAAATCTCGAATAACCCTGGCCCGGGTTTGCTTACCTAGTTTTACCAACACTCGTAGCGAACACCCCTGCCACCTAGCGTTATAATGCGGCACTAAATTTTGACAACTTGTATTCGTCTTCATTGAATATGCTTCATTCTTTGTGTGATTGAATTCACGTTCGTAATAGAGATAATCATTTAAGAAACTGTATCAATTTAAAAGAAAGTAAAATGAATTTACAAGAATAAAGCAACATAGAAGTAAGGGCAAAATGAAGAAGGATAAAAGTCAAAGTGAAATGTAATAAAGACGAATATGAAAACAATAAAGCGACATATAATTACAACAATAACAAAGCATAAAGAAGTAGGCAGAATAAGAATAAAAGCAAGATACATAGACTTTTGGCGGTAATTCCCTTCCATAGTGGAGAAGTAACATTTTGAAAGTATTTCAAAGAAATTTTTTATTTCAGTAACCATGGCAACACCATTCATCAAAATCAAAAAGGAACCTTAGTGTAGTCTACTTGTGTACCAATTTATATTGAAATCAGACCAAAACTGTGGGAGGAGTAGCGTTTTGAAAGTATTTCACAGAAATTTCTATTTTTAGTAACAATAGCAACATCGTTCATCGAAATCAAAAACCGCTAAACAGAATTATTTATCTTAGTGTAGTCTACTTGTGTGCCAAGTTATACTGAAATCAGACCAAAATTGTAAGAGGAGTAGCATTTTGAAAAATTGTTTACAGACAGACAGACAGACAGCTAGACAGATGAATGAACACATTACTTTTGCATAAGCTCTTCTCGTCTCTGACCAGTGGATCCAAAAATGGCAAAAAGCCTATTAAAACCTGGTCATAGATTTGCCACTTATGAAAAATGTTATTTAATGTCTCCAAACTGTGTCTCATGCATCTTGAGGTGGCAGATCAAAGTTGCATGTATAAGCTGTGTATAGGTTTCTGATGACAGGTACCTCTGTGTTTATCTCAACAGTCACAACATAAGACGTACGTATTATACATGTAGGTATAGTGATCATATACTCCGTTCATACCTTGCATGAGAGGATGGCTTCTCCTTTTTGATTGACCATCATACGGTGCTCCATATCAGGGTCTGCAAACCAAACCTTCCATCCCTGCTCTTCAAACTTTTCTACAAAGTACAAAGGGGAGATAATCCTCTGCTAATTTAAGAGGGCTTTACTATGATTACTTTATCAAGCGTATACAAAAATGTTTTCAGATTTAGCCCTTATGGTGTACAAAAGTTAGTTCATAGTTTTCCATTTGAACATAAAACAGCTTTAAAATTGCTAAAAATTAATTTGTGTACAATTATAATAACAAGTAATTTTATCTTCTTTTTTGGGGGGGGGGGGATTTGTCTTTAAGGTCTCAAATGCATAAAGAGTATGTATAATAAATATCTAATAATGTTACAGGGTACCTACCTAAATTTAACATGTAACTCTAAGACAAATTTGCTCTTTATATCCCATTAGGGAGTACATTCTTTTTAATTAGGGTTTTCTACTTAGTACTTGTACACATATTGTAATTTAATTGATTGTCCCCTGATTTTGCAAAAAGTGATGGTTTATTAAATCTCATCATCTGTATGTTTGTCACAAAAAACCTTAACATTGCATTGGTCATTGCTTTTGATTGAGAGAGATAGGGATTTCATATTTCAGATGTACATTGCACATTACCAAACATTTCCCAAATACATTATGCTATGATTTTTGACCCTGTGACCCTATACTTGAAGTTTGACAAACTATTCAAATATTTTACCATATCCACATATATTATTTTAAATTGGTCATAACTTTTCAAAGAGAACAGATAGGGTTTCCATATCATACATGAAGACCATGAAGTTTGGCCTACTTTTCAAAATTGTTATTTTTTCCTTATACTGTAGAAGTACTTTTTTCCGCGTG